>NW_023270314.1:16062208-16323550 GCF_011800145.1 Mirounga leonina
TTTCTTTCTTTCTTTCTTTCTTTCTTTCTTTCTTTCTTTCTTTCTTTCTTTCTTTCTATGGCCATTCTAACAGGTGTGAGGTGACACATCCTTATGGTTTTGTAGAGTGATCTTTTAAAAGCATGGGTGATGTTATATTCCTGCTTAGATCCTTCCAATGGCTTTCCTTGAGCTTAGAATGACATCTAACTACCTTACTTTGGCCTCCAAGGTCCTCCAAAACCTGGTGTCTGTCCAATCTCCATCTTCCTCTTCCTCTTCAGTTCTCATTGGAGCGCTCCAGCCATGGTGACCTTCTTTAACACCCTAACCACTCTGAGCGCGGCTGATGCGCAGGGCACTTGCACGAGCAGGTCCCTCTGCCTTGCTCTTCGCATGGCTGGTTTCTTCCCATCATTCAGATCTTAGCTCACATTTGACCACCTCAGCGGTGACTTCCAAGCTGTCCCAGCTGGAGTGCCCCTCCCAGGCACTCTACATCACATCACCCCTTTCTGTTTCTCCTTGGCTTTCCACAGCAGTTATTAGCACCCGAAATTATTTTGCTGAAATAGTTGTTGGCTTCTTTGTTAGGTGCTTGTTAGCCAACGGGGACTGCAGCTCAGGAGACCGGGAGCCTGCATGTCTCATTCGCAGTCACGCCCGAGCAGAGGGCCTGAGCCAGGGAAGTGAACCACCCTGGAATCATATGGAGGAGAAAGCGAGGGACGGCCGCGCGAGATCTGGGGTACGCTTCATGGACCATGTGACATTTTAGTTGGGCTTTCAAGGACAAACCGGACTTCGACGGGCAGATCTCTGAATGAGGTAGGGGACACCTGAGGCTGAGGGATGGCCTGAGGCAGGCTGAGGGCGCAAGCGGCCGGGCGTGTTCAGGGACAGGGACCCGGACTTGGCGGAAAGTAAAGGTTCTTGAGAGGAAGTGGGGGGCAGTGGGGTTGAAATGGCAGGCCGCAGAGGATGGCAGAGAGTGAATTCTTTTCAGTTTCGCTGATGTGCTATTTAGTTAGCAGTGTGTGAGGTGAGAGGATACAAAGATGGAGAAGACAAAGCTCCGGGCCTGCAGTGGGGCGTCACGCATGGCTCTGAGCAGTGGGAAGACAGGAGCATCTTAGGGTGCCAGCGTGCAGCGCCCAGGACCAGGCCGCGTGGAATGCGATCCCGGCCCTGCCAGGGGCTAGCTCCGGGACCACGGCAACTGGTTTTGATTTTTGTTTGTTTTTTAAGAATTTTTATTTATCTATCTATTTAGTTAGAGCACAGGCAGTGGGGACGGGCAGAGAAGGGGAGAGAGAATCTCAAGCAGATGTGAGCTGAGCACGGAGCCCAGTGCGGGGCATGATCTCCCGATCCTGAGATCAGGACTTGAGCCGAAGCCAAGAGTCAGATGCTCAACTGACAGAGCCACCCAGGCAGCCCCCACAGCAAGTTCTTAACTGCCCCGTGGCTTAATTTTCTTTGCTGTAAGGATGATAATCATTGTAGCTCTTTCTCTTGGCTTTCTTGTGAGGATTAAATGAATTCATATTTGCAGAATGGTGTCTGGCGCTTAACACATGCTAGTTATCATTAACATGTTTGAAACAATGCCTGGGGGGAGCCTGGCTGGCTCAGTTGGTGGAACATGCGACTCTTGATCTTGGGGTCATGAGTTTGAGCCCCATGTTGGGGGTTAGATTGTATTTAAAATGAAAATATATATGAAATTTATAAATGCCTGGTACATAATAAAATTGTTTTTTTTTTTTTTTTAATTTTATTTGAGAGAGAGCAAGAGAGAGCATGAGCTTGGTAAAGGGGCAGAGGGAGAGGAAGGAGCAGGCTGTCCGCTGAGCAGGGAGCCTGATGTGGGGCTCGATCCCAGGACTCTGGGACCAGGACCTGAGCTTGAAGGCAGATGCTTAACGACTGAGCCACCCAGGCGCCCCTAATGATTATTAGTGTTATGTTTTGTTTTGTTTTGAAGAAAGCTGATTAGCAAGAGTGTAGGTCACTGTTGCAAAGGGGAGACAAGAGACCCAAGGAAAGGATGCAGGAGGCTACTGCAGAGTTGAGGCAGAAAGGAGTGAAGCTCAGAATGAGGTGAAAGCGGAGATAAAATTCGGTAAAACAGGGGTGCAGGATATATTTTGGCATTAAAGAAAGTGGTTTTGGTTTTTAGGTCTGTTGAATGTAAGGTGCCTGAGGAAAGTCTCTGACGATGTTCAGCTGAAACTACAGTGAAACATCGGACCCTTAGGACAAAGGCGTGAGTAAGACAGGGAGACTTCCACTCCGGAAGTGTGGGTGTGCATGTAACAAAGACTGCCAAGAATTCAGATCGAACCTATCGTTTACCTATTACATTGGCAAAGAAAAAGTGACAGGATTTTAAACTTGTGTCGTGTATTCTTTCACACTGCTGGCAGTGGGGCAAATGTGTGCCATCTTCCTGGCAGTATTTATCCTGGGTCTTAGGGGTGCTTATGCCCCCTGAATTAGTTGTTTCACCTTTTGGAGTCGGTGCTTAATTAACGTTCCAAAATGCAGACAATGACCGTGTATGGAGCTGCTCACTACAACATACTATGCAATTGAAAAAATGAAACCTGCAAACAGGCTCACTCAATGATAAGAAAATGATTAAATAAATTATGGTATGTTCATATGCTAGAATATTATGTAGCAATTAATAAAAATCGCATTCACTGACAATTGTAATGTGAACTGATGTGGGGAGAAAAACCCAATAAGGACACACAATTATATATAGATTATGAATTTAACTGTGCTAAAAATAAGAATAGTTTAAGACTGGAAGACAATATATTAAAATGTCACCGTGGATTATTTCTGTTTGGGAAACTGAGGTATGGCTGATGATTTGAAGAAGTCCAGTAACTGAGTTTGAATTAGGACCAGATAATCAATTTTATCTTATTTAAAATTTCTTTCCCTCTTCTGGGACGACTGGGTGGCTCAGTTGGTTGAGCGTCTGCCTTTGGCTCAAGTCATGATTCCAGGGCCCTGGGATCGAGTCCCCCATCGGGCTCCCTGCTCAGTGGGGAGTCTGCTTCTCCCTCTCCCTCTGCACCCTCCCCCGCTTGTGCTCTCTCTCTGACAAATAAATAAATAAAATCTTCAAAAAAATAAAATTTCTTTCCCTCTTCAAATGCATCTGTTAATATTCAGTTACTAATGCAATAATAATCTTTGGCTCACAGATGGTACCTTCTATTACACATCCTGATCATATATATATATATTTTAATGGATGTAGTCCATCAAAGGCCTAGAATCCCGAGTCCCATGTTCAAGTTAGTTAATATCATATCAGTGTATGATCATCCACTTTCATTTAGAGGGACATGATTGTTACACAAGAGATTCCCTGGGTATGTCAAAGACAAAAGATTAGCACAATGCATCATCCCTGAGAGGGGAATTCATCAATAGTCCTCACTTTAGCTGCACACCCAAGCAGCAAAAAGAAAGCCATATACCTACCCCCAGGAGCACACCTGATAGAGAGCTTATCAATATGAAGAGTATATTCACCAGTCACCAGAATTGGGCTACAAATATCCTAGAGTTGGAGATGTCCGGGATCACATCATAACTTCCTTCAAGATACGAATGCTGAACAAAGCATGTTGTTTCAGGACTTTAGGAGGAGTGCTCACTTGTGCACTCTCTCTCTCTCTCACACACATTTTGATATCTAGCCCAGTCCTAGCTCTCCAGCTGCTTTTGCTGAGGACTAACCTTGATAAAATGTTTAATTTTTAATTATAGAAGGCAAGTTTTCTGTCTACTATGTAGAAACAGATAAAAGGCTACTGAAGAATAAGGAACCTCACCAGGGTTATTTCAAAGGTATGTTGACCATATTTTCCAAAATCGAAATGGAGACATATGGACAGTAGAATGCAATTTGCCATTGTTTTTGGCTTTCCGGGACTGTTTTGGCACTTTGGATCAAGCTTGGGGAATTTTCCACTTTAGGAATCCCAACTACCCAAGGTAGAAGCCAGACAGTTCCTTCTCTGCATTCCTAATCTTCTTACAGGATGCTGGTATATGAACAGAGGGATTTGACAACCAGACACACCCACATGGGACTCTCATCCTGGAGGGAGGGATGTGAGGAAGTAGGCGCGCTCAGAGAGAGTTGGGGCAGGCTGGAGTCTTTGGATCTGAGGGTGAGGCAGGACAATGAGGTCTTTCCTGGAGCAATCCTATAGTCTGATTTGCTCCTTCATTCCTGTGGGGCAGCCTCTAAATCCAACTCTGGTCCTAGAATGGTTCTACCCTCTATCAGGTAGGCCTTCCAGGCAATGGCTTGGTTCAACATCATTCCATCATGTTTGAGGAAAATAGTTCCTTTACCAGGTGGTTTTTTCCCATTTATTTGTCCATGTTTATAGATTCCTGCATACAATGCCCAAAGTTTAATTAGGAAATATAAAATAAACACCGAGCATATTCATGTAACAGAATTCTATACGCCAGTCAAAACGGAAGAAACTAGCTATATGTAACAAGATGGATGATTCTCGCAGACATAAATTTCAACAGAAGGAGCCAGACACAGAATCTACACACTAGGAGGCCATTTCTAGAAAGTTAAAACTACAGGCAAAACCAAACCATGGTGTTATTCGTGAGGGTATTAACTTTGGAGAGGCACAAGCCTAGCTTCTAGGATGCTGATACTGTGCCGGTTCTTGATCTGGGTGGTGGATACAATAGAGTGTTACTCTGTGAATTACACTAATGATTTGTGCACTTTCCTGTTTGTATTTTACGTTCCAATGAAAAGCTTTTTCCCCTTGATTTATGGGTCATTTAAAAAAATCCCACAACTCTTACCAATATTCAATCCAGCACATTGCTGATAGTTTTTACAAAACTATTAGGTATTGATAGACCTCAAGAGTTAGTTTTTTTTTAACGTTTGAAGAAAAAAAGATCAGTACATGGGGAATTCTAAACATAGTCTATACCTAAGGATTGCATTTCAATGTATTCAAATGAAACCAAAGATCAGCTTGACAAGGTTTACTATGCCAAAGAATCCTTTTCAGGAAAGATTTCAATCTGGGGAGTGTTTAGGAGGCTTGCTTGCCCTCTCCCAATCCCCTTTCCTTACTACACAGGGGTCTCCAAATCATCCTCTGAAAATCTCTGGCTTCATGATTGAGGCCCTGTGCATGAGGTCTTATTTTCAAGTTCACAAATAAAAATGCAAGTGAGATAAAAACACTTCAAAAAAAAAAAGGTAGTTTCCCACCACCTAATGCAACTAGCTCTGCGGGGGGAGGGGAGTGCTGGGTGTTAACAGTGATTAGAAAAATGAAAGGAGAGGCGCCTGGGTGGCTCAGTCATTAAGCATCTGCCTTCGGCTCAGGTCATGATCCCAGGGTCCTGGGATCGAGCCCCGCATCGGGCTCCCTGCTCAGCGGGAAGCCTGCTTCTCCCTCTCCCAGTCCCCCCTGCTTGTGTTCCTTCTCTCGCTTTGTCTCTGTCAAATAAATAAATAAAATCTTAAAAAAAAAAGAATGAAAACATCATCCAGAATCACACCAAATCGGAAGAAGACAAAGGCAGCCAGAACTATCTTATTTATTATAAAGATACACCGTGAAGAACAGACCTGACTGTATACTGAAGCCTGGAATGGTACATGCCAAAATGTACAGTACTATACATAAAAGTGCATTGTCACAACAGATTAACAAAACATTTCTTTTCTTCCAGAACTGTAAAAGCATCCCCCCTATTTCCGCCTCAGAGCTGCGGGACTGTAACAGAGGCAGGACAGAGCACAGATGACACACGTGGGCGGAAGAAGCTCAGAGCGGGAGGGAGGACGCGGGGACACTGCGGGCAGGAAAGGCACAGTCACGGCTACCAGCAAAACGAGACAGTCTGATGACCGACAAGGATGCAAGACAAACGATACTGAGCACCGAGGCACAGGAAGGGGCACGGAGAAGCAGAGAGGACGCGGAGGAAGTTCCCACTGAAGTGGGCGGTAGGAATTGGGGGGGTGGGGGCGGGGAGGGGGGCAGACGCGGGGTGGGGCGGGTGGATGGGGCGACAGTAAAAAGCAAGGCTAAAACTCCTCTAAAATAGAAAGGCACTTTCACATGTACATACTACAGATGTACATCGACACAATTAGGTAACAGTCACAAGCAGGAAGCTACCAGTACTGTAATTGATCAAACCGACAGAAAAGGACAATACGGATTTAATTACGTGGGCAGGAGTTACCCTTGAGTCCATAGGTAAATAGCAGTCTCTCCTGTTACACAGCCACTCACTTTACTTTAAACATCTAGAATAACCATCACACTACACACTGAACTTGGATGAATGCTCTAAAGGGGGCATTCACAAATGCACGGTTTATATATTTCCTTTTACTAAACAGTTTCTAAGATAAGCATTATGGAACCCAGTACAATTATTTAAACATACAAAAGTCCCTATGTAATTTAAAGATACAGGTACCCATCTCGATTATACCACATAGACTATTTCTTTTAAAGAACGTATACTAGGGTAAGTGAAAGCTCGATTTCCAGTTTGTTTTACTCATCTGAATGGGGGTGTGTGTGCCAAAGTCACGCTGCACCCAGCCTGACACCCAGCCCAGCTGGAGGCTGGGTTTTCAGCTCAGGGGACAGTCTGGAGTGGGGAGCTCTATTGTACACATGGGTGAGCCTTTACCTCTAAGTGGCTCTGCAGCTGAAGCCTCAGTGGTGGGTAACTCAGAGCAAGACTCAGTCCCAAGTGCTTGTCCTGCATTCGTGGTTTCTCACTACTGTGGAATAAAACGAATGTGATCCCAAATCTGAAGTCTTCTAAATCCTCAACAGACCTCTGGGCTCTTTTTTTTTTTTTTAAAGTTTATTTAAATTCCAGTTAGTTAACATACAGTATGGGCTCTTTAAATTTTAAAGGTTGTAATTATCATATTAAAGTTTCTTCATTTTGTAGACCCCGTGTCATTCCCAAAGCTGAGGACACTACTACCCTTCCCACTTGTATCTTTTCCTTAATTAAATTATAAGCCCATTTTGGGAATGGCAAAAGTACGAAGAAAACTCTTGACTGATACAATGTGACCTGATCTCTCCATCTACTGATGGCTGTTCGCGCTCACCACAGTAGATTAAGTGGGACCCTGCTGTAAATTATTCTATGGATGGCTCAAGGAGCACCAAAGTCAAATTACGTCGTGTGAAAATGTGCAAAACTGTTGAACGATAGTGTTGACCCCGAACATGAATACAGAGCTCTGCAAAGGGCCATTTGACTGGTTCAAATAATTTACAGAACACTCATCAGAAAATCTATACTAAGTACCTTTCTCTCTCTCCTGATGATCCTCTCCCAACACCCCTGACCCCAACCAAAAGGTCAACTTGGTAAGCCTACTTCAGTGAGTTCTGTGGGTGAGACATGAACAGTTGTATCAGCTGTGAATATATATTCTTGTGTAAGTGGAGTCTGGTAATCTCTGTAGGGCCATCCTTTGCCCATCCTCAAAATAACCTCCTTCCCAAACCATGCATGAAGAATATGATCCTTCAAACTGGGACATAACATCTCCAGATTCTTTCCTTTTTGCCCATCCCTCGCACCTTCCCTCCTCCCCACTGCATGCTACACTGGTAGCTATAGAGAGGGCCACATGGTGGGTGAGGCTGCAGAAGCTTTTAATGAGCTTACAGGATGTAATTCTGGATCCTTTGTGAAGTGGCCACCTTGTCTTATCCCTGGAATCTGAGACTCTTACTAAAACAAAGTAAGAAAACGTGAGTCCTTACTCACTGTGAGGTCACATCCTTCCTTGGGAATTGGGCGGGGGGGGGGGGGGGGGGGGGGAGAAGATAGAAAAAAAAGAAAGGTTTCGGGGTGTCACCAGGGATATAGGGAGAAAAGAGAGACACATTTAAGGGCGTGATGGGAGAGCACTAGAAGTTTCCCGCAAGAAGGCCCAGCCTCTGAGGCTCTGAGGCTCTAGAGCAGCAAGTCCCCTGCTACCTAAGGGAGCAGAATCCTAATTTGGTGTTTGGAAAGGCAACCCTCATTTCATCAGAGGTGTAAACACTGAAGAGAGGAGACACTGGGCAGGCTTACCAGGGAGAAGTCTGAAGACATGAACTTGCAGGAGTAAGAGCTAAGTTAAAACTTGCAGAAGACACCTCCTCTCCCCATAATGAATTCAACATGCCTCTGCCCTTTTGATGCCCTCTGTAACGTGTTACTCTTCTATCAAAGATGGAAAGTAGCTTTAAAGAAATCCTTTAATTTCAATTTCTAAAAGATTTAAAGTCTCCCCCCCAATTATTTCCATTTCTTATTCTCTGCTTCTGTTTCCCCATATAGCAGCAGAGAATTAGAGACCAAAGTGGGATCTGGAAGGAACTGGGAGGTTATTTAGGAAGGTTTCAGTTTCCTAGGAATTTGGGAAGATGGTTTAAAAGGGTTAGTGCTACTTAAGAGCTCAATCCTGGCTGAGTCTCCCTGGTGTCTCAGATTGCTGAGGGACCAAGAGAGCTCAAGAGAAATGGTGAGAGGCTGGACAAGATGTTGAGCTGGGCATTGTTTTAAAAATGGGCAAAGAGGATGCTTCAGAAAACTCAAAGAGTTAAAAGCTTACCATACCTGGAAATACTTGAAAAAAAATTCTCCATTCAATCCATTTGTGAAATTAGGCCACCGGCTAGCAACCAGAAGTGTGACTTTGAAAGGTAACCCTATCTCATTAATTTAATCTCTCTCTGCATTAGAATGATTAGACTGGCAAATTGAGGGAGAGATCACAGTAATGACCTTGATTTTTCGTACAGATCCTCATTGTTTCCTGCGGGAGGAATTCACCAGTGGGTTAACAGATTCAAGTCCATACTGTGTCACTCTTAGATGGGCAGGCCAGTGGCTGCCAGTTTGAATCCAAACCTAGAAGGAAATCAATGGTGGTCGAAAGGGGTTAGTCTGGGCCATCCATTTTTCTTAAAAAAAGGTCTCTTCATCAGTAAGTTCAGTGACAAAGTAGGTAGGATGGCATAAGCTGCTGCTGGTAGGAGTGGTGATTTGTACCTTAGTAAAAACAACTGAATTCAAAGCAACTTTTTAAGACAGAGGGAAAACATAGGGAAAACTGTCTTTGTGCTAGGATGTCAGAGAAAGAGGTCCCTCACGGAGCTCACCTGACTATCTGAGTTCTGTTGAGACCACGTGGAAAAAAAAAAAAAAGGAAAGGAAAAAGTCAGTGGTTCCAGGTGCCAGATTGGAAGGCAATCACCCCGGAACCATGAGGTGCCCCTCCCACCTTGGCCAGCATGGCGCGTCCTCCAGAACTGGAGCCAGTTCTCTGTTGGCTCAGAGACACAAACGGAGAGCAGAGCTGGGGATTCCACTTAGGTTCCTCAGGCCTCTGTGCAGCCTGATTAAAGGAACCGAGGTCATTTAGCCAGAGGGAAGGCTGAGTGAGGCAAGGACTTGTGTGCCGCGTGTGTGCTCCGTTTCCAGGGGGAGAACACAGCGGTTTCGGGGAGCTAGAAGCATTCGCTAGGCAGTTGGTAACAACAGATCTCTGAAGGAGTCTGTGGAGTAGTGCAACCAGGAAGTCTTTAAAATTAGACTGTTCTAGTCCTTTGTGAATGCAGGGGATGGACTTGGAAATCTTCGGGGGCCTGATCAGGCTTGTGGAAGGAGTCACACCGAGAGCTCTGGAGGATTCTCTCTCTCTCTCTCACCTTTCCTAGGTTCAGCTCAAGCAGTAACTGCAGGGGTTCTCACCCCCCTTCCTCTGACCTTTTAACCTGGACCCAAGGGAGGGGACTCTTATGAAAGAGGCAAGCATCCAACTCATTCAGGCGGTGGGCTGCAACCTCCCCTGGGAGCGTCCCCCCGCACGGGTCCGAGGTGCTCACCGTCAGCTACCTAACAATGCCGTTAGCACCGTTCAGCCACCACCCCAAGTGCCACAGACCAACACTGGTTTTACACCAAGGCCTGGAAACTCAGATTCGCGTGCCTTCGGATCCAGACATTTCTGACTCACCCGGGCTGCACTAAACCCGAAGCACTATACCACACGGAGAGCAGAGCGGTGTTGTCTTCATTACAAATGGTGCAGCATTGGATTTTCAAGTAAATCTAAGTGTTTCTATTGTCTTTAAAATGACATAAGATATGTCCAGTTATTAAAAAAAAAAAGGAAAAAATTACAAAATACAAATGCCCGTGTTAATTTAGCTAGTTTCAGACATTACATTCGAGAACATAGAAAAGCCAAAAATCTCCAGTTGTAAGCACAAAACTAAGGAAAGTTATGGATCACCGACTTTTGTCACTGATCTGTTTCTTTTAAAATCACCAGCCCAGATGACCTTGCCCACCTGGTCTTTACATTGTGCAAGACTTGTCTGTTGGACCTTGGGAAGGTGGGGCAGGTCCTACAGTAGGGTTTGTTTTCGGAAGAACAGCAGGTTTTGGCCGAAGGGCTGGCGGCTTCAGCTGCACACCCATTCTGGGCGCCACCAGAGGCTTGAAAGTACTCATGGTGTCACTGGACGAGGTGGTGCTCCGTCGAATCTGCGGCTCTGAGCTCCTGAGGGCAACGTTGTGCAGGGGGCTGAGAGATTCCGTGGACGTGGCGGGGGTGGGAGCGTTTTTCACTTGTTCTAAGGTATCCAGCACCACATCGGGGGCATGCTTTGCTGTACTCTGTCTCTCCAGCTCTCGGAGTTCATTCAAAGCAGTGTTCATCGTCTCCTCGATATCCTGTTGAAGAATAACCAGAGAGAGAGAGACAGAAGAGAATGGTAATTAGTACTAACGTACAGAAACCCTTACGCTTCATCTCAAAGCAGACAGGCCTGCAAAGCAATGATGTTTTAACGTCGCTGGCGGTAGGATGTATACAAGCAGGGCTGTCCCACACTATTATTTCGACTGCGTGGTCAGCAGACCAAGATGCAAGGGTGTGTGGAGTCATCTATCAAACACCGGCCATCCCAAGGTGCCAGGCAGCCTTCTCGTGATTTCTCCCGTACATGCTGACTTACTGTACAGAATTCTATTTCAACTTATGGTTAAAAGATAGCTTCAATTTAGACACTGCAACAATTTCTCAAGAGATAGATGGGAATGGGAATGAAGCAGGCTTCTTTCATTCATTTAACAAATAATTTTGAGCACTTACTATATACTTGGCTAACTCCTAGCAGTTCTTCAAAATTCAGTTTAAGCCTTCCCCTGATAACTCTTGTCCAGTGGATCTCAGTGAAGTGGTACTGCCCCATAGACGGCATTTTTGTAATCTGCTATGTGTGCATTTTATTTTTTAAAGATTTATTTATTTATTTGAGAGAGAGAGTGTGAGCACAAGTTGGGGGAAAGGCAGAGGGAGAGAATCTCAAGCAGATTCCCCACTGAGCGTGGAGCCCCATGTGGGGCTTGATCTTACCACCCATGAGATCATGACCTGGGCTGAAATCAAGCCGGTCGCTCAACCAACTGAGCCACCCAGGTTCCCGTGTGTGTGTGTACTTTTAAATGCCACAAGAATGGGGTGGCATTATTGGCATTTGGTGGGCAGGGGTCATATATACTAGATCTGTTGCAGTGTCCCAGATAAATTTATATGCAATGAACTGTCCTGCATCTTGTTCAACTTCTGAATGTCCTTCAGACATTGATGTAGGTGAAAATCCTGTTTATAATAACGTGAGCCCTGACCCTAACTCTATCTTTTATCAATATGCCTTTTTAATTGTTGTATTTATGCTAATTATATACGTAGGTGAAAGCATCTTACTACTTTGTCTTCTAGCCTAGTCAAGCATTAACTGAAGTACACTTAATTGTTTTAATATTTAATTCCTTGTATTTTTGTATATTATATTTGGAGCTTTATATGTTTTTTTCAAATTACGTATCTCATCTGTCAATTTATTTCAGACAGTAAAGGGGGAATTACAAAATACATATTTCAAAAAGGTAGAGTGTGTTCCACTGATGGATGAACAGATAAGCAAAATGTGGTATATACATCAATGGACTGTTATTCACCTTAAAAAGGAAGGAAATCTTGCCACATGCTACAATATGGATAAACCTTGAGGACATGAAATTAAGTGAAATAGGGGCCAGTCACGAAAAGACAAATACTGTATGATTCCATTTATATGAGGA
This sequence comes from Mirounga leonina, assembly GCF_011800145.1. Classification (NCBI taxonomy): domain Eukaryota; kingdom Metazoa; phylum Chordata; class Mammalia; order Carnivora; family Phocidae; genus Mirounga; species Mirounga leonina. Next base: position 16,074,407 of record NW_023270314.1, read on the forward strand.
AGTCACACTCCCAGCAGCAAGCCGAATGGGGTGGCCAGGGGCTGGGGGTGGGGAGGGGAGAAAGGGAAGTTGTTCATCAGTGGGTATAGGGTTTCAGTTTTGCAAGATGAAAGAGTTCTGGAGATTTGTTTCACAAAATGTGAATATACTTTACTGAACTGCGCAGTGAAAAATGGTTACAATGGTAAATTTTACGTTATGTGCTTTACCAAACACACACACACACACACACACACACCCACACCCACGGTGGAGTATTGTGTGGGACGGGAGGGGTGAAGACCCATCGCCCAGGTCTGACTGACACGCCTCTTCTCTACACTCCCGGGGCTCCTTTCACTCACCTGGAGCATAACCCTCATGGCGCTGCATAATGGGAACGGATTTCCATTTCCAGCTCCCTCACAGGACTGCAAGCACCTTCAGAAAGCAGCTGGGTAATGATTTAGCGTTGCTTCTATAAAGCCGGGCAGAGGACCTGGCACATAGTAAGTGCTCAATAAAAGTTTGCTAAATGACTAAACCAAGATACAATGATCACATATGGATACTGTTGTTTTTAAAAAAGCCCCATCAGGGATTCCACTGATTTGTTTAATAAGAGCATCTGCATGTTTTTTGTATGAACACCATGATGGCAGGCTTACTTGTCCTCATGGGAAAATCCGAAGATGAGAGATGGAAAGATAAATAAAGGACACAGCTGGAAGCCGTTTTGGGAAGATGACATCACTTTTCAAGTGATTATTTTCTTATGTTATTTCTATTTGATGCTAAACATATGGATTTTTTTTATAAGTATTTGCCCCAGATCGTGCAGAGCCTGGTTTATCTGTTGAGTTTTTGTTTTTATGATTTACAGTTAAAGGATTTCCTGGGGTGCCTGGGTGGCTCAGCTGGTTAAGCATCTGACTCATCTCAGTTCAGGTCTTGATCTCAGGGTGGTGAGTTCAAGCCCTGCATTAGGCTCCACACTAGACATAGAGCCTACTTAAAAACAAAAACAAAGAAACAAGCAAAAAGGATTTCCTGGTTCTAGAAGCAAAAGGGTTAAACAGGCATTGTTACACCTTCCCACCCCAAAGCTCCTAATTCCCTATCTTTCTAACCTAAATCCTCTTTCACCTGCTTATCATAAGCAGTGATGTTATAGATTTCTCAAACTGTTAAATTCAGCTGTAATCAAATATCACTGATTCTATATAGGTCTCCAAGGGCCCTGTATAGTATTTCAAATAGAGAAAACCAAAAGGTCTTTTTGATTTTTGCTGAGAAATTGCTATACATTTAAAATTGGTTTAATTTTGGGGTGCCTGGGTAGCTCAGTCGTTAAGCGTCTGTCTTTGGCTCAGGTATGATCCCAGGGTCCTGGGATCGAGCCCCGCATCGGGCTCCCTGCTCAGCGGGAAGCCTGCTTCTCCTTCTCCCACTCCGCCTGCTTGTATTCCCTCTCTCACTGTCTCTCTCTCTGTCAAATAAACAAATAAAAAAAAAAAATTGGCTTAATTTTTAAAAAACACATTAAACCCCTCAAAACCTAATCTACATCCAAAATTTTCTTTAGGACAATGGAAATAGCTTGGAAATTTGTCACATCAGTGTAGGTCTCCTTGGGCACTCTTTATTAAAAATAATTCATCTTTAATAGTTCCCCATGTTTGTTCATTTATTTCTCATTCACTCTCTTTTTTGATCGATTTAGCTCTTTTTTAAGCTTCAGATGGCTGGAAGATGCTTTAGATTAAAATGGCAAACCCTGAATCTATTCACCTCTTTCATCATTGGTGATACCCATATTTTCTGATGGCCTATGCTGGAAAAAAAAAAAAAAAAAAAAAACTAGAGGAAAAATGGCAGAATGATGGAAAATCCATTAATCAATCTTGTCTTACCTTTACTTTGTCAATTTTAATCATTAGAAAAAAACTACAAAGTCCTTTGCACAAACTGTTGGGAAGAGAAGAGTGACAGAGGACCCAGACCTGCTGTTCTTCAAATAGCTATTATTTCTCCTACTATTTATGGACTAATCCAGCATTTCTCCTAAATTGGAAAGGTCATGTTTCTCCTACACTAACTTTTATCTGTTTCTGGCTCTCCATTCTTTCTATCAATTTGTCTATTTTATTATCTTTAGCATGCTTTTGGGATCTGGTAGGGTTAGCCCTTCCTCATTATTATTTCTTTTCCAGACTTTACTGGCTATTTAGCAATGATGTGTTTGAATGCCCCGGGTCCTACACTTCTGCCATGTCTTTGAATCAATATGAATCTAATCACTTGGGCCCTTCCAGTAACAAATTGTTCTTCTAAAGAGACCCTTAGTCAGGCCTTAAAGAATAGACTAATTTCTTTTCTGTTTTCTTTAGTTGGTTCTCTACAAAAAGCATGACTACAAAGAGGAAGTCCTGCATCCCTCCATCACACCGCAGGTACACAGCAGGTGCCATTCCATTCCACGCATCCTACCTGAGCGATTGTCTCTGGGTCCAATGGCTTGTGGTCATTGAAGCCTGTGTATTGCCCTGACGATGTGGACCTTCTAATAGGAGGACTGTCAATCTTCTTGAGGGAGTCATGCCGGCTGATATTGGTCAGGCTGCCGTGGCCTGGCCTGCGCCTCCTCTCAGGACTGTCGTTGGCGAGGCCACGGTTCTGCAGCAGGCCCCGGGGGTGACTGCCCAGGCTTGGGGACCCCAGGTCAACTGAGGAGTTGGAAAGAGCATGTGGGGGGTGCAACGGGCAATGGCCATCGCTGGTCCTGCCAGGACGCCTTACTGGAGGGGGTGGCTCTCCTCTTTTTCTTTGTCTAAAAGTACACAAAAAAAGAGAAAATAGGAGAGCTTATCACGCCGGGTAATACTACAAAGCCGCGGGTTCTGCGGCTCCTCGAAGTGCTTGGAAAAGTGGAGGTTCAGGAGCCTGATTATCAGACCCCACCCACCTGGCTAGATAGCTGTCAGGGTGTCGGTCTGTTGGGGAGTTCATGTCCTTGGACGAAGACTTGTCCTCAGTGACGGGCCCACTGCTGGCCTCGCTGTCAGCTTTTTGGCTCAGAGTGTCTGAAAACGTGTCATCCCTGCAACAAGGAGAATCAAGAGTGAGAGTCTTTCGCAAGATGAATGGGAACAAAAAAAATAAGTGACGTGGGCTTTACATATCTAAGTCTTTCTCTTATCAACATGACTTTTTTCATAATAAAAATGTACATTTCATTGCAGGTGAAGTGCAACAAAGAGCAAAATCACAGTCACTCATGATATGATATAACAGCCAGACGCCACTACTGCTAGAATTTGAGACAATATCCTTCTCTACTTTTTATCTACGCCTGGGTAAACATGTATGATGTCTGCTATATATGTACGGTATTTGTACTTAGATACTTATAGGTTTATGTAGCTTAGATATCTATGACTGTATGTCTGTATACACATACACATAATATTTCTTGGCTTCTGAAATCCACATTTTAACATTTTTTTTCTTTTTCTGAAGTTAGGCTGAATCATTTGTTTTTTATTTTTTAAAATACTTTTTAATAGTTTTTTTTTTTTTAAAGATTTATTTATTTGACAGAATGTGGGGGAGCACAAGTAGGGGGAGCAGCAGAGGGAGAGGGAGCAGCAGAAGCAGAAGCAGACTCCCTGCTGAGCAAGGAGCCTGATGCGGGGTTCCATCCCAGGACCCTGAGATCATGACCTGAGCCAAAGGCAGACGCTTAACAGACTGAGCCACCCAGGCGCCCCTAGGCTGAATCATTTAATCACTGTATACATTTTATGGTATTATTTCTCTTTTCCTTGAAAAAATGCTCTTAAATTAGTGCTGCACTGTGAAATATTATACTCACAAAATAGGGATTATATTGTACATATGATTTTGCAACCCGTTTCTTTCATTTACTATATTATGGCCATCTTCTCATCCCTTTAATTTTTAAAATACAGCAATATTAAAAAAAAAAAAAAAGGGAAGCCTGAAGATGATTCTTTTGAGACGTTCAGGTCAGTGTCTTCCCTCTCAGGAATCTGGAATTGAAACGGTAGCCAGACAGCAAGAGACGAGTACCGCTGGTTTTGGAACCAGCGGCGTTTCTACAGCTCTTGAAGCTATTCTCCACATGGCGGATTTTTCTAAGAGCCTGAAAGCTTCCATCTCTCACTAGCCCTTGCTCCGAATCTGCTGGTGGAGTTTGGAAAATGAAAACCTGCTGGCCCCGAAGTACCATTAGCAAAGACCCAACAGCAAGGCGAAGAACGGCGCCCGGCTCAGAGGTTCGGGCTCTGCGATCCCTTCCGCTCCTTTCTCGAAAGACCAAGGTCGCTTTAGCAACAGTGGCTGGAGACTTCCGGCGGAAGCGGCAGCCCGGCGGAAGCGGCAGCGCGGCGGCCGCAGCACCCGCGCGGCCGGCACTACTCACATATCCTGCACCACGATGTACTGGTGCGGCACGAGCCCGTCGATGCCGTTGTGCCTGCCTTCCCACCAGTCCTCGGACGCGCGGTGATACAGCAGCAGGGAGGCCCCCTTCTTGAAGGACAGTTCTCTGGCCGATCGCCCCACGTAGTCAAACTTGGCTATCGCTTCTATTGGCTCACATTCTACAGAGAACACACCAGAAGGCGATGAGGGACAGAGTTGTGAGGTAAGCCCGAAACGCTACGTGAACGTTCTCTAGGCGGCCTTGGAAATCGACAAGGCCATTTCAATATCCAGAGCGAACAAGGTAATAAACAAGTCCTCAGTGCGGGACAAAATCAGGCTGTTCAGGGAGATACAGAAAAACATTCTCTTGCTGTCATCAGTTTTTCACGCGAAGAAAAATGGAACACTGGGTCTTAATTTCCACAGCCTCTTACCAGAGACAGAATGACAGCTAATAAAAAATATTTTAAACTCTGCAACATGATAATATGAGATCTTTCCTTGGGTTGTAATATTCTCCGTAATAGCTCCAATATTATTTTGACAATGATGGAGTTCCTTGTAACATGTTAATAACCGTGGATAACATGGAAAAATCACTATCCCAGGACACCAGGAAGTTTATGCTTTATTTGCTTATTTAAAGAAAAATCAAGTTTATAAAAACCAGCACATTAAATACTATTTGGGTACATTTAATTTCTTCATGTACTTTTCTGGGACTATCAAATCTTCCAACTACCACTGACAGTAAAGATAATTTTGTTTTCTCTAGGATCAGTAATAAATTTTAGTTGCCTATGAAACAAGCATAACTTAGACTGTCCTGTACCCAAATTAAAAGACCAGATTCAAAAATTATATTATCCAGAGGTCAAAAGATATTCAAGGGGATTATGGTGAGTGAAAAAAACCTATCTCAAAAGGTTACATACTGTATGATGCCATTTATATAACCTGCTTGAAATGACATAATAATCAAGATGGAGAACAGATCAGTGGTTGCCAAGAGGTTGGGAAGAAATGGCAATGGCTATAAAAGGGGAGCACAAGGGACCCTGGCGATGAAACTGTATGTGACTAAGTAAACATCTGCACACACAGCTGAGTGCACGTGAAACTGGTGAAATGTGAATATGGCAGATGGGGTGTGTCAATGTCAATTTCCTGGCTGTGATATTATGCTACAGTTATATAAGATTTTTACCATGGAGGGAAGCTGGGATCTCTCTGTAGGATTTCTTATAACTTCATGTGAACCCACAATGATCTCAAAAAAAAAAAAAGATACTGAACTCTGGGCCTAGAATTGGAATTTCAGCCCTGATTTAATTCTGATCACAAAGGTTGAAGGCAAATAAGAGGACAAACTATACAAAACAACTACAAGAGATGCTTTTTGTGATTCAGCTTATTGCAAAAAGCCCTTCAGTTCAGGGCCTTATGATCTTTGCTCTTATCTCTCACCATCCCCCTATTTTCATTCCTGCTATCTACAACAGATGAGTAAACTTCTAATCAATAATAAACAGAGGGCGCCTGGGTGGCTCAGTTGGTTAAGCCACTGCCTTCGGCTCAGGTCATGATCCTGGAGTCCCGGGATCAAGTCTCGCATCGGGCTCCCTGCTCGGCGGGGAGTCTGCTTCTCCCTCTGACCCTCCCCCCTCTCATGTGCTTTCTCTCTCTCTCATTCTATCAAATAAATAAAATAAAATCTTAAAAAAAAAAAAAAACAGAAAGGGGCAATACAAGTGCTAAATGTTCAGAGAAATGTATCTATGCAATGAGCAATGTCTCATTTGCTAAAAACTGAGCATGTATTGGTTTCTGAATACTCTAGCATATATGCACACATAATAGATTAAAACCTGTCAAATATTTTCTCAGGAATTGTCTTCTATTTTGCCTGGTAATGAACCTTCCCATTTAAAACAGTTTATTTTTCCCCAAAGATTCTTGAAATATGTTTAATATCTTGTATGGAATAACTGCATAAGAAATCATTGGATAGCCAGCTAGGCTTCTTTCTCACTTGATAAATTCAAACATTCTCTGGGCCATATAAGGCACAAGCATAAAAATCAACAAAACACATTGAAAAAGCTTAGGGTTTACCTTATGTGAAGGGCCTGTGTGAATTTCAGCTATACATTTAAATACTATAATCTACATGTCATATACTTCTTAGCAAAGTAGGTGTAAAAATAATTTTAGAACAATAGTTTAAGTCCTTTAACAACTGACTATAACTTTCAGATCATATGTTAGCACTCTAGTATTCCCTCCTAAAATTATATATATATATATATTTAAAATATTTATTTATTTAAGAGAGAGCAAATGAGCATGCATGGGCAGCAGGGAGGGGAGAGGCAGAGGGAGACAGAATCTCAAGCAGACTCTGCACTGAGCATGGAGCCCACATGGGGGCTCAATCCCATGACCCTGAAATCATGACCTAAGCTGAAACCAAGAGTCAGACACTTAACCAACTGGGCCACCCAGGTGTCCCTAAAATTATATTCTTTATTAAAACAATATGAATAGCAGCTTTATTAAATATCTACAAATCTGCTTTATAGAGGAGGGACTATAACTTTATATTCAAAGAGACTGACTTTATAGTTTGTTTTAAAATTGCAGATAAAGAATAAATCCTGGTTGATCAGAGATGATGATGCCAATTTTTTTAACTCTAATTCTCCTTGGGGAACAGAAATAAACATGTCCATGGTACAGGAGACATGAATAAACATATCCATGGGGAGGAAAGAAGACATGCCCATTTGTTAAAAAGAATTTCATGACATGTATTTCGCAAATTCCTATGTCAACATGCCTGTGTAATTTGAATTTCATTTTACTGAAAAAAATGGAAAGATACCAGCCCATAACATAGTGTGCAGTCTATGTACTTGTCAAAGGGAAATGAAGAAAGAACCATTAATGTTCTTTAGACATTAATTAGACATTCAGTCATACATTGTCAGTGCTGGCCAAGGGCTATTTAAAACTAACAGATATATATATATCTATTTTATCATAATTTTAGAATCATGCACTCTGTGCTTGTTATCTCTGTTTATTTGTTGAAACAACTAGCAAAGAATTATCAGACTCTGCTTATTTAATTCAAATGTGGGGAGATTATGAAAGAATGACCCGATGAATCAGAAGTACATTTTATTGGTAATTCTTTATCAACTAGTTATTCTGAGCAATTTCATTATTTTGACTCTTTCTACTCCCATGGGAGTCATTTTGCAGTCAAGAGTCAATCAATAAGCTACTTACACAACATCTTAGTCTACTTATTGCAGAGCAAATCAATCTGAGGGCATGGCAATGCACCATTCCCTTTCCTATGGAGTCACATGGTCTTTTAAGGGCGTCAGAGACACTGTGGAATGTCACTGCTATCGATAACAGCAAGAGGAACACGGTAACTTCACTTTCCTGCATGGCTACTACAGCTCTGTGTAAAGGAGAAAAAAATTCAGTACAGCTCATTTTCTGACTGCCTGGTGCTATCAAGTCTTGTATTTCCATTTCTTGTCATTTCATACAAAATGCAGTACATTGCATTTTCTCTTTGGGACCTTGCTGTCCCTGACACTTGCCCTCCTAGATCTGTCGCCTACTGCCCTCGCAGGTGACAGTTCTGTTCTAGGACAGCCTCTTTCAGAAACAAAAGCTACCCTTCTCGAGCAATACCATGAAAGAGAAAAGAAAATACCTGGGTATCACAAAGATAATCAATACTCTAGTTGATTTAGTTACAGAACTTTAGAGGTTGGCTGTGGGCAAGGGTATCTGTCCTTTGTACGCAATGCTTTTCTTTCCAGCAAAATCAGGTGAACATGGGTAAAACGTTATAGAAAACACAGAGCCCTCAGTGAAGCTTCTCTTTTGTAGTCAAAAGGTAAGAATAACTAACAGATGGCAGGGTGGGGAGACTGATGTTTGGGAAGAGAGATGGCTGGGGCTTTGTCTTAGCTTTCCCGGCCACTAGGGAAAGCAAGGAAACAGAGAAGTCATCAGTGAGAAAGGAATAAATCGTATGGAGAAACAAAGGAACTCAAGACAAAAGAAGGGATGGTGGCAGAGGTGGGGCCCAGAGACTTTCAAAAGCAACATCACAGAAGTAGAAGCTCTCACTGTAAAGAATTTCTTCTAAATGAAGTTCTGAAAATGTCAATTCATTTTACTTTTAAAAACATAAACTTTTTTCTTTTGGCTCAGATGTAACTTTTTAATATACAGACAGGAATCTAAAATGCAATGCATGTTGAAGTGAAACAATTTAAACTTTTTTTTTTTTTAAGGCAGAGGGTGGATATTAGACATCCTGATTACCCTTACCATCTTGCTGAAATCAACAAAAAATCCTGGATTTTTTTTAAAAAAAATTTTATTTGTCCATTTATTTGACAGAGAGAGAGAGGGAGTACAAGCAAGGGGAGCAGCAGAGGGAGAGGGAGAAGCAGGCTTCCCACTGAGCAGGGAGCCCGATGTGGGGCTTGATCCCAGGACCCTGGGATCATGACCTGAGCCGAAAGCAGATGTCCAACTGAGCCACCCAGGCATCCTGAAAAATCCTGGATTTAAAAAAATCTTGGTAATTGCATTAATAAGCTACCACGACAGTAAGGAATATTAAAGACAAAAAACTCAACAAAAGTAGGAACCCAGTGAGGTAAACAGAACACGAGAAAATGAGAGTCAGAGTTTGCCTTGAGGGTACTTTCCCTGCCGGGTTAACTTAAGGTTTCATTTTGGACAAAAAACTAAGTCCAGTGTCTGCTCAGTGTGGAGAAGGTAAATCCCCTATAAAGGATCACACTCTCAGTGTTACAGTGAGCTTCTAATTCTAGAACTCTTCTTCCCTCCTAGCCCTCCATACTTCTCCATAGATGGTATATATCACCCCCGCCCCCTCCCAGACTTAAAAATAGAATCTATCTCAACCTTGGAACAAATCATCTCTAAGAATCCTAACCACATTCCAGTCCTCAGGTAGGTTTGCAGTTTAAAATCACACTACCTGGGTGGCCTGGGAAACCTCAAGCTAAAAATTCACTATGGTCCCAAGTTGGCTGTGCCCCAGGCAGAAGTAAATGAAAAGCCTTTCTGGAGGAATTTACCTTCAATTGAGCCTAAAGGAATTCCACACAGTTCCAAGGAATACATAAAAAATTTACAAAACACTCTGGAAAATAAGACTCAGTGAGCAAGAACCAAAAAAAAACCCAACCAAATCCAGGAAGACTGCAGATACTAGAATGATCAGAATCACAATTTAAAAACAATGGAAAGGATTAATATGAGTAAAGAGCAAAAGACTGTAAAAAATGATTAAGCAGCAGATGCGAAAGTGAACCAAACAAATGCAGAAAAGAACTTATAAACTCAGTGGATGGGTTTAAAGCAGATTAGTCATAGCTAAAGAGAAAATAAAAGGATCATGTATACAGCTAAAGAGGTACTAAGAGAAAACTGACAGCTTTATATGTTCATATTAAAAAAGTGTTGGGGCGCCTGCGTGGCAGTCGGTTGGGTGTCCGACTCTTGGTTTCAGCTCAGGTTGTGATCTCAGGGTTGTGTGATCGAGCCCCGCGTGGGGCTCTGTGCTCAGTGCAGAGTCTGCTTAAGACTCCCTCTGTCCCGGGCGCCTGGGTGGCTCAGATGGTTGGGCGTCTGCCTTCGGCTCAGGTCATGATCCCAGGGTCCTGGGATCGAGTCCCACATCGGGCTCCCGGCTCAGCGGGGAGCCTGCTTCTCCCTCTGACCCTCTCCCCTCTCATGCTGTTTCTCTCTCGCTCGCTCTCTAAAAAATAAATAAAATCTTAAAAAAAAAAAAAAAGACTCCCTCTGTCCCTTTCTCTATCTTTCTCTAAAATAAATAAATAAATCTTAAAAAAAAAAAAAGTGTCGAACAGCCATCCCTGAAGTGCCAGTGGCCAAAATGAAGTTCAATCCCTTTGTGACCTCTGACTGGAGCAAGAACCGTAAAAGGCGTTTCAACGCACCTTCCCACATTCACAGGAAGATTATGTCATTCCCTCTTTCCAAAGAGCTGAGACAGAAGTACACCATTTGATCCATGCACATCCACTAGGATGATGAAGTACAAGTTGTGTGAGGATACCAGAAAAGTCAGCAAATGGGCAAAGTGGTCCAGGTTACAAGAAGAAATACGTCATCCTCATTGAATGAGTACAGCAAGAGCAGGTAAATGGCACAACTGTCCACATGGGCATTCACCCTGCCAAGGGGGTTATCACTAGACTAAAATTGGACAAAGACTGCAAAAAGATCCTTGAACCTAAAGTCAAACCTTGCCAAGTAGGAAAGGAAAATAGCAAATATAAGGAAGCAACAACTGAGAAGATGCGGGAATAAGGTAATCTGATATACGACTTTAAATAAAAACTGTTAAAATGAGAAAAAAAAGTGTTGAAAAGTAATGTTAGAGATTAAACTTGTTGGAAAAAGAAAAAAATGATCTCTAAAGAGAAAAGTATAACAGTTTATTGAGAGACATTAAATAACTAGAAATATGTTTGTGGACTGGAGGAATGAATATTACAAAAATGTCAATTCTGTCCATGTTAATATATGTAGAGTTAGTACAATACTATCAAAACCATCAAAACCATCAGGTTTTTAGTTCTAATGTATGTTTTAAAAACTTGAAAAACTGAGTCTAAAATTTAAGTGAAGTTGCAAAAGATTAAGAATTGTTAAGGAGAGCAAAATCAGAGGTCTTGATTTGCCAAATATTGAGATTTATTAAAAGGTATCAAAATTAAGACAGGAGGGATAGACAAGTAGATCAGTGGAAAACAGGAGAGCCCAGAAACAGACTTGTGCAAAGAGGACCTGTGATTTATGCAGAGCTGTGGAGAAAGGACAATTAATGCTGGGACAACTGTGCATCCATATGGAGAAAAAGGAATGGACCCCAACCTCACAACATACCTCCAAAGAAATTCCTGGTAGAATAAAGACCTATGTGTGAAAAACAAAACATGAAAGCATTTAAAAAAGAATACGGGTGGGGGGGCACCTGGGTGGCTCAGTCAGTTAAGTGTCTGCCTTCGGCTCAGGTCATGATCCTGGGGTCCTGGGATCGAGTCCCACATCGGGCTCCTTTTTCAGCAGGGAATCTGCTTCTCCATCTCCTTCTGACCCTGGCCCCAGCTCGTGCACGCCCTTTCTCTCTCTCCAAAATAAACAAATGTTAAAAAAAAAAAGAAAGAGAGAAAGAATATGGGGGAATTATCTTCATTACCTTCATTCAGCACAGAAGGATTTCTTAAAGGAGACACAAAGTGAAACAACCATGATTGGGTAACTTCAACTCCTTTAAAATTTCCTTGTTTAGCAAAAGACATAATAAGCACATGAAAAACAAATTACAGAGCACAAGATATTTGCAAAACATATACACAATAAAAGACCTGATCCATACCCACAAACTACTCTTATAAATAAGAAAAAAACCAAAGACAAATCAAATTAAACCAAGCAAAAAAAGTCCAGAGAAATGAAGAGTGGGCAGGCAAATGGGCCCCAAATGGGCAAAACACTTGACAGAAATTTCACACAAAAAAAGAAATCGAAGCACATGAAGGTCAGTATATCTACATGAACCATATTTTTTATTTTCTGTATTCTGACCTTGCTGCTGCTGAAGGGTCGGGCCTTCCCAAGGTTCACCAGTTCCTACAGATAGTGTAAACAACTCACCTGTTGGCGCCTTTCAAATACAAACCAACCAATCCAGAGCCCACCCCAGCCACCTCTCCTGGGTCACTATCCACCTGCCCTAATCACCTGACCAGGTACCAGACAACCAGAGACAGCCCCTTTGCCCCAGAACCTGCTGAAATTATTCTCACTAGCCAATCTGAAGCCTGCTTATCATGCCCTGCCTGTTCCTTCCCGCAGAAAGCACAGCAAAGACTCTTGCCCAGTTGCTCCTTCTACCTCTGCCTCCTGACCAACCTTGGTGCTTTTCTGTGTGGCCACCTGAGGCATGATGTACCCTTTCCTCTTGTGTACTGTGAGTAACAAAATATCTTTTCAATGGCAATCCTCTCCTGATCTGTTGTCCTTACTATACACCAAGTTTTCTTTTAAAGATTTTATTTATTCATTTGAGACACAGAGATACAGAGCGAGAGAGAGAGCATGAGCAGAGGGAGAGGCAGAGGCAGAGGGAGAAGCAGACTCCCCACTGAGCCAGGAGCCCGATGTGGGACTCGATCCCAGGACCCTGGGATCATGACTGAGCCGAAGGCAGACGCTTAACCATCTGAGCCACCCAGGCACCCCAATATATACCGAGTTTTCTATAATACTCTATATCGTAAAACAACATCTTTATCAGTAATCAGAGGAATGCAAATTAAAATCACAAGATACCATTACACATGATGATATTGGCAAAGATGACAATATTTGATAAAATTAAGTGTTGATGAATACGTCCAACTGGAAGGCTGATATACTGCTGGTGGGGGTGTATATCACTGCAGCTATTCTCAAAAATAGTTTGGCTCTATCTCGTAAAGTTGAAAACATGCTTACTCCTAGGTGCGTATGTCCTGGAGAAACTCCTGTGCATTTGCAGTACTGCAGTAGCATACATGTTCAAAATATCCCTAACAGCACTCTTTTTAATGGCAAAAAATAGAAAACCCCTCACATATTCATCAATAATAAAATAAATACAATGGAATATCATACAGTGGTCAAATAAATGATTATAATTGCATGCAACAATGTGGGTGAGTCTCAGGAACATAATACTGAGTAGAAAAAAATCATGAGAAGTATATACAGTGTGATTCCATTTATAGAAAGTTCAAGAAAATAAAAAATGAAACAATAAACCACTGAAAAACACAAACATATAGCGGTTACCCCTGAGGGAGTAAGGACAGCAATCATAACAGGGAAGGCAAAGGTAATGATGTCTTTTTTCTTCAACTTGGTGGTGGTTTGTGATGTTCACTGTAATATTATTCTTCATACTTTACACATATTTTATAAATTTTCTTTTGTGTCCTACTGAATTCTTAATATAAGCAATTCCAAAACAATGGATACTAAGGTTAGTTTTATAACAAGGGCACCAGGGCATACCGTCTTCACTGGTGTGGGGCTCTGTACCAGCGTCCTGATCCACTTCCTCCAATGTACCGTGCTCACTGTATGGGCTGTCACTGTGAAGTGGACACAGAAATTCTTATAAAGTCAAAGGATTTAAAAAATGAACAACTGTCACTATATGTGACTTTGGAATGGCAAAAGAGTTTCTGGATAGTCTTTCAGTGAAATGCTGGAGGCTCCAAGGGTCATCTGGTCCGATGGGAGTGCAGGTCCCTTCATCTTTGACACAGATGATTTGTATCCACAGAAATTAAAATTGGTTGAATTCCAGTGGAATATGATTATTGCCCTGTGGATACAGCAGTTTTTGCAAATTCATTTCAACATACCTTACTGCATATCAACTGATGCTCTTTGATTTCTGCTTTGAATTGGGTGTAGTATCCTTCCCATCTTTTCTTGATACATGTTCATTGCAGATTTGAGAGAGTCATGATTTTTATTCTTTTTAAAAACTTACCCTTTAACACAACCACACTCCTCAAATGTATACTGGTAAATGGAATGCATCTGTCATAAATAACGAACCTGACATTCTGTAAAAGCCCATTTATATTGCCAGTGTTGGAGAGAAGGATAACTACTTTATCACTGACTTCCTGTTTAAAATGAGCGATGCCCATAGAGAACACTAGGCATGGGTGAAGGACATAATCAAGCACATGTTACTGTCTGCAAGACTCTTTATTATGGGGCCTGCTTATAAAAAAAAGAAGTGACCACAAAATCCTAGGATCCAATGTATCAGATAATATTGACCAGATCTTCACATACTACTCTTTGATAAAAGGAACAAGGCAGCAGAACTTACAGATATAGCCCTGAATGTTTGGAAATACTGTGACACTGGCCTTGCGATAAATACAACTATGAAGATAAACTTACGCATCTCACCAGGGCTGAGTTTGATTCACTTATCTTCACAGAGCCAAGCTCAGCAGTCTGTACCTTGCATATAGTACATGCTCAAGTGAATATATATATATTTTAAAGATTTTATTTATTTGATAGAGAAAGACACAGCGAGAGAGGGAACACAAGCAGGGGGAGTAGGAGAGGGAGAAGCAGGTTCCCCACTGAGCAGGGAGCCCAATGCGGGGCTCGATCCCAGGACCCTGGGATCATGACCTGAGCTGAAGGCAGACGCTTAACTAACTGAGCCACCCAGGCGCCCATCAAGTGAATATTTTTGAATTCAATTTCATGTGTGAAATTGCTGGATATACCATAGAACTGGAATCTATCGTGCTTTGTTGTTTAAATTTAGAAGGGAGTGCTTCTGGAAGGAGTCAACCTTCAGTTTCCTTAAGTCATACATTCAATCATACCGTGGTGTAAGACCCCTGTTATGGTTCAAGTGTACGTTCAGGTATTTTAAGATCCTTCAGCTATTCACTCTACTTCTACCTAGCCTTCAGTGAGGCAACGGGAAACAAAGTGTCCTCAGGGGGGGTCCAGAATGGGCTTAGATAGGTCTGTCCCAGCTGCTCCTGAATCTGAGCTGCACAGAATGGTTTCTGAGGTGGGCTGGGAGGCAGCAGTTGAGTGGGAAAAGTCACGTGGGCTTTGGAATCAGACAGACCTGGGCTGCCTCCAGTTACGAGCAGTCCTTGGAGAGGCTCCTTGGCCTCTCTTCACTTGGTAGAGTGGTCAGTGCATAAAGTGATCCCATGTAGCTGGCACATAGTAGGGGCTCAAGGAACCAAAGCTACTTTTATTGTGTATGACTTCTTAGAAGCAGGAATTCATAGATCACATAGTGAGCACAGATATTTCAGGGTTCCCTACCTTTGGGATTGTTCAACTGACCACACCTCCCCCCATCTTCATACTTCACTAGTGACTATGCTGCCATATTAATATGTAATATTGATAATATAATAATAATAGTAGTAGTAGTAATAATATTAAATAATAGTAATACTAAATACTAAATAATAGTAATAGTGACTATTACTGCCATTTTTTATCCCAGTGATGTATTAATAATAAATTAGATAAATTTAAAATAAATTTGCTTAAAATGACCATTACTACTATAATTGGTTAGGATAATACTTATTAGTAAGAAATGGAAATAATTAAGAATGAAAACATATTTCGTTGACAGGGCTCCTTTAAAATGATATATCTGAGGGGCACCTGGGTGGCTCAGTCGGTTAAGCGACTGCCTTCAGCTCAGGTCATGATTCTGGAGTCCCGGTATTGAGTACTGCATCAGGCTCCCTGCTCAGCAGGGAGTCTGCTTCTCCCTCTTACCCTCCCCTCTCTCATGTACTCTCTCTCACATTCTCTCTCTCTCAAATAAATAAAATCTTAAAAAAAATAAAATGATGTATCTGAAATACTTTATATAGAGCCAAAACTATTTCAGGATAAAAATGAAATGTCAGTTCAATCACTTATCTTTGCTTGATATAATAGTAAAATTAATACAGTTCTCTATGTTTCAAAACCATTATTCTCTACCGAAGTTGCAGTAGGGTGGATATATTTAAAAAGATGCCATCCTTGGGGAAAAGGGAGGGATGAATGGGAGTTTCCACAGTTAAGAAGCCAGTGCTGTCTTGGGTCTTAGTATTCTAACTTATCTCAAGTGTTCCTGCTTCTTCTTTTTGTAAAAATTGGAATCTTTGGCAACCTATGGTCAATTCTTATTCTTTTTTTTTTTTTTTAAATTTTATTTATTTATTTGAGAGAGAGAGTACAAGCTGAGGAGAGAGATGGAGGGAGCAGGGAGCCTGATGCGGGGCTCAATCCCGGGACTCCAGGATCATGACCTGAGCTGAAGGCAGTCGCTTAACCGACTGAGCCACCCAGGCGACCCCGGTCAATTTTTATTCTTAAACTGATTATCTCTACGTCCATACTTTTCCCAGGGAGGGAAGGACTAAACTTCTTGGACTTACCAGTAGTCATCTCCAGCCATACATTTCTCATAAACAGGGCCATCCAGCTCCTTAGCATCTGGAAAGATAGTTTCATGGTGGATGATGATGGTTTTGACAATTTCATTCACATGAGCCTGGCAAGACACCTGATCCTGTATTTCTGGGACAGGCATCAATGTGGGACCAAAACAAATGGCCAGGTTATACGGGTCCATCATGTTCTCGTCGCTGTACTGCGAAAGGCTATGAAAGAAAGACAGGAGTTAAAAAAGCACAGGAGAGAAAAAAGAAAATTGTTGTTCAATACGATACTTTATATTCTGAACACAGGGATCCAAAGCACTGACTGTATTTGGTTTTGATTATTAGAGTAAGGTAGCGTTCCACCTACTTTAAGTTGCCTCAGCAAATTCCAAAGCAAGTGAAGCAACTTACAACCTTTCAACTAGGAAGAAACTGAAAGGGGAATATAAATCCTCCTTACTTAATTCAGTGGCATTTTGCAAAGCCACAAGAGAGTTTAAGATAATTTCTATTTCAATGGAGACCAGGATCAAGTGAATGAGTTTCATTTATAAACACTATGGCGAGGCTCTAAATGCTACTCAAGTAAATCTGGGAAGGGCAGTAGTGAGCTCCATTAAGTTTTATGGATATCTTTAAAATGCCCTCCCACTAATCAAACACATCTCAGATTTCAGTTTTCCCCTATAAATCTTGAGGAAAGCCTAGAGGAAAACAAAGCACCTTTTCTTTGTAACCACTGAAAGAAAGCAAACAACTCTGGGCTTTATAATTTGCTTTTGGGTAAGAGTACCAAAACTAGTCACCAGTCAGTCACAAAAGACATTAAAAGTGCAAGAGAAGGGGAAAAGAATCCCCAATTCTCTCATTCCTTTTAAAGTTGGCTAACTACAAACTTTGGAGAAGTTTCTGGTTGTCTGGTACTAATTTCTAAATTCAATCCAATGGATATTTGTGAGATATTTTCCAGAGGTGACTCAAAATAAGCCAGCTCTTTATTGTTCTGCCTGTAACACATGCAGAAGGTACTGTTTGAGAGAGAAGCTAGAGACGTTATCTTTCCATGAATAAAATGTCAATCTTGAAATGTAAAATCCAGGTGAACAGATGACAAATGGAAGAAGGAAAAAAAAAAGACTCAGCCACATTTGTGAGATGGTGACAGACACAAATACTGATACTTTATCCTTTTTTGGAAATAAGATAGCCTAGAAAGCAGAAAATACAAAAGCATAATTTCCTCAGCTAACATATGTCTCTCCCTTCTGCCATTTCTCAAGCATTCAGTCTTTTTAAAAAAGTTCACAGTAAAGCCAACGATTATGTTACAGATCATCTGGAAAATGGATGCATGGAGGAGAAGTGAGATTCAGAGTAACAATGGTCTGATTTTCGAAAGACACACATAAGCTCGATGGGGAGAGTCACAGTTAATCTTTCTGGGTTTTTAATTCAGCGCTAGCTTGAAGAGCAGAAGCTTGTTATAAAAATGTTGTATCCATGTTTCGAATAGGTTCTTTCTCTTTTCATAATTCCTGTCCCAAGCATCCCACCCAACAGGCTGGGGCTTGTTTCTGCGTGAAGGCAGGTGCAGCGAGCCAGGGGGCATCTTTGGGCAGAAATGCTGGAAGCAAGGCCAGCCGGCTGACTCATGGCACATTTGCTATTCTGTTGAGCTACAGGGTGAGTTTGATTCAGGTTTTGAGAACTTTCTTGATTCACAGACTGCTTTGCTAGTCTCTTGTCGTTTCCTGGTTCACTGTGGGATTCGCTCAGGTGTGCCAGGAAAATTCAGTGGGAACAGCACGTAGACGGCCGGCAGGAATGCAAGGCCCTCCAGACCGGGGAAGGGGAGGAACATGCAATTAAAGTTGAAGATCGCAAGCGTCTAGATTTTTTTTTTTTTTTTAAGATTTTATTTGACAGAGAGAGACACAGCTAGAGAGGGAACACAAGCGGGGGGGGGGTGGGGAGAGGGAGAAGCAGGCTTCCCGCCAAGCAGGGAGCCCGATGTGGGGCTCGATCCCAGAACCCTGGGATCATGACTTGAGCGGAAGGCAGACACTTAATGACTGAGCCACCCAGACGCCCCTGCTCTTTTTAAATTTGAGGCTTTAATACTAATGAGGAAATAAGATTAAAAAAAAAAAAAAGAACCCAAAAACCCAACCCAGGTCACTTCAATTGCTTCGATAACCATCTTTAGCTAGGCAGGTCAAATGCCAAACACAGAAATTCAGATTCCATTCCACTTTGCCCCATTTCCAGCCCCATTACTGCAAGAGCGGTGTACATTTGATCTGAGTGCCTTGACTGGGATTTGCCATCAACTCTCCAGCTCAGGCCCCAAAGCCCACTGTCTCAAAGGCTCTGGTTCATGAGGCTCTCTCGAATTTTTGTCTTACACGGCTCTTCTAGAATTTGGAAATGATAGCAGCGTGGTCAGTTGTCATCCCACCTTGCTTTTTGGTTTGAGCAGTCAAGAATGCCTCCCGCTGGTTGAAATCCATGTCTGCAGATGCAACAGACTTAAGAATCCCCCTCATCTTTGCCATAAAGTGGGGGAACTCCTCAGGTGACACCCCTGGATAGAGCTGGCCCCCCAGCAGCTCCTCTGTGGTGCCCTGGTGCCCGTGCCCAGCTAAGGTGCCCGTGCCTGAACCTCTGAGCAACGTGCTCAGAGGTTCGGAGCCCTCACGCTTGCCCGCCAAGGTCAGCAAGCCTTCAGATTTTTAAAACCACCTGGGTAACTAAGCTTATTTAAAGATAGGATTTCTGGCCATCTACATAACCTAAACATAGTTTATATCCATCTCTCTAGATACTGCTTCTTCCTAGGGGTTATTTCTGTACAAATGGGCTTCTGCTGTCATTTGTGCATATTTTAGTCCCCTGCAGGCATTTCCCCATTGGATGATACTTGGTCTCTGCGGTCAGCCTGAGTGGGTATGATTTCGGGAATAGTTAGCAGGCCTGTTGTAAGTCCCCACGGCTTGTGAGAACTCTAAACCTCCAAAGAAATAGAGAAGAGAAAACATTCTAATTTTGGGAAGGATGAACCCATGGCAGAAGGAGAAGGCATTGCCCCGAGCTTACTCCTCCCAGATTCTTTTATTTCCAATTACTTAACTAGATCCTTGAGCAAGGGGCTCTCAGGGCTTGGGGAAGATGTTCTTATAGGGGGGCCCATTTTTATTACCTAGGAAGACAAATGAAAATCAAGGTGCTTAAATTAAAACAGTAAAGTTTCT
Organism: Mirounga leonina; assembly: GCF_011800145.1. Classification (NCBI taxonomy): domain Eukaryota; kingdom Metazoa; phylum Chordata; class Mammalia; order Carnivora; family Phocidae; genus Mirounga; species Mirounga leonina. The sequence continues at coordinate 16,094,181 of NW_023270314.1, forward strand.
TTGAAAATAATGCCATGATTTTTTAAGGTTTCTGTTACATTGTTGCAGAGACTTTTACAAGTATCTTCTTCTTGACAAGAGCCCATTATATTGAGTTTGCAGAAGTTCTTTTTTGGATCTGCATATAATTTGCATCTATAGTTCTCCTCCTTCCTTGACTACAACATCAAAAATCACAGAAATTTTCTGCACTGAGCGGGTGGTTTACATCATTCTGATAAAAACGTTCATGACATTAGCTTCTGGATGGAAGTTGGAAAAACACGTATTTTACTGACAAGTGTTCTTTTTGGTAATATTTGTATATTTTTGCATGTATGGTCACTGTTTCTGCATCTTTCAGCTATTACACAATGACCTTGATCTGTTGAAGAAAAACATACCTTCAGTCTATATTCAATCAACTTCTCTTTGACTCTGCTGATAAATGGGACCCAGTGTACATTTTACAGAATCCAAGAATTCAGAGCAGTGCAAATGGAAATGGAAGATGGGCATTCTGGCCGAATATTAGGGTACTTACTGATTGAGGAAGGCAAAGAGGTACCTCATCACTATAAGGACGGACCTAGGCAAGGTCAGGAGGAGTTTGCGGATGTGAAGCGCCCTCTCATAGAGATTATCTATTCCTATGGACAGAAGAGAACATGGTCAGGATCCTTTCGCTTGCCACATTTAAAGCAGAATACTGGGTGTTGGTTAGGTGTCCAACTCTTAATCTCAGCTCAGGTCTTGATCTCAGGGTCATGAGTTCAGGCCCCGCATTGGGCTCCATGCTGGGCATGGAGCCTACAGAACACAGTACCAAATTTCATATCTGACCATTTAAGTAATCCCTTGCCCCTAGGTGAGCTGCCATTGTATCCAAAACAGTGAATAAGTGATCAGCTTGGGTGTAACACCATTTCTGAGAGTATCTCCTCTGACCTATCACTGTTTTCTCTGATTGCCATGGTCTTGAGCAACTTAGCGTCTTCTAGGTTTAAAAACCATTTTTCACTTGCTGCTATTTTTGGATTTTGCATCTGATATGGCTTCAACTCCATTCAAAAGCTGCATGGTAACTAAAGTAGTTTTGGGGGACATCTCCCCTATGATTCATTAATTCATCCTATATTTATTTGTATATTACTATGATTTAGGCAATGCACCAGGTTTTGAATCTTTCCTTCCTCAAAACTATCATAGTATTTTATTGATATGACTTTTTACTTTGTATTACGTAATTTCATCAATTTTTTAAACATATATTTTAGGAGAGCCTACTAGGTTTCAAGTACTGAGTTAGGCATTAGAAATACATGAGTGATTTGATTCCTGCTCTCACAGAACTTATACCCTCGTGTTTACAGTTATTTATTTCCTTATCCCTGTGGGAGAGTGAGCTCCCTGAAGACAGGAATACCTGGAACTTCCTAGTATTATTTTATACCTCTTTGCTAGCAATACAAATTGTCCAAAGCTTCTTAACACAAAAATGCCTGTGAATAGCAGCCAAAAAAGTTAGTTCCAATAATCCATTATTTGCATAATGGTCTATATTTTACAATACATTTTCACATTGGCTATCCAATTTAATGCAGATAACAATACTGTGGAGTAGGCAGGGCATGGATTGTCATCCCCATTTAATGGATTAGGAAAAAGAGAACTGGGTAAGCGGCTTATCCTATGTTAGTTGGCTGGAGGGATGGAGCTGGGACTAAAACCTATTTTCTGTTTAAGTTGGGTTGTCTTCCTTGGATTTTTAAGTAACCTCAACATCCAGTGTGGGGCTCAAACCCACAGCCCCAAGCTCAAAAGCTGCATGCTCCACCGATGAAGCCAGCCAGGCACCCCCCTTATAAAGTAAAACTCTGAAGACATTCAACAAAGATATATTTTATAAAAAGATTTTTTTTTTAAAGATTTAATTTATTTATTTGACAGAGAGACACACAGCGAGAGAGGGAACCAATCCCAAGACTGTGGGATCACGACCCGAGCTGAAGGCAGATGCCTAACAACTGAGTCACACAGGCGCCCCAAGATTTATTATTATTTTTTTAATTAAGTAGGCTCCTTGCCCAATGTGGGGCTTGAACTCATGACCCCAAGATCAAGTATCGCATGCTCTACCAACTGAGGCAGTCGGGTGCCCCTGGGAAAAATATCTCAAAGAATATTTCAGAAACATTTTTGAAGCTTACTCTAATTTCATGTTACTACACTTGCTCTTAATTGCTCTTGAGATATTCATATATCCTACTTGAAAATCTCAGGCCTTCTTTTTTTTTTTTTTTTAAGGACTTCATTTCTGACACAGTAGCCAATTGATTCTCCTTCTATTTCTCAGGTTTTTTGACCTTCTCCCACACACAAATGTAGTTAGCCCTCCTGGATCTCTACTTGTTCTCTTCAGTGGCAAACTCATCTGGTCTTGAGGTTAGGACCATCCCTTCTAGGAAGGTATTATTTTCGCTTCATTTTTCCATTTTGTGTGGGACATAAGTTCTGTTGCTTCTACCCCTGGATATCTCACTGCTGATTTCCTAATTGAAGTCTTTATTATTTCTAACTTGGATCATGATGATACTTTCCTAATTCAGTTTCCCATTCCAATTCCTCTTAAACCAGTGGTTCTCAAACTTGAAATGAGTTATGACCCATTCTTAAAAGTAAATATTGAGATTTATTAGCATTTATTTTCTGGTCCTCAAAAAATTGTGTGTATAAATGACTTTCCATTCATACCTCAAACCAAACAGTTACAGTTTAATAAGTTTATGCAAATTATAAATTGTAATGATGAACTGTCCCATTAATGGTCTCTGGACTGGCAAGACCTTCTACTCTTTTCTAGCCACATATAGATCCATATAAGGGTTATGATTAAAAACAGAACAACAAAACTTCTGCCATTGTTTACTGAGGATCTGGATTGTTTCAAAAGTTAAGTCTACTGATTCTCCAGGCTGATCCTCGGTATAAGGTTAACTATTAGGGAGAGGGTTTTAGCAACTTCCGGCTAGTTTTGGGGCCTTAGAGAAAAAGGAAAGGAACTACTCTTAATGTATTATTGATCTTTAATTTTTGTCAAATCCCAGAGGGGGCAAGTTATTTTCAGGCTAGAGGAGAACACAGGCATTACTCCCAAGAGGCTTAATTTTAATTCAAGATCCTCTTGTTTCTATCTCAGTTCTTTTTTTTTAAAGATTTTATTTATTTATTTGACAGAGAGAGACACAGCAGAGATAAGGAAATGGAACACAAGCGGGGGAGTGGGAGAGGGAGAAGCAGATTCTCCACGGAGCAGGGAGCCCGATGTAGGACTCGATCCTAGGACCCTGGGACCATGACCTGAGCCGAAGGCAGACGCTTAACGACTGAGCCACCCAGGCGCTCCTCTATTTCTCAGTTCTAAAGTGAGTTCCCCTACCCCTTAAAGGTAGTTTCATACTTTTATTTAAAAAGAACTGGGGGGCGGGGCGGGGATGCCTGGGTGGCTCAGTCCTTTAAGCGTCTGCCTTCTCAGGTCATGATCCCAGGGTCCTGGGATCGAGCCCCGCATCGGGCTCCTTGCTCATCAGGGAGCCTGCTTCTCCCTCTCCCTCCTGCTCTTCCTGCTTGTGCTCTCTCTGACAAATAAATAAATTTTAAAAACTCTTTAAAAAAAAAAAGAGCCGGGGAATAGGTATTTACTTGTTTGTGTAGTGGTTAATTTTAACTCACTGATTTTTTTAAAAGTTTTAAATTCCACCTATTTAACATACAGTGTAGTATTAGTTTCAGGTGTACAATACAGCGATTCGACACTGCCCCAGAGCAGGTATTGATACACCAATTTCACAGCAGCATTATTTGTGATAGCCAAGAGGTAGACATAACCCAAATGTTCACTGATGGATGAGTGGATAAACAAATGTGGTATATATACACAAGGAACCGTTACTCAGCCTTAAAAAAGAAATGAAATTCTCATACAACCCGGATGAATCTTGAATACAATCTAAGTGAAATAAGCCAGACACAAGAAGACAAATACTGTATGATTCCACTTACATAAGGTATCTAGAGTAGTCAAGTTCACAGACAGAAAGTAGCACGGTGGTTGTCAGGGCCTCAGGGGAGTTTCTGCTTTCTGGGTATAGAGCTTAGGTTTGGGAGGATGGATGGATGGTGATGGATGGTGGTGATGGTTACATAACAATGGGAATGTATTTAATGCCACTGAATCATATACTTAACAATGGATACAACGGTAAGTTTTATGTTCTGCATATTTTACCACAATTTGAAAAAAAAAAATCGGGGGAGGGCACCATGAGATGCAAATGAAAGACTTCAGGAGAGAAAGGCAATAGGAATGTAAAAAAGTGATGCCAAAAAGACCAGATGAAATTATGGGAGGCAGGCATACATTCTCTGCAACTACAGTAAACATAAATCATAGCAGAACAGAAGTGCTCGCATTCCTGAAGTCGTAGCAAATCTCTGTCCCAGAGGCCTCAGAGCATGACGGCTGTGAGCAGGACTCAGATATTACCTGGCTGGTTGCTCAACAGGCCTGCAGTGTACATCCTACAGGAGCCTCGCTCTGCTACAAATGACTCATTTACTCTCCCAAGTCCAGTTAGTAGGTCAAAATTTATGGTTGCTTCGGACACTGATTAATGTGCATTCCCAGCTGGCTCTGAGTGTGGCAATTCATAGTCTTTCACAGTTTCATGCTGCATGAAAAGATTGATCTTTTCTTCCCCTCAGAAAAGTTGTCAGTAAGGAAAATCAGGATTTCATTTGAATTTCTTTTAAGCTGGCCTTTGTTTCCACAATTCAGGATCTCATGTAATTAGGTAAAAGTGGCATTCATCCAGTCTCGGTCACATGCTCAAAACTCCCCATGCTTATTTATGGTCTTTTCCTAGCACTGCAAAGTTCCCATGTCAGCATCCCAACCTCACAGCATGGGGCTTTGACAGCTCTGTGTAAATGTGTGTGAAATAAATCTTAAAAAAAAAAAATGGGTTGAATCACTATGCTGTACACCTGGAACTAATGTACATTGTGTGTCAATTATACTTCAATTAAAAAATTTTAAATAAAGTATATAGTTTGCTGCATTAAAGGAGATATACAAAATTTAGGAGGACATTCTAAATGATTCCTCTTGTATGTAATTCCAGAAACTTCACAATAAGTGTTAACTACTCTGTTCTGTAACTTATTAAAATTTAGTTGCTCCGAAAAAAAAAATGTGTGTGAAAAATTCACCACAAAACACAAGTTACTTCAGAAAATGGCAAAACCCTCAAATGGCCATTACCCTGAAAATATCAGTTCTTCTGAGGCACTATGTGCAAAAAAGTATTTGTCAGGAAACAAATAATAAATCACAAGATGCAAATTTATCCTCAAGTATGACAACAGGGAAGGAAATGAATGGCCACATTTAGACATGGTTTATTTAAGAGCAGGCACACAAATATTTCTGAGCTCCAGAGATCAACAGGCAGTATTCAAGGTGAATTTACCAGTCCCAGGCCATTTTTAGGTTCATTGTTAGGTTCTATCAGTGTCAAGGTATTAATCAACTTCGTGCATGTGATAGTGTATGTGTGTGAATGAAAGGGACAGAGAAAAAGAGATATTCTAGTACATTTAGATGAATCTTAGCCTCGCCTTGATGGGAGAGTTACCAGCTGCTCTTCTAGGTAAGAAACGAAATGCTTGCAAGTCTTGCTAATATTCATTAATAGATCGAGTTCTGTGAATTAAACCATTATGTTCTTTCCTAGTTAAATAGCAACACAGAAATAAATACATAAATAATGTTTCTCCTCCTGCTGAATTATTGAGGTTAGTAAAGGAACAGTCTTAGCTTAGGAAGCTTTATTTGTTCAGTTCAGATACTAAGTCTGTTCCATATTTTTAAGGGTAAAAGGAATCCTTAGTATAAGGCATCAAACAGAAATTTAGAATTCAGACAGAAACCATCACGTATGCAATAAAGCTGAAAGAATTTTTAGCAATAGAAAGATACATTGGAGAACCAGGAAGAGAATTTGAGAGCTTTTTTTTTTTTTCTTTCATGAAACAATTAGAAATGGGCAAATATATTTATGTACTAAAAGGCTCATTATAATATTTTGTTTAACTACCAAATCACTGGAAACAACCTAAATTTCTAAAAGTAGGGAATTTGTTAAATGAAATAAAAGCCATTATATGGCCACTAAAGTCTGTATTTTGAAAAAATACTGATACAGGAAAATGTTAATAACATCACTAAATTTAAAAAATGGCTTATAGGGGTGCCTGGGTGGCTCAATGGGTGAAACGTCTGACTCTTGATCTCAGCTCAGGTCTTGATCTCAAGGTTGTGAATTCAAACCCCATGTTGGGCTCCACACTGGGCATGGAACCTACTTAAAAAAAAAAAAAAGGCTTATAAAGAACAAACAGGACATGATACAATTTTAATGAGATGTATTGAGATATAATTCATATATCATATAATTCACACATAAAGTATATAGTTTTATGGCTTTAAAGTATATTGACAGTTGATTAATCATTACCTCAATCAGTTTTAGAACATTTTTATCACCTCAAAAAGAAATCTCACATCCATCAGCAGTCACTTGGTATGACACCCCTTTTATTAAAAGTATGTGGTTGTGGTATAGCCATTCAATGGACAATTATTTGGCAATAAAGTGCTGATACATGCTACAACATGGGTAAACCCTGAAAACATGTGAAGTAAATGAAGCTAGTCACCAAAGACCACATTTTGTATAATTCCATTTACATATGAAATGGCCAGAATAGGTAAGTTTACAGAAAGTAGATTAGTGGTTGCCTAGTGGGATGGGATGAGTAAATAGTGTATGTTTGCTAATTGGGGTTTTTTTTTTTTTTTGGAGTCATAAATATGTTCTAATATTGATTGTGGTGATGGCTGCATAATCCTGTGAATATATTAAAAACCACTGAGTTGTATACCTTAATGAATGAACTGTATGGTACAAGAATTATATCTCAATAAACTATTTTTAAGATTTATTTATTTCAGAGAGAGAGAGAGAGAAAATGAGCATGAGTGGGGGGGGGGGGCAGAGGGAGAGAATCTTCAAGCAGATTCCCCGCTGAGTGTGGAGCCCAATCAGGGATCAGTCTCATGACCCATGAGATCATGACCTGAGCCAAAACCACGAGTCGGATGCCTAACCAACTGAGCCATCCAGGCACCCCACCGTAAGCTGTTTTAAAAAGTACATAGGTATAGGGGCACCTGGGTAGCTCCGTCGTTAAGCGTCTGCCTTTGGCTCAGGTCATGGTCCCAGGGTTCTGGGATCGAGCCCCACCCACATTGGGCTCCCTGCTTGGTGGGAAGTCTGCTTCTCCCTCTCCCATTCCCCCTGCTTGTGTTACTTTCTCTGTGTTTCTCTCTGTGAAATAAATAAATAAAATCTTTAAAAAAAAAAAAAAAGATTCTCTCTCTCCCTTTCCCTCTGCCCCTCCACCCCGCTCTGTCCCTCTTAAAAAAAAAGTACATAGGTATAAAAAACTTATAAGTACATAGGGATATGTATAGAAAAAACCTGGGAACATACTAAAAAGGTTTATATTATCTTTGTATAAGAAATTTTAGATGGTTTTTCTGTATTATTTTCTTTTTTTTTTTTAATTTTTTTTTTTTTTTTTTAATTCATGAGAGACAGAGCGAGAGAGAAAGGCAGAGGGAGAAACAGGCTCCCAAGGAGCAGGGAGCCCGATGCAGGACTCGATCCCAGGACCCTGAGATCATGACCTGAGCCGAAGGCAGACGCCCAACCATCTGAGCCACCCAGGCGCCCTCTGTATTATTTTCTAATTTTTATACAGTGATGACATATTAATTGCATAATAAACAATTATTTTAAAAAATGTACTGATTGGCTTATTGATGATTTTAGGAAATTACTGCTATTTTTTAAGGTATGATAATGGCATTATGGCTTTGTTGTACAAAAAAAGAAAAGAATCTTCATCTCCCAGAGATTCATACATACAGAGGACGTGATATAATGTCAGGGAGATGAGGGAAGGGATAGAGGTGGGAAAATTTTGTCCAAGAAATGAAAATTGTTAAAGTTAGGTGATTGTTTATACTGGGATTTATTATAATCTTCTGTTATCTTTTTATAGATGTTTGAAATTATGTATAATGAGTCAAAAGGTTGATGATGAACAGAAACGACAGTACAGTTCCACTTTGGTTTTAAAAAAAGCTTTGTGTGGGCGCCTGGGTGGCTCAGTTGGTTGAGCGACTGCCTTCGGCTCAGGTCATGATCCTGGAGTCCCGGGATCGAGTCCCGCATCGGGCTCCCTGCTCAGCAGGGAGTCTGCTTCTCCCTCTGACCCTCCCCCCTCTCATGTGCTCTCTCTCATTCTCTCTCTCTCAAATAAATAAATAAAATCTTTAAAAAAAAAAAAAAAAAGCTTTGTGTGCACATGAATACAAAAAGAGCAGAAGGAAATGCAACAAAATATGTATACACCATTGACTGTCTTTGAGTAGTGGTTTTAGGTGGGGTAGTATTTTGTTCTAGGTGCTTTTGTGTATTTTTCAAGTATCCTACAAGACTACATGTTGATATCATGATAGGTAAAAGACCCTCCTAAAAAAGTTTCCTGGTGCTCAAGCAGTCACCTAGATAGTAACACATAAGGTAACGTGAAGCCCAAATGTGCCATCTGGGCTTACAGCCCTGAGACAGCCAGGAAAGACCACAAATCGCTTGAATAGCTCATCTAGGGCCAGTCCTTTGGACTTCTGCCATAGGAAATCTCAAAGCCATGGTATATGTATATTCTAGAAGCTGCCCAGAATGTGTGGGCCTAATCTGGAGCATTTACAAAACCATTCACAAAGTAGACGGTTTAAAAAAATAAAAAACAATCCTTGGGTGAGAAATTGAGCCACTGCCAAGTTTGTCATTTCAAATTTAGATTGCACTGGAGTTCACCAGGAATTTATCCTGATAATTCTTTTGTCTTTTTTTGAGAGAGAGAGAGAGAGAGAGACTGCACATGTGTGCTAATACCAATTTTCTTTTAGTACATATATTTGCAAGTTTCCAAAGAATGTAATATTTTGGGACATAAAAATGGCACAATAACAACCCATCACTTAAAAAAAAATCTTTCCCCAAATGTTCCAAAAATAAGTAAACAAAAAATAGTAGGTAACCAGAGACGTATGTAAACTTTTTTTTTTAAGATTTATTTATTAATTTTAGAGAGAGGGGGAGAAGCAGACTCCTCACAGAGCCCATGGCAGGGCTTGATCCCACGACCTGAGATGATGCCCTGAGCTGAAATCAAGAGTTGGACACGCTTAACCTTAACCGACTAAGCCACCCAGGGGCCCCAGAGACCTATGTAAACTCTTAAAAAAGATGAAAAGGGAAGATTTTTCTATACAAAGTAAATATCACATGAAATTATCTTAATAGGGATAATCAATCCAATTATGGCAATGCTAAGAGATGACATGGATAAAAACAATCAACCTGCATGAGATCTCTCTCTCTCTCTCTCCTCTAGAGTTTCTAAATCTTTGTGCTTCTATTACATACTAACTTAGATTGCATATTTGTAAATATTTTCGCTCTTACTATTTTTTAAACCTTTTGAATGTAAAAATCAAGTCTCTGAATCCCTAGAAAGTTTTGCATATGGTAGGCAATTAATCAATGGTTCAAATTATCAAAAATTGTAATATTGATGAGAAGACAGAAGGATGAATGACATAACATTCTCAAATAATTTAACGAAAATCCAGAAAAAATATAGTACATCAGGGTCACACTGGCATGAGAAAAATGCCTGCCTAGAGATAAATCAATAATAGCTAGAAATCCCCTCCTTTTTAAGAGATTAGATGTTGGAAGAAAAGGGGTCGTAATATACAGCATCATTCATTATGTGTTCTTGAAAAACATCCTATTCTGCAAAATGCACTACAAATAACAGGACTTATGGGGGAAAAGTAGGGTTGGGACAGACAGCTCAACACCTATGCAACTTTGTAACTACAGCACTAACAAAAACATTGACAATACTACTTAAATTACTAGCACGGTTAAATCTCTACTGACTAGCATCCTTAGCAGCCTTAAACCCCGGGACTCTTGCTTCTTTGAGATGTAGGTCTTGGAGGGCATTCATTGCCGATAGAGACTATTTTCATAAAAATTAACCCAAGGATTATTAATCCACTGTTTTAATACAGAGGGGGTGTCTTTGCAACTTCTTCATTTGCACTGGTAGCATTTCACGTAAGGCACTGAAAAGAAAGATATTTCTGTAGATTTTCCATTTTTTCCCCTACGGTCTTCATATTTCGCTAAGCCTGACCCTTCCATTGTGAGACAGATTGACTTTGATTGTTATGAAACATTCCATGTGCTGGGAAAAGTGCTGGAAGCACCATAACTTCTGGGTTATACTAGCATCATTTCTAAATGCATGTCAGGTAATTAGGTCAAAGAACAGACTGGTAAGTGGCAACCAGGTGTTGGCATATATGACCTCAGATTATACCGGGAGTAGTTTTAACAGTCGTAATGACGATAGCCAGCAACATTTATTGAGGTTTACTATGTGCCAGGCATGATGCTAAATACTTTATATGAGTTATCTCAAATTCTTCCCACAGACTTTATGAAATAAATAAAGCAACAGATATTCAGTAAGATTATTAATCTCTGCCCAAGGTGACAAAGCTATTAAGTGGTAAAGCTAGAATTTAAATCTTGATCTTTCTGACTCGATGGTTCGGATTTTAATAACCACAGTGGAATAATAGTGTTCATTCAGTGAAAATATGAAGTGATTCTACACTACTAACTGACAAGGTAGTCCCATGTGCTTTATCCTACTGGTACACATAAACATAAATGTTGATATGATGTATGTACCTAGAAAACCACTAAGCATTGTAGAGTGTGTATTATTTTTCCAGATTTAAGCTTTCTGGCTAGGATGTAAGGAAAATCTCTGGACAAGCCCAAAGGAGAATTCCAGAAACATGACACCTCCTTTTCAGTTCTTTCCAGCTGGGTCACAGGCCTGCTGTGATGACTCAGGCTATGTAAGGGCCTTGGAATGGACACACCGGCACACTTCTGAATCCCACACAAGACATCAGGCTGTTTGGGGTGGGGGCGGAGGGAATTATGACTGGGGAACTCATATCCAACAACAGCCAGGATTTTAGGCATGAATGCCAACAAAAGAATTCTGGTGAAATTTTGGTGACCTTTAACAACTATGAATTCTGTACTTACTAATGTACCAGGAATTAACTATGCCAAGGATTAGGGCTACAAAACTGAATAACCTATTAAGACCTCACAGGCCTGTGGAGTTACCTGTAGGCATTTCATTGAACATACTCTGCCAGGCACTCTTCTTAGCACTTTACAGGTATTAACTCATTTAATTCTCACAGCCCTGTGATATATATGGTCTGCTATTCTCCCTTTTTTTAATAGTTGATGAAACTCACATGCAGAGAGGTTAAGAAACTTGCCTAAGGCCACATAGCTGGTGAGCAATTTGGACTTAGGCTATTTGAGTCCAAAGCCTGCATTTTTAACCTCTTCCCTGAATTCTCTCTTCAGCAGAGGGAAAAGAAGGGGCTGAAAATTGCAATGTGGGGTGTTAAGAAAAATTATAGACCTCCGTACAGAGCGGAATGTTAGTAGAGGAGAGAGTGACTAATTCCGCTAGGGGTGGTGGGGGGGATGGCATGCTGGGAGGAGTGCTAGGTCAGCAAAACCTTCACGGCAGATGTCAAATAGCTATCAGGGACAGCAGATCAAACAGCGTGGGCAAAGGCACGGGGGTGGGCGTTGGCCTGGCATGCTTGCTGTTTGCTACTGTTGATATATATAAAGTAAACAGGGGAAGGGTGGCAGGACAGAAGTGTGCACAGAAGCAGGAAGAGATCCAATAGAAGAAGAATTCGATTCTATGAATTGGTCATACCCAGGAGTCTGTGTTCAGGTGGGAAATATTGCAGTAGGTTTTAAAAGGGGGGCGGTGAGAGTGAAATAACCAAATCTGCCCTGTCGGATCTAGCTGCGGTGTGAAGGATGGACTGACGTGGAGGATGGGGGTGGTGGGAAGAGATGGTAGCACCTAGAAGTAGGCACTGACTCCACCTAGGAGACTGTTAACAACAGCCCCAGTGAGAAGCTGAGGCGCTGGTGATGGCAATGGGCAAGGAGGCATGAGCTGGGAGATTTTCTGAGGTCGGTAGGACTTGAGGGTTGGGTGGGTGAATTGGTTGGGGAAGCGGGGTGAGAAGGTTTCTTCATTAGGGGCAAGCTTGATCCTTATTCTTGTTCTCCCTGCTGTGTGATCTGAGTCAGCTCTAGACTCTTGCCTGGGAACTGGGGCTTCTTAAAAAGGCACTGCATTTTCAGGTGTATGGAACTCAATGTGGTTAATACCTAATTCCTGGTATTATGACTTTCACCTTCTTTCCTGTAGTGTCAAAAGCCTCCCTGAATAAAACAGCAATGGTTTATCTGCTGATGATTATCAGTTTCATGATATGTCCTACACAGTCCCACAGCAACTCTGCCTATTTGCTGGGGATGCCCACTGACAGATAATTACCACCTGGTGTCCCTGCACTGTACTAATGATCACTGATCTCATTTTACCTTAGCTCTGAAGTCATAGTCAAAGATGGGAAAATTACTCCACTCCTAAGATTGGTGGAGAAAACCAAGAACCAAAAGCCAAAAGGAAGTTACGTTCCATGCTTACAACTCCCTCTTCCCCCTTAGCTGGTTGGCACCTGCCTTTCTGCTTTATTCCAGCCACTAAGTGGGAAGCTCTTGGGCTCTCTGGAGCTTGTGATGTTCAGGAGCAAAACCCACTCAGCAGAGGGCGAGGCCAGAGCTGGGAGGATGACTCATGTTGGATCCAGAAAGAAAACAAATGGTCTCAAAAATTTGGTGGTAATGGGGTAATAGTTAGGGGGAGGATATGTGGAGAGGGGTCACTGCCTTTTCCAGGAAATTGGTTAGTGAAACAATTCTGGTGGGAAAAGACTAAAAAAAAAAAAAAAATCCACTTACTGATACAAGAAATCAGATCATTAAATCTTTCCTTAGGAAAGAGGGGGTTTTCCAGCCCACGGAAATAGAGCTTCAGAACGCCAGCAACTGAGTTAATATCATGGTTACTCTGGTCATCAGCCAAAGGGTTTTCACCTACAAAAAAAAAAAATTATTAGTTACATGCACAGTGCTTCTTTTTTTTTCTCTGAACAAAAATATGTTTCTATACTCACACGTTTCTTTATATACATGTATCTTTTAATTACACTTTATGAAAGATTATATAGTACTAAAATTAAAATAATTGGTTTAGATACCCCAACCCATGATTAACCTAAAAATAGTTGGCCAAACAAAATAAAACTTTTTAAAAATCTTATGCTACGAAATAATCCCTTACAAGTTACCCAAATCTTAAAATAAAATATCGTGGGGACTTAGTTAAAATCTAATCTTAGCTTGACATGAATTCAAATACTACATTCTGTGTTTTTTATCCTACTGGGAAGAAGATACAATATAGACACAATATCAGAACTATTCTAGGATGCACCTACTTATGAATACCTACAATTAAATAAATGCTTCCTCAAGTGGTACAGTGGCGTTCATGGTGCATCTGAAAGCTGCATTCAGCAGTGAGGGATTTGGAAATCAGACAGAGGAATGTGAAAAGGTGCCCTTAATAGTACCAAGGGGTTTGTATAAAAAATAAAAACTTAAAAAATACATCACAGGGCGCCTGGGTGGCTCAGTTGGTTAAGCGACTGCCTTCGGCTCAGGTCAGGATCCTGGAGTCCCGGGATCGAGTCCCGCATCGGGCTCCCTGCTCGGCAGGGAGTCTGCTTCTCCCTCTGACCCTCCTCCCTCTCATGCTCTCTGTCTCTCATTCTCTCTCTCTCTCAAATAAATAAATAAAATCTTTAGAAAAAAAAAAATACATCACAAATATGAAATTATATTCTTCTTTATGGTAAGCAGTTTTAAAATGTACATAATTGACATGACTGTCCAACCCGCTCCCCGAGAATTAAATTGAGATAAAATCCTTAAGAAACTCAACATAATATGCAGCCTTAAATCAAACTCCATTTTTTATTCACAGGTCTGTTCTAAAGTTCACAAAGATCATACATTTTAACTTTTTTTTTTGGCCTCTCCAGCAGCTTACTCTCAGGGACCTGTGATTCCTTTTTCTCCGCTTTCTCTGGCAAATCACTGAACACAAATTCACCAAAAAATATATATATATATATTTTGCCCACCAAGAGAAAGCCTCACCCAAAGAGATCACAAACCAGTAACAAATACTAGGGGAATTTCTAATGAAAAATAATAAAGCATTTTGCCTGTGGTGACTGGCACAGGAAACTGATGCTTTATACATTTCAACTTATGCTGAATATGATTCCTGTAAGAGACTTGGACCACTTCGCTGCTGAGGGGAGGCTGCTCTGCTCTACACATCCTATCAGTCAGAGAACTTAGAACAGGAAAAACCATCTGGCTCCAAGTTTACCTCTTCCACCAAGCTTTCAAACTCTCAAGGGCTCCCTGCCAAGGGAAAAGGGACAGAGAATGAGAGAAGGTTGCCCTGTCTCCATGCCATGATGCCCCTCACTCTGTATGTTTGGCTTGACTTCCAAGTTAGATGTATCCAACAGCAGACATGATAGAAATCATTATAACTGAGGCGAATTAATAACTAAGAACCACCCCTACACAGAGTTATGCATTTTCACTGATTATACCTAATCCTTACCCTGATCCTGGAATTCTGCAAATGATGAAACTGAGGCCAAAATAGGAGATGAGTAACTTGACTGAAATCAAATGATGAGTAACTGGAAGAGTGATTTGATTCTGGGTCTGCCTAACACTAAAGTGTATGGTTTTGCTAATTACAATGTGCAAAGTAACAGTTCAGTAGGATTTATTTGACAGCCAATGATGAACAAGAGTAAGGCCCAACTAAGGTCACAGGGAAGGAGTCTGGGGATGGTTAAAAGAGGAAGGAAAGCATTCCCGGCATGCAGTTGGGATGAGTCACTCCCAACACCTACTAGGTAGGCTCAGGGCTATCCTGCCACTCTTCCAGAACCTTCTCATGGGTTCTCATGCCACTTTTGACACACATGCTGAGAATGATCAATGCCAGTCCTAAACCAGAATACAAAGCTCATATGCCTTTCTATACTTGATAACAAAGCCTTACGATTTTGGCTTCATTTCTCAGCTATTCTAAACAGATTCTTACCTCAACATCTAAAATGAAGTGAATGCAAAGAGAAAGCTTTTGAAGATCTACAGAATGAGTATGCCACTTCACTCTAGAGCAGCTGATGGCTTTTTAACGTGGTTTGCTTATGGGTACAGACATGCAATTACCTCTCTCAAATGAATTTTTAATATCATTGACTTCCACCTGGGAACCAGACACTCTGAAAATCCCCTGATGTTGAAGACCTAAAGAGAACAGAAGATGAAGAGGATGAAAAACCCCGTCACAACTGCTAGGTCCCCCTTTCCCTAATAATCAAATGTTAATTGAGAAGACACATTTACTGAAATACTCCTAGTGATTATTTTTTTTAAGTAAGATTTCAGGGGCACCTGGCTGGTTCAGTTGGTGGAGCATGTGACTCTTGATCTCAGGGTTGTGAGTTCAAGCCCCACGTTGGGTGTAGAGATTTCTTAAATGAATAAATAAATAAATAAATCTTTAAAAAAAAAAAAAACCAACCCAAAAAACAAAATAAGAATTCAATAGTTTATGGTTTACCATAGAGATTGATGAACCGAATACAGCTTTCCACAATGAGAGGGATAATCTGTCCTGAGTCCTGGGTAAAGAGATGGAAACCAGTTAACCACAAAAGAGAGGCATAAATCACACATAATAACAAAGTTCACAGTTTAACCCTAATTAAAGAGTGCTTTTTACTCTTTTAGATGATCATTTCCAAATACTCCCCCCTCTAAAATATTCCACTAAGGCCAAAAATAAGATTATATTTAACCAAAGGTATATTTCAGTTCTGGAGCAAACCACATTAAATACATTTAATGCAATCCTGTTTCAATTTCCTCTGTTGTGCCTAGAGATGTCAAAGCTAATTCATCTGTTTTACTTATATTTAGGCTCATGTATCAAAATGAATACATGAATCACTCATTTTTTTAAGGGTTATTTATACAAGTAATTAATCTAATGGACCTAAAAAGAACTCCATGTATTCTAACCATAGCACCTTAGAACTGACCGGCCATACCAGTCACTACACACAGCCTTTTAGACACCCCGGGACCCTCTCTGTGACATCCTGAGAGTACACCATCTGGATGACAACAGTTATAAAAAAGCTTACATGCTTCCAGGTACATGATAGGAGGATTGCCTTCTACATGATTATAATGTGTTATATATTTATTTGGTTTGCATCAGAACTTACTCATCCTTAGAGATTTTTCATTGTTATTTTTACATGTTTTAAGGATTATGAAAAAATGGCACAAATGCACATCCCATTAGATCTTGTTTTCTGAGGAAGGGAGAGTTTTTTGGCCTCTTTCCCCACATCTTATCATAGAGTCAGTGCACTCTACTGAACAAATGTGAATTCTGGAAGTGTTTTAAAACATGTATAGGATGACAGATGAGATGAAGGAGCTGCTAAGGTCACAGTTAAATATGTATCAATGCCATGCACTCCATGTAGTTAAAGAAGGTTACTGACTATGGAGTTATTTTTCATGTACTTTGAAAGACTGCTCTTTCAGGAATTAGATCTTTATAGGAAACATGGAGGTTCAAAATGATTAACAGACATCAGGTACTAATTCATGAGGAATTTTATTCTGAAACACAAGAATTTGGTTGTCATAATATATGAGAACAATTCAGAATCTACTAACCTTTCCAATTAAGTAACGGGGGAAGGATTGGGAATAATGCAGCTGAGCCATTTAAACTCTTTATTATTCCTAGAATGGCTAATACACTTCTTGAGGAATAGTTTTATCAGTGTGTAAATCAGTTAATGCTTCAGTCACTTCTCGAGACTGTATTAAGTTTCTTTAATTAGTTAATTTGTTTTAGGGATGTATACTTTATTAATTTCTTAGAGAAGGTCCTTTAAGAATAAAAACTCTTTAGTGTGGACTAGTTGGCTCAAGAGTAGTGATGTAATTACATCAACACTTACTGAACATGTGAGGGGATTTTTCTTTAAGATACAAGTCTGTTTTAGGGGAAGTAACCCTTATATGATGGATTCACTTAACACTGTAATCTAAAAGAGCAACAAATATTTAAATGTAAAGTGATAAAAGGAGAATATTAGTTTGCACCTCTGCCAAACTTAGTATTAAAACAAAAAGAAAGAGTAAAATGTTATTAAAAGAAAAATGTTTGCACTAAGAAGGTTCTAAATAAAAATGTCTTAAGTTTTCACATTATTCCAAAAACATTTTCGTCTTTACATTTACTCAGATAATCGCTAATCTTTTGCTTACCATCAGTATTTTATTCAGATACAATGAATTTTGTGGTCAAAAAGTAATAAGTGTGTGTTTTAATTTAATTTCATGAATGCCAGATGCTTTGGCAGAAAATAGTTTACAAGAAGTGAAACAATGGGCTGTGCTCCACCCACCATTCAAACAAACAAATAACAAACAAAAAGGGGGGGGGGTCCTTTTGTGCCTCAGTTTCCCCATGGGAAAAAGGAAAAATGGTTTGCTCTTGCTTTCTCACAGTGATATTGTGGGGACCTCAAGGGATGGAGCACTTCCCAGAAGGGCAGAGATCTCTGTATCCACTGTTTTGCTTCTACGACCAAAGATTCTTTAATATGCCATCTGGGATATGGAAGAGCTCACCTAAGTGAATTTCCCATGATAACTGGTTTACGCCTTCTTTAATACCTAAATTTGGTTTCCATTAATTGTTCTTAATGAAAAATCTTTTAAAAATATAATATGAGCTGTCCTATCATCTTAGGCAGTCATTCTTGTACTGTGTTATCAAATATAATGGAATCATACCCTTGTTTCTTTGAGCTTTTCTCTCTTCCTTCTCCGCCAGACCATCAGCTGCATATCTCAGTCCTTTCATCTTATCTTTATCTTCCCTTCCCTCCAGCTAATTTGCCCCTGCTTATAAGCCTTGGGCTGGGAAGCTAGCTAATCAAATTTGACAATAATTTTATATTAAATTAGAGCCAACAAGGCTCTTTGGAGGCTTATGGCAGTGGGTTTGTGATTGCGATTTAGGTTGTCCAGTGGCTTTTCACTTAATGCCAAGGTAGGGCTTGTTTTTAAGGCTACCAGAGGTTCTCAATCTCTCTCTGTATGTATGCATGTATGTATGTATGTGTCTGTCCGTGTGTACATGCCACATGCACATACACACATTTTTTAACCATTAGAGCACATACTCGATAGAAGATCTGCCTTTAAAGAAACTAAGATATCTATAACATACTATTAAGGGAGGTTACTAATGATGTGATTTCCTATATAAATTTAGTCTTCAGAAACACTGGAGTCCATGACATAAAATGTTAGCCATGAAAGAGAAAGCTTTTCTCTTTTTTGTATAATTTTTCTGAGGGTCCATAATCCAGCATTAATGTGCATTGGGTATTTAACACTGACTTGCCTTAACAAAAGCCCTTGACTCAAATTTGGTACAATTGTCAAATATGTAATGTAAAAACTAAGCGTTTATCCACTTTTACTAGAAGAGACAATTCCTCTTAAGTCAGCGTTTGATTTCTATAACTCCTTTCTATAGTAAATAGGTAGGAAGCCATAAATAGTAAAGCCTATTTTTAAACCTAATTTCCAACTGCAAACATTTTTCTTTCAAAGACCTTAAAAATGTAATTAAAGCCAAGCACGATTATGATTTGAAAACGATACCAAGAGCAAAAGAGGCTGCGCCCTCGCCTCCCTGTAGCACTGTACCTGATGTCTCGCGTGTGAGTTCCTTCGTCCTCGGCTAGAAGCATTATCAGAAATACAGGATGAAAAAGAAGACAGAGTAAACACAGCAGAGATACAAGATACAGACTGCAGGGTCTTACAATTTATCCAATATAATGAATTCCTCAAGTCACGGGAAATCGAAACTCTTGCTGTGCTTCAGAGCTACCCTAACAATATACTTTAAAAATATATTTTGTGCCACCTAATTTGCACGAGTAAAAACAAAATATTTTATCAGGTAGCTCTTTTCCTCTTTGCACAAATTATGGCTTTTTTTTTTTTTTTTTAAAGAAAGAAAGAGGGCTTTCTCTTTTGCCAGCATAATACCCACATTTATTTCCTCTTCTGAAGGCACTCAAACCAAATATTCTTTCCTCTCTGACTTCAGGAAATATTATATTGATTTTCTGGGAAAGCAAAGAGCCCCAGGACAGACTTGGACATAATGACCTGCCTCCTTTTATGAGAGGCTGAGACCATTATAGTAAGAAGCGTGGAGATCAGCCACCCAGATGGCTGGTGCCAGTACCTTGACGAATGTTTCCAAATCCCCATTAAACAACTTAGCATTATACTGTGAGCGGGGTCTGGACTTCCTGTGTTTCTGGGGCTTAGGGGGAACATTTGGAGGCCTAAGGGAAGGGAATATAATTACTGAGCATGGCAGAAATCAAACAATAAATGAAATACCCATAGGTCACATCAAAATCACAAAACAGGATTTCTCGTGTGCCCTCTTCACCCCCACCCATGGGGGGAAAAGAGTCCTTCCCTTTTCCCATTTATTTACTTTTACTTATGTGATCAAAAGCGATACAAACTCTTCATTCAGACTACCCTTCTCTTGTATATTGTATATGACATTTGTTTGCTAGTTTGTTTAAACATGGAACTGTGAGCTATCTGGCCAAGTGTTACAAACCCGACTGGCTTATGAGTCACATGGAAGACAAAGTGAGTCATAAAAATCAGGGCTGTTGATAAATCCCAATATGAGAAATTAAATATAATATTTTTAGTTACAACATAATTCGTCAGTGCAAGTAACATCACATCTGTTCAGTATCCCTCAGATATTAATGGGGTTTTATTTTATGCAAAAAAGTAAGTATTAATGTGGCCACAAGTGAAAAATGAGTTTGGTTTCAATGTTTTCTCAGGGAGGGGGTAGATACAGGCTCATATGAATGACTATTTCTTTGTAACAAACTATCTCATCACTTAAATATTTGTAGAGCATTAGGATACACCCTTTATTCTGCTCTGGACTCTCCATCTCCAGTCTGCTTTGGTGGCTGAGCCAGTCTCTCTAACATACACACATCCGGTGCCCCACGTACTCCATTCAGACCCTGCATCATCTTGCTCTGTCATGGAGAGAGGGGGCCTCTTCTGTCCTCTTCCTCTAGAGCAGAGGGCCAGAAGTACCTGACTCAGCTTCTCCACCTGTGCTGAATGGTACACAGGGAAGAAGAGTCCCAGCACTGTTCTCCAGACATTCCAATTTTAACTCCTTCTTCATTGGAAGGCTTATATGAGGGCATACATCACACTTGGAAATTAGGTAAAGCCCTTCATTATGCTGCAAACTGTCTAGGAAGAATTACCTTTTTAGTTCACTGGCATTCAGAAAGGCCAGATTAGAAACAAAATCCTAAGAATATGAGGAAGCCTGACTAGATTCATAAGCTATTACCACATTCTTTAGCTATCAAGGGAGGTAGGGGAGCAAAGGTGACAGCCTTCCATAGCCAAATTCTAAGACTCAACCAGCAGGTGGGCTCAAAGGATTAACGGGTGTATAGTGAACAGCACCTGAAGCCCCATGTGCTTGAGAGGTTAAGAGGAGTTTTTGCAAGAGTCTAGAATTGAATATGGAAACTTCTACCAGGCAGTATATCACGTCCTGCCACTGGTGAAATTCCCGAAATCTCTTTTATATACTGAATTCTAGGCTATTCACAGGGGAAAGGATCTGGTAGGCATAAAAACCAAAACAACTACCCACCAAGGAGTTTTTTAACCTTATGTGATTGATTTCATCCACTCTTTTCATTATAAGTATTTTTTAAAGATTTTTAAAAATAATTTATTTTAGGGGGTGGAGGGGAGGGTCAGAGGGAGAGGGAAAGAGAGCCTCAAGCAGACTCTACACTCAGCACAGAACCCAATGCTGGGCTAGATCTCACCACCCTGAGATCACGACCTGAGCCGAAACCAAGCATCAATACCCAACCTAATGCACCACGCAGGTGTCCCTCATTATTTTACAAGTGTTTTAAAATGTAGACTTTATTTTTATTCAAGGATGGTGAGGCCACCAGATCATAAGCAAAGGCCATTGAAAAGACAGTTTGTTACCCACACTGCCCAAGAGGAGGGGGCAGGCTACTCCACGGGGGAGGGGTACATGGGGAAGCACCAGAGTAGATGGGGAGGCAGAGGGCGTTCGGGCAATGCTGTGGTTTCCATGGGAAGGAATGTGCGAGGGAGGGTAAGCAGGTTTAGGACTGGCTAGGTTGAGTAAGTCTGGGGGGCTCTGGGGAATAGGGACTATTCCCAGTTGTCTGGTATACCACACCACAAAGTGCGGTGATCAGGGAAGGGGGAGAGTGACCTTGAACGTGAAAGCCCGATAAAGGATGCAGTTGACAGTATGCGTCTGGACTGGTTGGTTTGCACACAAAAGGCATACTTGTGAGCATGACCTATTTCAATGAATTGGCTAACCTTGGGGGTAGTAGTCCCTCCAAGGTCAGCAAGGCCCCAAGATGTCAAAGCATTCAACAGAGAAACCAGAAAACATGGTTATTACAAGGTCCAGCAGTGCTGCACACTTGGTGACATCTGGAGCTGCTGACGAAGCTACGGGGATAAGGACACAGGCTCATCTCGTTCTGTCACCGACTCAGTCAAGCAAATCTTGCGGCTGGAGCCAAAGCCCCTTAGCAGAGCTAGATCATTGTCCCTGCATGACCGAGAGAAGCAGTGTAGCTCCTGGTTGGGGCACGTGAAGACGTGTCTCTGGAGTTGTCTACCAGAGGCCTGCAAGTTGCCTCTCCTGGCGATTCTAAAGTATGAGGCGAGTGTGACGACAATACCACTGGGAGAGAAACCTGACAGGAAAACAAAGTGCTGGGGCGCTTATCAAAGTCCTTTCGGTGGCAGAGGCGGCTTCTCAGGCCCCTGACGGCACCGGCTTTCCTGTGCACTCATCCGGTGAACAGAATCAGGGCCGCGCCAGCCAACCCTGGAATGGTATGGCGCGCTCTGGTTTGCCGGCCCCCAACGACTTGCAGGTAATCCGGCTCCTGTGTAGGACGCCCGGGTGGATGAGAGGAAGTACAAGTCAGGTCGATGTGCGTATCTGCTCTGTTTGGCAGTGACAGTTCTCATTGCAAATTCATGTATTTGCATTCCTTTCTTTTAAAAAGAGATCTTTTTTCGAAGTGCTTTACGTTAATTGTAATATAGAGACAAAAGTAGAACAGTTGGTAGCACAGAGATCATATATATGAAAAAAGCTCCATAAATTGCCTATTACTACGCAGAAGTAATACTCCTCTTTGTCACTGACACGGGGAAGGAAAAAAACCTCAGTATTTCCGTGAGGTGCAGACAAGTCACTAGCTGTATCCTTCTAGTTGGTTCACCAAGAAGAGGGCTTCCTTTTTAATAAATTGCCCAGCAGGAACATTATAGAGCCTTGAAAATCAGCTTGCCAATTACTGCAAAACACACACACACACACACCTACCCCCAGTGTTCTAAATGCCTCTCACCTCAAAGAGAACTCAGCTTCAAGAGTGCAATGTCTAGCTATGTCAATTAGAATAATTTCTGGCTATTACACAAATGCTGGCACAGAAAAATAAAAGTTGCAACCTTTCCCCAACCCAAATCAGAATCTGCTTCCAAAAAGCTTTTCCTTCTCAGCGATAGCTTCAAAATCCCTTTATGAATGAAGAAAAAAAGAAAGAAAAAAGTGCAATATGCTGTAATATTAAAAGTTAAATCTTTAAAGTGAACCCAAAGGGGTAAGAAGCTAAAATCCTGAGTATTTGGTATAGTTCTAAGTTTTATATGACATAAGGAAAAGTAGGAACAGAAAGTAACTGATCATGCTTTCTATTTGCTAACACAGTAGATATGCACGTAACATTGCTTATTAATTAAATGATCAAATCAGACTATTTCTAGAAACTGAAAGTGTTTTGGATTAGATAAACCAAGCCCATTCGATTTAAATCTTTCTTAAGCAGTCTACTCGTTAAAGAGCTTCACAATTACACTGGGAAACCCTCAGATCTGTCAGAGCAAATCTGGTTTTGTGAGAACCCCAAACATTTCATGTTACTATGGTTTGTCGAGAGTCAAAACCATCTTCCATGTTCATTAACAAAATTCGTTCATTCTTGCAGCACTGAATGGTTGCTTGTTGTTAAGGGGGAAAAAAAATGAGTGAGACACAGAGTTATGATAAAATATTTTCCTACCTTGTAGTCATATATTCAGCTCTATGACCTGCAGAAAAAAAATTAAAATAAGTAAATGGAATGGAATTGGTGGAATGCACTTGGTAATCTTTTGTATCACCTGTCCCTTACTTTTAGATGCTGAGTTTATAATAACTTACACATTTTATGGTGGAAAGCATGAGGATAGCATATCATGACAGACAAATAATTCGAAGTAAACATTTCATAAAACCTATACCTAAAATTTAATAAATCCTATAGATTGGAGGAGAAACATGTTTCACTTGGCAATTTGAGGCAGGAATATTTGTTATTCAGAAAACATGAAACAGCTGCTTGATCTTAACTGTAAGGTTAACAAAGAAATACAGATAAAACACATCAAAGGTTCGGATGTTAGTTATTTCCTCTGTCTTGATAGATACTTGGGTTAAAAGGTAGTCAGATAGGGTGGGAAAACTCAATTTCCTTTATATTAAGTTGGTGTTCTTTCTGTAATATGCAGTCAGGTGAGAAGTTGCATTTTATAATCAGAAATGACACTGGCAGGTATTAAGTACAAGGACATTAAATTATGCTACATTCTATAACCTGTAAGCTAACAGCCTTTCAGAGTTCCCTGTCATTTAAAACATGAGTTTCTTATATCTTCGGGCTTCTTGGCTGGTTTTAAACACTGGCTCTGTATTTTCATAGTGCTCCTACAATCTGTGCTAATTCCAAGTGTGAAGGTGGCTGTGGTTGCTGTCTGCTTTTTCTCACATTTCGGGTGGAGCTGTGGGAGGGGTTTGGAAGAGAGAACCATTCCACCGGTTTGTCTGCAAAATGACATTGTGCTCCTGAAACAGCCTGAAGTTACAGCTAGCAGAGAAGGTTCACGCTGCAGCACAAACAGGTACGCCCAGCCCATCCTATCAGTGATTCAGATTTGTGGGACGAGGCCAGTATAACATCTGTAGAGAAAGCTGGCTTGCTGGAAATGGTGAATGAACCCTCCAAGGCAACAGAGTCTTTTACTCTATTACCTGCTTTTGAAGAATAAGAAACAAAGGATTTGATTAATGTTCTATTTGTTAAGAGGGGGGTGACAGTTAATATCAGAGAATACCTTCCTCAACCCAGACTCAGGCCACTGTTAGGTCTACTAGAATCAGTGCTGGGCCCTGACTCGGAGTGGGGGTGGGAGGAAAGGGGAAAAATCTGGTTTCCCCCACTACCCAGTTCTGTATATCCTTTAACTCTAACTCCCTTCCTTCTTCTGGCCTTCTGCTATTTTGCGGGACAAGAAAAAGGAGAAGGTGGACAGAGAACTCCAGAATAATTTCTAGCTGTTCTTAAGTGGGAGAGATGGTCTCCTAGGAAGTGGTGTCTTCCAGGATATCCTTCAGCAGGAAGCTGGCTGTACATGATTAAAGCACAGAGACAAGACAGGGCTGGAGATTAAGATTTGACAGTCACCACCATTTAGGTTGTTCTGGGGCCACGGGACCTAGCTGAGATCACGCAGGGTGAGTCAGGAGAATGAGCAAAAGGTTCTCTGAGGACAGAGAAACTAACAGGCTTGTGCTGTACTGTATTCTGTCATGCTGCATACTTTATTCTCACACAAGTATGACACAAAATATACTACTAACAACAATAAAAACAGCAATGATGTCCAACACTTGGACACTGTTCTAAGCACCTTCTATACATTAACTCACAATTTTCACAAAACCTTATAAAGCAGGTACTGTTATTTTTATTTTATGGAAGAGACCAAGCATGTAGGAGGCAAGTTACTGTGACTTGCTCAAGGTCACACTGTTAGTATGTGACGCATTTGGCCCTAGGGTCCAGGTTTTTTTTTTCCACCCATAAATATACAAATCTTTTTTATTTTTTAAATTTAAATTCAAGTTAGTTAATATATGGTGTAATATTGGTTTCAGGAGAATTTAGTGATTCATCACTTACAATTAACAGCCAGTGCTCACCCCAGCAAGTGCCCTCCTTAGTGCCATCACCCATTTAGCCCATCCCCCACCCACCTCCCCTCCAGCAACCCTCAGTTTGTTCTCTATAGTGAAGAGTCTCCTATGGTTTGCCTTCCTCTCTGTTTTTTATCTTATTTTATTTTTCCTTCCCTTCCCCTATGTTCATCTGTTTTGTTTCTTAAATTCCACATGAGTGAAATCAGATGATATTTGTCTCTTTGACATATTTTGCTTAGCATAATACCCTCTAGTTCCATCCACATTGTTGCAAATGGCAGGTTTTCATTCTTACTGATGGCTGAGTAATATGCCATTGCATATATATACCACATCTTTATCCATTCATCGGTTAATGGACATTTGGGCTCTTTCCCAATAAAATAATTCGGCTATTGTTGATAATGCTGCTATAAACACTGGGGTACATGTGCCCCTTCAAATCAACATTTTTTTATCCTTTGGATAAATATCTAATAGTGCAATTTCTGGGTCTTTGAGTAGCTCTATTTTTAACTTTTTGAGGAACCTCCCCACTGTTTTCCAGAGTGGATGCACCAGTTTGCATTCCCACTAATAGTGCAAAAGGGTTCCCCTTTCTCTGCATCCTTACGAACATCTGCTGTTTACTGTTGATTTCATCCTTTCTGACAGGTGGTAGGTTTTGATTTGTATTTCCCTGATGCTGAGTGATACTGAACATTTTTTCATGTGTCTGTTAGTCACTTGTATGTCTTCTTTGGAGAAATGTCTGTTCATGTCTTCTGTCCATTTCTTTACTGATTATTTATTTTTTGGGTGTTGATTTTGATGAGTTTTTTTTTTTTTAAGATTTTATTTATTTGACAGAGAGAGACAGCGAGAGAGGGAACACAAGCAGGGGAAGGGGGAGAGGGAGAAGCAGGCTTTCCGCTGAGCAGGGAGCCCAAAGTGGGGCTCGATCCCAGGACCCTGGGACTATGACCTGAGCTGAAGGCAGATGCTTAATGACTGAGCCACCCAGGTGCCCCAATTTTGATGAGTTCTTTATAGATTCTGGATATTAGTCCTTTATCTGATACATCATTTGCAAATATCTTCTCCCATTCCATAGGCTGCATTTTAGTTTTGTTGATTGTTTCCTTTGCTGTGCAGAAGCTTTTTATCCTGATGAAGTCCCAACAGTTCATTTTTGCCTTTGTTTCCCTTGCCTCTGGAGATGTGTCTAGGAAGAAGTTGCTGAGGTCAAGGTCAAAGAGGCTGCTGCCTGCCTGTATTGTTCTTTAGGATTTTGATGGTCTTCTGTCTCACATTTAGGTCTTTCATTCACTTTGAATTTATTTTTGTGTATGGTGTAAGAAGGTGGTCCAGTTTCATTCTTCTGCATGTCGCTGTCCGGTTTCCCCAACACCATTTGTTGAAGAGACTGCCTTTTTTTGATTGGATATTCTTTCCTGCTTTGTTGAAGATTAGCTGACCATATATTTGTGGATCCATTTCTGGGTTCTCTATTCTGTTCCATTGATCTCTGTGTCTGTTTTTGTGCCAGTACCATATTGTCTTGATGATTTCAGCTTGTAATACAGCTTGAAGTCTGGGATTGTGATGTCTTCCTCTTTGCTTTTCTTTTTCAACATTACTTTGGCTATTTGGGGTCTTGTGTAGTTCCATACAAATTTTAGGATTGTTTGTTCTAGTTCTGTGAAAAATGTTGGTGCTATTTTGATCAGGTTTGTTTTAATTCTAGACCTGAGCTCCCAAGTAATATATCGTAAAAATATAAGTCTTATTCCCCAGCAAATACTTTGAAAGATCCTAAAAAGAAGGGTAGGGATTATGGCTTACACTTCTGTCTCCCCCATATGGCTAAAATCAAATACAAAATGCTAAAGATGTACTAGATTATATAACACACATTAAGTTAAAATTATATAACACACATTAAGTTAAAAATTTAAAAGTCCTGGGGCGCCTGGCTGGCTTGGTCAGTAGAGTGTGCCACTCTTGATCTCGGGGTTGTAAGTCTGAGCCCCATGTTGGGTGTAGAGATTACTTAAAAATAAAATCTTTAAAAAGTAAAATAAAAATTTAAAGTATCTACAAAATTAAACTGGATAATGGAGGTTAATCACTTTCAAGGGATTCAATGATAAAGACACTAATAACGCCTTAGAAATGAAATGTTTTCTAGAACTTTGAAGTTTTGCTACTTTTGTTAAAATATCCCAAGCAAAGATTCTCTAGATTTAGAAAAAGATCACATATTAAATGGCTTAAAATCATTTTGCTCCATCCATCCATGGTTAATAGTATGAGATAAAAAATTAAAAACCTATAAAAGATACATTTTGATTAATGAGCCAAGAGCAAGCTTCTCAAGAACTATCATTCATAGTGTAACTGCCACCACCACATCCATCGTTTTGTTCAGCTAATAGTACTGTGCCTCAACTGATGAATGAGGTTTTATTTTTTAATCAGTATCATCATTAATAGATCAATAACACACAAGCTTAGAAGAATCTGCTTCCCCGAGAAATGTGAAAGCTTCCAGTGGTTTGAGGATTAGATTTCAATCACTTTCTTTGGAAGGCTATTTAATTATTAAAAACAACAGACAATTTCTTCCCTCACCCCCCTCCCCATCCCACAATATAAGCCATTTGGAGGCAAAAAATGACCCATGATCCAGGATTATCTTGTTCTTGCTACAAACACCTACTTTGACTACTCCGGTCATTTCACTTGAGAATTAAGAAGTGAATTATTTTTCATACTCAAATGTAGTTTACCACCACAGACTAAAAGGGAAAACGAAAATACAGTGTGGTGGCAATCTGAGATTAAAAAAAGAAAACCCAACTAGATGAAATATTTAAAATGTGCACAGCTCAAACTGGACAGAGGCACCCGGAATTGGGTCCCTAATGAATGACTGATAAGGACTCCTGGCATTACTTTTCAGTCCTTTTTCTTCCTTAAGGATACATTGCTTTTCTAAAAAACATAATTATTCACTATCAGCTTCTCTTTTAAAAGTATGTTTGTGCTCCTACTCAAAGACAGACAATGGATTCAATGACGATAAGCCATTTAATTTCTTCGTCAGAAAACTTATGCCCAGGACTAGAAACAATCTAACATGGAACTCTGCTTCCAATGTCAGATTTTCTGTGTTTAGTGAAAACTGCACTGATATTTACACCCCCTTCCCCTTAACTACAAATGTTGCACATAAAGAAGCCAGTGTGAACATGAAGGCTTATTAAAAGAAAAAGAAACAATTTCAGTGCCTCAGTTTTACTGATGTAGATCTCATTTACTGTGTTGATGTAACTTCTCCAAATGAAAAACAAATGACATCACTTTATAATGGTGTTGCTGAAGGATGATGAAGTTGATGACTTTGGTCTTAACAACTCATTATGTGTTTCTTTTTATTTCAACAGTTTTCAGAGATGTGGAATTCTGAATTTTGACAGTGCGCCTTTAAGAGCCCAATCTAGTTGCTTCACAATGTTGTAAATCAAAGGACTTACTGGGCCTCTGGTAGGCTGCCAAAAGCAAGCGGTAAGACAGGCCAAACACATGTCTGTAGTTACAGTTTCAGCTGTGTACGATCAACTGCTAAATCCCTGGGTTAGGCCCTATTTGTTTTACTACGAAGGCAGTTTTTGCAGCAGTGATTCTAGTATAATTCAGAGATGTGATCTCTCTATAAAAAGTCACGACTGTCCCCAAACACACCATCGAATCCTGTGCTACTAACCTTATTTCACTAAGCCCAGACTTGGATTCCTTCAGAAGGACTCCCCGATTATCTCATCGTGGGACAGGCACCAGGAACTTTCCTCGTCTCTTTTGGTTTAAGCCTATTAACTCGAACAGGGCTTGCACGGAAGGACAGCAGGCTCACAAGGGTTGAACTAGAAGGTGGGGGCAGGCTCACCCTTTCTCTGGGCAACGCTGCCAGCAAGAAGCCCGGGCAGTGCCCGGTGTGTGGTATGCTGCCAAGCCTGCACGTGGGGCAGGGCGGGGGGCAGGAAGGTTTGCAGCGTGTGGGCAGAGGCTAGTGTGTCTGAGAACCATCCAGTTTCTGAATAAATCCAATCTGCTGAAGGCCTGGTACCCCTGAACCCGGCTTGTGTCACTATGATACTGGAACCCAGTGAGAGAAATTCCAAGATAAAGAAATCCTGGCTCAGAGTTCCCAAGGTACAATACAGCTTTACACAGTACAGCAGCTAATGACGGAATCTGGCACATGGAGTCAGTAAGTCGCTAAAATAGAGCCCTATCCGATAATGCCATGTAAAATTGTATGAACCGCGAGGGTTTTCTCTCCAGGAGACGTCGGGGAATCTATGTAGAATGAGTATCATAAAAGTTTCAGAATGGGACCCCAAGTGAATTAACACATGTGTCTGCACGCATGCCAAGAATGAATTCACCCACTACTTAATTGCGTCCAACTCACGATTTCTAACGTGGTATCCAGTCCTGCAGGGAAGGGCTTTGTGCCAGTAAGCATTCGTCAAAACACTTAATGATAATTTCTGCTTTGGGACCGGCACCTGACCTTGGGGGCATCACTGAAATATCAGGCATTTTATGGTAGGTGGAAAAAATGATCTTACATGATACTATGAAGGAGAAAAGAAAAAAAACTGGGACATGATTGTTGAGGTAAGACAACTATTCAAAGGAAAAAAAAGGTTTTTTAAAAAAAATTCCAACCTCCATTATAGAAGAGTTGAAAACCTTGTACAGGGCTACCCTTCACTGAGATTTCCCAACTGTTAACATTTTGCCATACTGGCCTTATTTCCTTTTCTCTCCCTCTCTATCTTTTCTCTTGGATCGATTGAAAGTAATTTGCAGATATTATGATACTTAGCAAACATTTCTTTTTTTTTAACTTCAATTATGATTTTCATTTTCTTAATATTGCCACTTTAAAAAAAAAGGATTTTTATCTATTAATTGACAGAGAGAGACAGAGCATGAGCAGGAGGAGCGACAGGCAGAGTGAGAGGGAGAAGCAGGCTCCCCGCTGAGGGGAGGGATCCCAGGACCCTGGGATCATGACCGGAGCTAAAGGCAGACGCTTAACCGACTGAGCCACCCAGGCGCCCCTTAGCAAACATTTCTTAAGAATAAGAATCTTGGGGCGCCTGGGTGGCTCGGTTGGTTAAGCGACTGCCTTCAGCTCAGGTCATGATCCTGGAGTCCTGGGATCAAGTCCCGCATCGGGCTCCCTGCTCGGCAGGGAGTCTGCTTCTCCCTCTGACCCTCCCCCTCTCATGCTCTCTATCTCTCATTCTCTCTCTCTCAAATAAATAAATAAAATCTTAAAAAAAAAAAAAATAAGAATCTTCTCCTTCATAATCATACCACCACTGTCATATCTCAGAAAATGAATTCAATAATGTCATTTAATATACAGTCTGTCTATATTTAAATTTCCCCAATTATCCTTAAAATGCCTTCTGTAACTTGCTTTTTTGATTCAAAATCTAATGAAAGTTCACATATTGTGTTTGGTTATTTTATTTAAGACACTTCCTAGTAGTTTAAATGTTAATTATTTTTCTAAATGAAATCAGCCTTTTATCTTAGAATCTGGCATCCTAACTGTAATACATGGAGCCTTAGGTCATAATGACCTTTCTCCGAGTGTTCATTCCCTGAGGATAATGTGTCCTTTGGAGGAAACCAGGAGATAAGGTGATGAAAAAACCGCCTTGTCTGTAGGAAGGTTCTAGAATGGTAGGGGGTAGAGTTTAGGTCAAAGAGCAGCAATCTCTTTTTGGCCTGAGTTACACACCTCTCTCCCCTCATTTCCCACTCCCATCTGTATTCTCTTTCACTTTTTATAACTTCTGGCAAGATCTAGTGTGAATAAAAGATAAAGTTACAGACTATGAGGCACTTAAAAAAGGGACTTTGCTTGTATTTATTTTTTCCTTTTAAATTTCAAGAAGATTAAAAGAGAAAGAGTAACATTTACACAGTCCCTTTTAAAATATAATCCTTTTTTCCCCATTGTTTTTCTCATCTGTAAAAATGGGGAAAGTTATAGCCCAGCTCAATATATAGTTTAGAACAATGCCTAGCACAGAAAAAGCCCTGTAGAAGTGATAGCTATTCTTGCGTGTTATTATTAGCTACAGCAGTATACTTCATTAGATTTTTTTTCTCAAGTAAAATCAATGTCTGTGGAAAGAAAAAAAAAAAAGTCGCCCAAACTGGTTTAACTGGTTCCTAGAGTCCACGAAGGCATTAGATGTGACAATAAATACTGGCCCACTAAACCAAAGGGGGTGGAGCTGGAAGGTTGGACAGGTCCCAGAGGGTAAGGAAGCAGTGGCTGGGAGGTCAGCAGGTGGGCGCAGGTGCAGCTCCACCCAGTCTTCTCCCCATTAGGGGCACCAGGTGTTAGGAGCACCAGGCTGGGCAAAGTGTTCCTTAGGAGTCTGGGCTGGCTTTTCAGCCCGCCGCAGATTTCACTATTCTTCCTCAAGGTTATTAGCAGCAAGCTAGAGTTCCAGGGAGAACCTGATTATTACAGTTACAGCAAAAGCCCAATCTAAACAAGCAGTGTTCTCTGCTTCTTAAAACCCAAATCCACAACTCACACTCTTCATGGAATAGCTATGTGACACAATACAAAATCCATGTCATCCTCCCTGTCTGCTTCAAATAACTGACCTTCTCCAAGGGTCCTCTGCAACAAGTCATGTTTGGCTTGAAGTTTTGTGATGAGATTACTACCTTCCAAATATTCTCTGAGTTTCTGCAAAAGGAAAGATTCGTTTTTAACTTAAAATATATTTCATGTCAGGGAACTTCCCACAGGATATCTAAAATCCAGCCACTTTTACCTGCTAGATTCTAGAACCTTGCTACTCCCGAGTGCAGTCTGATGCAGACCAGCATTATCTGCCATCATCTGGGAGCCTATCAGGGATGCAGACTCCCAGGTCCCTCCTTCCCCAGACCTACTGGAATCAGAACCCGCATGTTAACAAGCTCTCCTGGTGAAATGTATGTACGTTAAAGTTTAAAAGTGGTCTTAGAGCAGCCCTCTTTAAATCTGAGGAACTTTTACAAAAGTACTAACTCCTAGATCCTATCTCAGACGAACAGAATTGGGAACTCCGAGGGCAGACAGGAGTCTATTTTTTTTTTTTATTTTTTTATTTTTTTTATTTTTTTTAGGAGTCTGTATTTTAATAAAGAACCCAGGTGATTCCAATCCAACTCTAGAAGCTGTGTTTGGGGACCCCAGATCTGAGCCCCAAGAGCGTCTGGGAAGCGACAGACGTACCATGAAGTAGAACTGCTCCGTCTCCTGCTGGTTTGCTCTTCTCTTGGCAATGCTGGGCTTACTCAGGTAGGTCTCGGAGACCGTGGACTTCACAGACTCTGTGGAACGGCTGTGCTGGAAGCATTCAGAGACATCGTAGTCCTCGATGGTGACCATATCTTGTATGGTCTGCAAGGTGGCTTCGGTCGTTTTCTTAACCTGGGGACAGAACACATTTCTCCTGTTACCACATGATTTCGTGGATCCCACACTCAGAATGTACTCTGTCAGGCAGAGGTGAAGACATAGGCCCTGCCCCAAGAAGAGGAGAGAGAGACAGGTAAACAACAACCACTACCACCAATATGAAGAGAGGCTCTCTTTAATATCATTCTCAAGAGGATATTTCTGTGTATTTGGATCCTTATAAATCTCATGTATCACTGGGTACTCTCTCAATTACATTTTTTATTTATTTAAAAGATTTTATTTATTTATTTGACACAGAGAGAGAGAGAGAACACAAGCAGGGGGAGAGGGAGAGGGAGAAGCAGGCTCCCTACTGAGCAGTGAGCCTGATGTGATCACTGGGATCATGACCTAAGCTGAAGGCAGACGCTTAACCGACTGAGCCACCCAGGCGCCTCTCAATTACATTTTTTAAAGCAACTTTTTAAAATTGGAAGTTAAACTACACACAAAAAATACACACATCATAAGTATATAGCTTGATGAATGATCAGAGTGAACACACTTACGTGACCACCACTCAGATCAAGAAATATGGTACATTACAAATCCTTGTGCTTCTCCCAATTACCACACACTCCTTTCTCCTCCCCAAAGGTAGCCATTATCCTGATGTCTAACATCATGTGTTAGTTTTAGCCTTTTTGTGCTTCATATACATGGAATCCTATAGCATGTATGATTTTTGTCTTGTTTCTGTTGTTCAACTTCATGTAGTAAGATTTATTCATTTCTTGGGAGTACAGTAGAGTTCATTGCCGAATATTCATTGTAGGAATACATCATAATCCAT
This sequence comes from Mirounga leonina, assembly GCF_011800145.1. NCBI lineage: Eukaryota > Metazoa > Chordata > Mammalia > Carnivora > Phocidae > Mirounga > Mirounga leonina. The sequence continues at coordinate 16,128,056 of NW_023270314.1, forward strand.
CCCTTTTACTGTTGATACTGACTTATTTCTAGTTTTGGGCCATTGAGAATACTGCCATGAATACATGTCTAGCATACATGAGCAGAATTGCTGCTTATAGGGTTTGCCAGACTGTTTTCCAAAATTATTGTTCTGATTTGTATTCCCACTAGCCCAGTAAGAGAGTTCCTGCTACTCCACATGAAGAGCTGGTATTATCAGTTTTTAAAATTTAAACCATTGTGTTGGGAGGTGTGTAATGGTATCTTATTTTGGTTTTAATATGCATTCCTCTGATGCCTGAGATTGAGCTCATTATATTACATTTAAGATAATTTGGATTTCCTCTCTTGGAAATACTTTGGTTAAATCTCTTGCTCAATTTTCCACTGGGTTATGAGTCTTTTTCTTACTTATTTGTAGACATGGATATGAGTCTTTTGTTAGTTATATGTGTTGCAAATATCTTTTCCCACTCTGCTCTGGCTTTTCACTCTAGTATCTAGATGAACTGTCTCTAATTTTAATGTAATTGATTTACCAGTCCCTTCCTTTATGATTAGTACTTTTTGGGTCCTATTTAAGAAATATTTTCGGGCGCCTGGGTGGCTCAGTTGGTTAAGCGACTGCCTTCGGCTCAGGTCATGATCCTGGAGTCCCTGGATCGAGTCCCGCATAGGGCTCCCTGCTCGGCGGGGAGTCTGCTTCTCCCTCTGACCCTCCCCCCTCTCATGTGCTCTCTCTCTCTCTCATTCTCTCTGTCTCAAATAAATAAATAAAATCTTTAAAAAAAAAAAAAAAAGAAATATTTTCCTATCTCAGAGCCATAAAGATACTCTTCTATGTTATCTTCTAGGAGCTTTTAATCTTCTACATTTATCTTGCACAATTAGGTCATATTCTACCTTTGCTCAAAGTCTAGTGTAAATCGGTAGCTTTATCCTTTTCCCAATGTACAGAATTTAGAACACCTTAAATTCATTTACTTATTTATATGCTATTTTTATAATGTATTATAATAGAATATGTATGTAAATATTAACATATTTAAATACATCAGTTGTTATATATAGTCAGTATTCATTTTGCTTTATCCATATATTAGTTACATTATTTGACCTCCTTTCCTTATATTTTTAAGAGTAACTCCCTGCCTTTAGAAATTCCTTTTAGCATGAGTCTGCTGGTGGTGAACTCTTTTTTTGTTGACTAGAAAATGTCTTTTATTTCACTTTCATTTATGAAAGTATTTTTTCCTGGTTGGCAGTTTATTTTCTTTCTTTCTTTTTTGCTTAAAGATTTTAGTTATTTATTTGACAGAGAGAGATAGGAGCAGTCTCCCTGCTGAGCAGGGAGTCCGATGTGGGGCTCGATCCCAGGACGCTGGGATCATGACCTGAGCTTAAGACAGATGCTTAATGACTGAGCCACCCAGGCGCCCCTATTTTCTTTCTTTTTTTTTAAAGATTTTATTTATTTATTTGACAGAGAGAGACACAGCGAGAGAGGGAACACAAGCAGGGGGAGTGGGAGAGGGAGAAGCAGGCTCTCCGCAGAGCAGGGAGCCCGATGTGGGACTCAATCCCAGGACCCTGGGATCATGACCTGAGCTGAAGGCAGTCGCTCAACTGACTGAGCCACCCAGGCGCCTCCTATTTTCTTTCAATACATTGAAGATAATCACTATATTTTCCTGCTTCTATGTTCCTGTTGAATGAGAAGTTTGCTGTGAGTCCATTGCCACTTTGCTTGCTTCTCCAGCTACTTTTAAAGTTTTCTACATTAAAAAAAATTTTTTTATTTGAGAGAGAGAGAGCACAAGCAGGGGGAGGAGCCTAGGGAGAAGGAGAAGCAGATTCCCTGCTGAGTAGCCCGACTCGGGCTGATCCCAGGACCCCGGGATCATGACCTGAGTCAAAGGCAGATGCTCAACCAACTGAGCCACCCAGGCGCCCCTGAAGTTTTCTATTGTTTTACCATAATGTGTTTATATAAGGATTTAAAAAAATATATTCTACCTGGATTTTTTTGGACTTCTTGAATTGTGGGATATTTTTCATAAACTCTAATAAATTTTCAGCTTTTATCTCTGTAAATATTGTCTCATTTTCTATTGTTTTCCCCTCTGGGAGTTTAATTAGTATGCTAAACATCACTGTGTTCTCTATATCTGTTACCCTTCTCTTCGTATTTTTTTTTAAAGATTTTTATTTATTTATTTGAAAGAGAGTGAGCAAGTCCATGCATGGAGGGGCAGAGGGAGAGGGACAAGCAGACTCCCAGCTGAGCAGGGAGCCCAACGTGGGGCTCAGTCCCAGGACTCTGGGATGATGACCTGAGCCGAAGTCAGATGCTTAACTGACTGCACTACCCAGGTGCTCCTTTCTTTGTATTTTCTATCCTTTTGTTTTTATGCTGCATTTTGATTATTTTCTTCTGATTTGTCCTCCACTTTGATACTTCACTCTTCAGCTGTGTTGAATCTGATGTTAAAACCATCAACTGATTTGTTAATTTGGGGCACTGTAGTTCTCACTTTTAGAATCTCTATGTGGTACATTTTAAAATCTGTTATTTCACTGTTTGTAGGTTATGGTTCCCTACTGAAATCTAAGCTTGGCTTTTATCTCCTCGACCACAGTAAGTAGCTCTTTTACAGTTCATTTCTGATAATGTCAATATTGAGTTCCTATGGGCATCTCTCTGTGATCTGATGTCTGTTTGCTGGACGTTTTGGTAGTTATCTGAAATCTAGGGTGAGACTATCCTCTTCTAGAGTGAATGTCTACTTATTTTTCAAGCTAATCAGGGAACTAATAGTTCTGAATCACCAGGTTTTATTTTTGTTCAAAATATTTGATGCTCTTCCTTTTGGCAACATATGGTTTTCTCTGCCATGGACTTCAGGCTTGGCCATACATCTTGTTTAGGACAGTGAAATGTGAAATAATCAGCTGAGTGACTCAGTTCACTATTACAGGAAGTAGAAATAGTTTCAATTACTCTTTTAATCAACAAAATACTGTTTAGGGAAGAAATAATGGCAATCAGTGTTAGTTCCGATACTAAAAGAGATCACGTGATAAAATAAAACAAAAAAGTACAAAGAAAATTAACAGACTTAGTCATTATTGCTGGGGATGTGCACAATGCAAAGGAGACATATGACTGGAAAAAAGCATATTAAAGGTTATTTAAAAAAACAATACTGTAAGTGGTTACTTTAAGGAAGTCATGATTACATATTTATAGGCTGAATGAAGACTCACCACCCCAGAGGTGACATCAGCAAGACAGCAAAATAGGAGGTTCCCTTGTACATATTCCTCCCTGCCCCACTGCAACAGTAACCTGGCGGCCATCCACGGACAAAAGTGCATTTGTGGGAGCTTTGGGATGCAGGTTAAGGACTTGTAAAACCTTGGTGGAGCCCAGGACTGAGGAGGACCAATCTGAGAAAGCAGGCCTGGGCCCAGGTGGGAGGCTTGCCAACCCTGGTCCTGGCTCCTGACCCAGAAATAGGCAGGTCTCCCTGGGGACTCCATTATGGTCCTATTTGGCTTTGGTCCTGTCACCAGAACTACCTGCCTAAGGACCCAGGAAGAATCGCATCTACTTGGGCCTCAAATAATAGGCCTCCTGACTGTGGTCCCAGCTGTGGAAGGTGAAGCAGCCCGTGATGGGGTTCCAGTCCCTCTCCGCCCTGGTCATGGAGCAGTCTTCCATGTACAGGGACTTGCTAGAAGGCATGCTTCTCAGTGCTCCTGGAGGCAGACCTGCTGACCTCCATCTATCTGCAGATCTCGAAGTGGCCCTGTAACTGGCTCCAGGTGGAAGACATGTCTGTCTACGCTCCTGGAGGCAGGCATACATCTTGGTCCTGGCTATGCATCCTGGGATGGACCCGGGACAGGCACCAGCTCCCTTCAGCTGGGGTGCAGAGCCAGTCCTGCCTGTTAGGAACCTGTTCAGGAAACTGGTGGGTGTCACACCCATTCAAGCACCTGGTAACAGACTGTCTGTGGACCGACTGCGGGCCCTGAAGTGGACCCTTGTCCCAGCACCAGCCTTACTGCCCCAGGTCTTGGAGGCGGTACCATTTTCCCGGGGACCAGCAGGTCCCACTGTAACAGGCCCCCAAACTGTGGACCCAGCAGCAGCCCTGTGATTCCTGTCATTGTCAACATTTTTTTTCCCCTTTTCTCAACTTTTTTCTCTGAAGCAAGAGTGTCATGGTTAAATTTGGAATTGTCAGGAAGAATAAAGGATGTGACAGAAAACACCAGACAGGATGGCTGGGACTACATACTATCCCATGGGATGTTCTCGACGAAGAATAACACCAGCTTCTGACACACAAGTCATGTTAATAAGCCACAAGGAGGGAATATAATGAGGCAACTATGAAACAGCTAATATGAGGCTTGTAATGACTCCCTATTAGCAGCAGGAAAATGCAGTTAGCTTTGGTAGGAGAGGCCCAAAACGTGACAAGGAATTTATGAAAAACCCGAAGAATGTACAGCACTGGAGGAGTGCCCAGGTGGCTGGGACTCTGCGCTGAGAATCAAAACGAACCACAGAGAAGAGGGGACTTCTGTGGGCTACTGCAGACTGGCTCGTTTGCCTTTTTACTCATAGGACATTATAACCATTGGAGGAAACAAAACAGTTGTTTTGACTTTATTCTCTGAATACACTGTATTAGTTTCCCAGGGCTGCTGTCTGTCACAAAGTACCCAGGCTGGGGGCTTCAACAACAGCAGTTGATTGTCCTACAGGTCAAAAGTCTGCCATCAAGGTGCTGGTTCCTTCCTAGCGCCATGAGGGAAGGTCTGTTCCAGGCTGGCCTCCTTGGCTTGCTGATGATCATCTTCTGTGTCTCTTCACACAGCCTTCTCTGTTTCTGTGTGCACATTTTCTCTTTATACAAGGACATCGATCACACTGGATGAAGCCCCACTCTAATGACCTCACTTTAATTACCTCTGTGAAGACCCCGTCTTCAAATAATGTCATATACTAAACTACTGGGGTTAGTACTGCAGCATATAAATTTTGGGGGAACACAATCCAACCTCTAACACACATATTGTTTTATGACACTATGCCTTGCACATTACACAGGCCTATTCATTCTTTAAGACTCATCAGTCCATCTGTGAAGATGACCCCCAGCTCTGCCTTCCCTTCCCCACCTATTTACTTCTTGCCATGACTGACCTCAGATGCATTTCAGTGCAGCACTATATCATTTCAGATGGGTTAAAAATTACCAGAAAGAGACCAGACACACATGCACACACACAGAGAGACTGGATTAATGCCATAGTTAACTAGCCCAGGGTACAGAAACTTATTGCCAGCACAGCCCACAGAAGGCAGGAGCAGACGCAGAGCATCTGGCCATGGTCTTCCCTCGTTCCTGGTACAGATGCCAGTGACCTTGCCTTTGCTGGGTAATGAGGTGAATGATGCCAATTCCATTTCTCACAAGGACCTGCCACACCACTGAGAGGGCTATCTTGTCCATCTCCAGGGGGAGCGACTTGAGGTTAGTGACAGCTTATCAATCTTTGTATCTCTCGTCACTAGCACAGTGCTTGGGACACGGGATTATCCAAAAGGTTCAGTGAATGAATGGTAGAGGTTGAAGTCATCCTCCTTTCAAATCCACAGATGTCAAAGAAACATTCAGCACACACCAACAACATGTGCTTGCTTTGCTGACAGCCATCCTGAGCTCTACCACTCTATTTAGGCTGCCCTATCCCATGACTCACTTTTAGACCCTTTCTAGAAACTCTCCGCACTCTGCTTGGTATTCTTCTGGATCAAGCTGCTTCTGTTAGGGAGTTAAAGCTTATTTGAAACTACACACACACACACACACACACGCATACACATCATACACACTGCTTCTAAAAATACATGTTTTAAAAAAAAAGTGTTTTCGTGAATGACAGTTGATCCTTGTTTTCAATTTTGGTCAAGATAATGCTATCATTTGACGGATAAATGGCAGTTATCTTTTACTTAGGTTCCTACTGTTAACTTCATCAATAGAAGATTGCAGGCAAGTAAGAAATACTTGAAAAAAAAAATGAAGTTAAAGCCACAGAGAAGATCAAAAATAGTAATTATGATTAGGTAATTATCAAGCTCCACATCTTATACCAAGTCTTAGAAGAATCTGATGATAGCCCCTAAGGGTTTGATCGCTGATTTCCATGACTTGGCATTGTGCTGCAGTCAGTGGTATTATGGGATGTTTTGGGGAGCAATGTGATTTTTCTACAAGGTATAACCAAAATCTCTCTTACTTCTCTCAGTTACCCAGGCCATGAAAATTGTTTCAAATGTTTACATAAAATCTTGTTCATTACAGTTGAAAATACCCTGTGTAAGGAATATATTTTTGGAACAGTCTATGAATTACTCCCTAGTAAACTCTTGGTTAAAGATTTTAAGTAAAGACAGGAAAATTTATAAGGGGTTGTCAGTTCATTAAACAGTGTTGCAAATTAATTGAGGAATCACAGGTTCCTCTCTCTTCCATTCCCTTCAGGGGGATAAATCTATAACTTAAGAGAAACTCATTTTATACATGAGGCTTTAGTCATGGCACAGAAGTGATCGCTTAAGAAAACTCTACCTGCTGGACCAACTGTGGGGACAAATGATCTGAAAATGGGGCAAACTACTTAAAACTAAGGCTGTACTAAAAATACTAAAAGCATAATTGCTCTACTAAGACAATTCCTTCTCCTTTTCTTTGGCTGTGTCTAGATAAAGGGCGGAGAGAGGAACTCTAAGAAAAGGGAACTGCAGTCTATGGGAATTACTCCAGAGCTAGCCTGGAAAGAAAGGAGCAGAGGGAATGACCCCCACGCTGAAATCCCTGAAACAAAGATTAAAAGTGAACTTGAAGAATATGTGCAAGACTGTGCAACATTAGATTGAAATAAGCTTAGAGAATATTTATAGTGAGAAAGGTACCAATGATTATTTAGATATAGGTTGCTTTGAAAGTGTTTAAGAAAAAGAAAACAAACAACAAAAAAATGAGGATAAAGTTGTGTGGGCAGCAGGCTCTGCTCCAATTCTATGCGTACAACCCACAGTGGGCACTAATAAATATTTGTTGGCGGGCTGACAGGAGGTTGAAATCATTAGGATTGAGGTACCAGTGATGCAAGTGTGCAGCATACTGAAACTGAAAGCTCGTATGATTTAAAAGGCCTAACAGGCAAATGTGAAGTTGTGAGGAGACAACAATCCATTATAAATCTGTATCCACCCCAAATTCAATGAAGCCCTTCTCAAAACTTCATTTAGCTTTTACTATGTGCCAGTATACTGAGGCCATTTCACAAATGCTTACTGCTCTCTTTGTTCTAAGGCCAGTGCTGCAAACTCATATATCCTCAAGGGCCAAGGAAGTAGTGACAATAAGGCAAGTGGGCTGGGTGGGGAGCATGGCAAACAGGAAGGACATGCTCTCTGTCTAAAGGGAGCATCTCAGCTCCAGCCAGTTATCATCCTGCAGAAATGCAGGTCTAGTATGATCAGACTTTCTAACTGTTTAGAAACTGGAAACATATTTTTATTCAAAACTTCTAATTTTTAAATGACAGCAACTAATTTTTAAAAATCAAGCACTGGAAAGCAAACAAAATTTGTCCATGGTCTGTAGGCTCTCAGCATGGAAATTCCCTTCTAAAAAGGCTTCCTACAGTTTCAAATGGTGCCCATTATTTGTAGTTGTTTAAGATTTGGTGAAAAGGTTCATATTCTATTTAGCTGCACTGTCCATGCTTTTTGTAAACTTGGATGAGATTCTCTTTCAACTTTTATCTTTTCACTGGGCAGTCATAATTATTTTTAGTTAACTGAACTCTTTCCAGTGAATTTTGGACTTTGTGTATATCTGTTTGTGCAGAGGCAGAGAATTATACATGTTTCTTTACTTGTATACTTTGGTTTGAGAGCAATGTGTCAATTTTTTGACCTCTATCAGTGGAGGATCAGAGGCAAATTCTTTATTTATGGTAGAGAAGAGTGCTATAAAGGACTCCAAATCAGGAATGATTGCTATCTTGTTTCCAAGTTATATCCCTTACTTTTTGCATTATATAAATGACTTGTTATAGTCTGGCCCTCACGCAAGACAGATGCAAACTGTGACATTCATCACTGTACTCCCCACACCTGGCAAAATATGTGGAACGTAGAAGCTGATGAACAAATATTTATTGTACTGAAATGAGCTGACTCACAGTGTCAAAATCCCTTAAGTTGGCTCTCAAAGTCTCTTGTCATCTGACTTCAGCTTCACCTTTGGCTTATCCTCAAGGAGAGCCTGGATGATGACCAAATTCCTCTGGGAAACCAAGGTTCTTCCAGGGCATTTTGAAATATATTGAAACAACTTTTCCCTCTTCCCTATCAATGGAAATCTACTGATTGTCGAAAATCCAATTTAAGGGGCGCCTGGGTGGCTCAGTTGTTAAGCATCTGCCTTCAGCTTGGGTCGTGATCCTGGGGTCCTGGGATCGAGACCCACATTGGGCTCCCTGCTCAGCAGGAAGCCTGCTTCTCCCTCTCCCACTCCCCCTGCTTGTGTTCCCTCTCTCGCTGTGTCTCTCTCTGTCAAATAAAATCTTAAAAAAAAAAAAAAAAATCCAATTTAAATCTTCCTTTCACTGGAAATCCCATTCTATGACAGTGCATTTGTCCCATGTCCAGCAGATCATAAACCACCAGTCATGCTCACTGGAAACATCAGGACAATCTAATTCATTTGTTTCTATGATAAATGCTTTTAACCCTCAGAAAGCACTGCCTGCCACTATTAGTTTATAAGGACCCTGTGCTTCTCTACATTATGCTCAAAAGGGCAAACATTAAGGGTCAAAACCTCAAAGGCCTGCAGAGGCCAGACAGGCAAGAGAAATGGAATAGTCCAATGTAAGAAAACTGGGAGTTGAATGACTATGGCAAAGTGGAATTCAAATACCCCAGCTCTTCCCTTCATGAGGCAATGCAGGGTTAGCATCGCCAGACTTGCTCATTTTCAACAGGCCAAAAACGTGGGAGCCAAACCAAACAGGTCTGTGGGCTGCCAGTTTTGACCTTGTGTAGAACACATTATTTTCCTAGAGTTCAGAGACTGTTTCCAAGTAAAACAGCAGGAGAATACACACACACACACACACACAAATTGGAAGTCACTAGATGTACAAACTGTAGATCTATTAGGATCCAGTAAACTGCATCAGGCAAGTATTTTGTGATGCCTCGCCAAAACCCCAAGCTCAAAAACACCTCCAGAAGAGCAATAGCTTTCCTTTGGAAAGGCTCATCTGTGAGACTTTACACAGTGACTGAAGCCTTAATCACATGGTTGCATCTTAAACACATGTGTGAATAAGGGCTGGTTTGGTTCTGCTAGAAAGAATGGAAGACAGAAAGCTGCAAGGGATTTTGACCAAACTAGACTGGTCTAGAAACATATCACTGTTTGTTAACAGAGTCAAATATATGTTCACAGAGTTCATAACATCCCATGAGATTATAAAATAAAAGAGGGTATCAAAGTGCATTCTGGTAATTCATTTCCTCAGGATGAATTATTGTTATTGTTTTCTTTTTTCTGTCCCACATTCCTTCCTTTCAGGAATTGTCTCTAGAAATACATATTTCTGGTGGAGCTGTCAGTCAAAGGGCTCTATGCATGAGCACAATATCTAAGCTGATCCATGAAAGAATCCCATTTCTTGCATGTAATGGCTGGTCTGGAAGTATGCATGATTGAAGTAAGGCCAATAAAGGATCCTAGTTCAGAGATAAGGGCCCTGGGATGGGGTGAGATGGCAAGTTATAGGGACCATGTAGTTTGGGCTATCCCAGTATAAGGGAAAACAACTACCAACTGACATGTGAAGATAAAACTTCAAAATGATGGAAAGAGAGATTCCTGATAATATCATCAGAATACAGATTCCATCATGCCCGAGGCTATGCAAACATTGACCAGTAAGTAAACTTTTTAACTTGAGTTTAGTTTGATTTGGGTTCCTGTAGGTGATGACTGAGAGCCTTAGAAACATTTGTGGTTCATATTTTAAGGAGAATGTGGATCCAATTAAATTAATTTCAGAAACAGGCAGCTGAAATGTATGACTGCTTTCTGGCTCAACATATATTTATAATTCACATTTTATGTTCTATCTACCTAAAGCCACTAATATCAGCAAATAAAGTTTTCTATTCTCATTCAAGTACTATTTTAAAATAGGATTTCTGTACTAATTGGATCAGTAATGCCATGTTTAGTACCAAAAATCTAAAGAATACAAAAAAGCAAAGAAATTACTAATTTCAGAAGTTAGGATTAAATTAACATGTCAGTCAAGTTTTATTTCCACACTATTGTGTATTCTTGGACACATATGTTGAATTTGATCATTTATGGGAACTATTTTCAGTATGAATTACAAATTTAAAAATAAAATGTGTGTTTACATGTGTATGTAGTAAATCCCTGGTAAAGGATTCATCTCTGGTAGAATACAGAATCTTTGGATTTATCTTCGACAAGGGGTATTTTAGGAACCATGATTTAGCTGAAAACGTATGATGAAGAGATTGCATTTGGAATGTTAAATATGCCTAGGTCATGTGACAGTGTCTTCCAGTATACGTTAGAATTCAGATGACTTGCGGGGCAGAAAGCATGCTCACCTCCTCATTCTCGATTTTGAGCGTGGCCAGTCGGGACTGCAGCTGCTGGTACCTGAGCATGAGCTCGGCCTGGACCGGCTGCTGGGCACTGACCTGACACACCTGGGGGAATCAGAAACCACAATTACAACAGGGCCATCAAGCTGGCCTCCAGAGGCACGGGTTTCCTACTTAGATGCTGCATGAGTCACACGGATCCCCTCAAGATTCCAATGACATCTTTACTTTTAATAGCCGCCTCAAAGCTTCAGTGTTAAATACGAACACGCTACATAAGGGTCAAGGGCAGAATGCAGCTGCATGGCCTGGATACGACGAGGAAGACAGCAGCTGCAGGAAGCTTCGCTGCATCTAAGAACGGGCCAGTTGCTGGAGAGGGAGCTCTGATGCTGAGGTCTCACTGGTGGAATTAGGGATGATTAAGGGGCAGAGGGCAGAGTGCAAAGGAAGGCCCACATGAACCACACAGGCAAAAGTAGGGGAGACAGGAGAGCCTACTAGCTGCAGTCAGATAGGTGACCAGGGTAGGTTACTAACCCTCAGCTTCCTTCTCTGTGAAATGGGGATACTAAGATTTCCTACACTGTGGGGTCCTTGTGGGGATGAAGTGAGTTCATGTACAGAAAGCACTTAGAACACTGCCTGGCACAGAGGAAAGACTCAGAAAATGTAACTATTGGCATCTTTCAACCATGGCTTGCCTTCCCAATATCAGCCAAATCATGTGATTCACCATGAATGTGAAGAGGCCACTTCTTGTAACCTGATCTCAATTACGGTTAAGGTCAAAATTAGAGCCTTTTAATTATGTTATATTAAAAGTGCACCAGAAACAAAGTTTCTTTTCATGTTCCTTGTCATAGAAATGCTCTCGGCAGATGGAGGTTTCCTTTTATGGAGTCCCCAAAACATCACCGAGATTATTGCTCCCTGGCAGAACTTGCTATAAAAAGGGGGCAACAGACGCATTTTATTAAAAATAATAGTAAAAAAAAAAAAAAAAAGGGAAAAATTACTAACCCAACTGAAGTCACTCATCTGTGATATTTTATCATTCTATGTTTGACATATCCGTAACTGAAAAATTATAGCAGTAATCATTTGGTTTTGGAAACATAACTCTGTGTGGGATAAGCCACCTGTCTCTCAAATTCATGTGCTATTGGCATAAAAACCGCTTACCATTTCTAATGGAGTAATTTACTCTATCAGATCAAGCAAATATAAAATTGGGTTAGAAATACAGCAGGCACACACATATCTTATAAATCTTAACACTAGATGTCTCAGAAAAAAGTATGACATTAAAGAAATCTGTCATTGGTATTGTATCTATTTTTAAAAACATACTGTCACCACAATAAGGTAACATTGAATTTTTAATCTATGAGTATTGTTTTGCACAGCTGGAAGACCAAGTGCCATATAGTGTGCTCATTAATTGGTTCTTCTTGTTTTCCCGGCCGCAGACGATAAAATACACCACTGCAACTCGTACACAGCTTAGATGGATTTTCTTCCTTGGGCAAAACAGGATAGAAAGCTAAATTCATATAAAGAACCTAAGATATATCATTTCTAAGGCTCACTTTACCAGTTTGGAGACAATGTGAGTCTTAAAAAATGTTCTGCATTTTCCCCCCTCTCTCCCATGCTCCTGTCATTTACAATTATTTTTCTTTATTGGGATCTTTAAATGAAGATTACAAGAAGTCTTCAGAGAGATTCTGTTGGGCCAGCAAAATGTTTCATTTTGAATTTAAATTTGAATGTCTAGAGGTGGAGGAAGGACTAACTATCCTGAGACAGCGTAGTGCTTACAACCGAGTTTGTACATAGGTTTGGCCTCTGTAGGCATCTGAGCTCTCCACCCTTGCTTTAAGAGGTGGTTGTGGCTGGGGGCAGGGCGGGCGAAGGTGGTAGTGGCTGATCTTAGGATGTAACTAGCTAAGATCCCAAACAAAGGCAGGAGAGAGAACACTACTGGGAATTCTGACAACTCTTAGGTTATAGCAGGTGAAGAGTAACTAATACAATGAAAAGACAATTCATTGGTTTTAAAACAATCAATTACTGACCTCATCACCCATGTGAGACTGAAACTCAAACTTCATTGGTGGACAGAATGCAGCAGGGTACATCTCCATGAATCTCTGCTTATCACTCCTGGGCTCCAAATTGTCAACTGCATTCTCAATAATGTCCAAGCCTTCATGTCTGGAAGTTTCAAGATTATACTCTGCAGACAGATATGTTCTCAGGGCCCTGTTCAGACTTGCATGGTAGCCAAGATCACAGCACTTAAAAAAATAAAAGAATACCATATAAAAATTAACTCAAATTGGATCAAAGAGCTATATGTGACAGCAACAACTATAAAATTCTTAGAAGAAAACATAGGAGTAAACCTTCATTATCTTGCACTAGGCACTGATTTCTTGGATAAGGCAAAAGTACAAGCAACAAAAGAAAAAATAAATTAGATTTCATCAAATTTGAAGACTTGTGCTTCAAGGGCACTATCAAGCAAAACGAATACCCACAGAATGGGACATTTTTTGCACATCACGTATCTAATTTTAAAAATTTGTATTTAGAATAAAGAAATCCTACAACTCAATAATGAAAAGACAACTAGCCCACCTAAAAAATGAGCAATTGGACAGACATTTCTCAAAAAACATACACAAATGGTCAACAAGCACACGAAATGATGCTCAACATCATTAGTCATCAGGGAAATGCAAAACAAAACCACAATGAGATACCACTTCACACCCAGTAGTATGGTTATAATAAAAAAGATAATAGGCATTGGGAAGAATGTAGAGAAACTGGAATCTTTTATATGCTGCTGATGGGAATGTAAAATATTGCAGCCTCCTTGGAAAAGTCTCGCAGTTCATCAGAGAGTGAAACAGAGAGTTAACATATGACTTGGCAGTTCCATTCCTAGTTATACAAGAAAAATAAAAACAAATTTTCACACAAAAAAACTGTACATGAATATCTGCAGCAGCATTATTACTAATAGCTGAAAAGTGGAAACAATCCGAATGTCCAACTAATAAATAAACAAAATGAAACATTATCCAGTCACAACAAAGAAGGAAGTGCTGATACATGCTACAACATGTAGGATCAACCTTGAAACATTATGTTAACTGAAAGAAACCACACCTTGTAGGATTCCATTTATGGGAAATGTGCAGAATAGGTAAATCTACAGAGATAGAAGGTAAATTAGTGGTTGCTAGGGGATGGAGGAACTGGGGGGTGGTGGCTAAGGGCTGTAGGACTTCTTTTTGGGGTAATGAAAATATTCTGTAATAGATCATGGTGATGGCTACACAACTTTGAATATACTAAAAGCCAATTATAGATTTTTAATGAATGAACTATATGGTACGTGAACAGTATCTCAAGAAAGCTGTTAAAATATAAAAGCAGCAAAACCAAATACTGAAAGGAAATAATGAAAAAACAGTATTTAAATTTCTTCATGCTTACTGATACTATGATTTATTGAAATCCTTGTAGGACATAAACATACTAACTGTAATCTGGATTTTTACAATTTACTGACGACTCCATAATAATCTGTACTCTTTCAGAAGTGAGAAGAACAGGTTTGAATCTGCCAAAAAAGTTCAGGACCTAGAATAAAATTTGTAAATAAGAAATGACTGCCAAAGTCCTTTTAGTGGAGATAGAATTTTGGGATTCTTAAATCTTCATCATTACCTTTAATTTGTATTTGCATTTATTTTTTCATGTTGCATTTTAAGAAATATAATTGAAAAAATATAACTCTGGATATTGGTCAGTTATAAATTACTGAAAGAATTTTAAATTTATACATAGAAGCAATATAAATCTCTTAAAGAGGAAGTGGTCTAGAAAGGTACAAAACCAGGTCATCCCTATATTGTTCCAATGCAATTCAATCAATTCAATTTGATTCAATTCAACCCACTAATTGGCCATCTATTAGGTGCATGGAAATTTGCTAGGCTCCAGGAATATGAAGATTGGAATACAGTAAAACATAATCTTCATTCTCAAGGAATCTGCATTTAGGTTGTTCATTACTTTGCTACTAAGAGAGTAGTAGAGGGGCACAAAGGAAGTAACCTCTGTAAAAGGATGCATCCACCAAGATATGAACCATCAGACTGACCTTTATGAAGGCACAGATTCAATCACTGACCTGTCCTTAGAAATGTTAACATATTTAATTCTACCCTCACCCTCCAATTTCAGAATTATTAAATTTGGGATTTTTCTATAGAGATATTCTAAAATCTTGCTATTCGAAGTATGGTCTGTAGACCATCAGCATCACCTGGAGCTTGCCAGAAATGCAGAATCTTGGGCCTCAGCCCTGACCTGCTGAATTAGAATCTGAAGCTTAAAAAAAAAAAATCCAGGGGCGCCTGGGTGGCTCAGTCGTTAAGCGTCTGCCTTCGGCTCAGGTCATGATCCCAGGGTCCTGGGATCGAGCCCCGCATCGGCCTCCCTGCTCTGCGGGAAGCCTGCTTCTCCCTCTCCCACTCCCCCTGTCAAATAAATAAATAAAATCTTAAAAAAAAAAAAAATCCATAGGTGATATTATATGCACACTGAAGTTTGAGAAGCACTGCACTAAAACATTGATTAAAAAAAGGTCCCATAACCCTGTCCACTGGGAGTGCTGTTTCTCCAAGCGGGCAAGAGAATCAACTTGAGTAAATATTACTTGATTTAAAAAAGCAGAAAGAAGCTGCCATATCACAATTACAAATATAAGCAAAACAAGTGTGAAATGCAGCAGTCTCATCACTGGTACATTTTCAGTGGAATCAGCTGCACTCAAATATAGAGAATAATTTCCAGCTAATTAAAAAATTCTAGTCTCAGATGAGAAAAGTCTTCTTTTATTTCATTTGCTCCTCGAAATTCAGAAAGGTTCTGTGTAGCCATTTTATACACATCAGAGGGACCGAAAAATTATTCTTTCAGTAATACCTCATCTTGTGCGAACATGAATTGGTAAAGGAAATGGGCCTCATTTCTTTGAAATGTACTAGTGCTTCAAAACACCCAACTATTTTGAAAGAAGACCAATTCGGCTTGATTATAATGAAGCAGATCACATAAGCTGCTTTATTTTATGAGTACTGGTTCCCAGTGGGAGTTAACAGAAAATTGACACTGAGGAAAGAAACAACCTAGAGAAAATGCTCCCCTCTAAACCAAGTCTCTTTTCAGCTCAGAAAGGTTTGAAAGAGAGGAAGAACAAAGGAAAAAGAGGAAGAAAAATAAAGAAATTCAACCCCAACTACCTAATTGAAGTAGAGTTCGGAAAAATACATGTTTAAGTTTTTATTATTCCCAGACTTAAACAGTTTGCTCCTCAAATTTCTAAGAGTTGCATCTTTGGGGAGGAAATGTCAAAATTACAACAGTATTGTGCATGCCACTCAGTTCACCCAGGTGGATTTGGAAGCACTAGACCTAGTAAGGTAGCCGGCTTTCATTGGTGGTTTCCTAATATGCTGGGGAGAAGTATGCATGTGGCTTCTTATCCAATCCAGAGGAACCCCTAGGTGTCTTCTGGACTTTGAATGCTATACCTCATGTGGAGGTTTCTGTGATGAGCTTGATGGACAATTTCCTTCTCTGATCCCTACGGAGCTTAACAGTCTGTAAAGTCACTTAATTAGCATGATTCTGTTACTTCTGATATGCAGTGTTTTCTAAGCTCTAGGTTTTTCAAGCGTCCTTTAAAAGAAACATGAATAAAATTCTTATTCTAGGTCTCCTGAGACAGCAAGACCAGTCACAGAATCGCCTTTTTTTCTAAACTGGATGCTAAAATGACACTGGATATGTTAAGATTCACGATACTTGGTTAAAAGGCCTAAAGTAATTCTATGGAGGTTATGAATTATTAAAGACACTATGAAAGACCAGCTTCTGCACAGAGTTGAGTTATAACCCAAGTGCATTTAATGATGAAAATACATAAGAAACCAGTAAGATATTTTATGAAAACAAACAGTACTGTTCTGATGGATGAAAAACTGAATGGATACATAAAATCATGAATTAAAACTGGGGAAGGAAAGAGCATTGGAAGTAGAAGGGTATTTTTTGGTTTTGTTTTATTTTTTAATATTCTAACAGCTGCCAAAATATATCCCACTAGGTATTACTAGTCTAAATCGTAAGCCACAGTAAGCTAACTTCTTTAGGCAAAAGGGTTGCAAATAGTTTCAAAAATAAAGATGAAATTCAGGTTTTGAGGACTGTCACAAATACTTTGATTTGTTCCAAAGGCTGAGAGGCCAGCTGAAATATACTTGGTGGTTATACAGTCATGTATAAATGGATCACAGCTATTCAGGAAGATAACTTGTTTATTTGTTTGCATAAACTCTTACGACATAAGAAGTCCTATTGGGTAGAAGGCTGGTCCTAGATGGGAGTGAAGATAATGGAACTCCAATGGAAACAAGTCCCACACACGTGTTTTCAGAATAGTAATAGCCAATGTCATTTGCAGGGCAGGCCCAGAAGTGGCTGGAGGGCAGCCCCAAGCTTCTATGTGACTGCAGAATTAAACAGTTTTCATGAGAACGGAGAGGGAAGGAAGTCTTCTGCAGAAGTAGTCCACCTTAACCTCATCATTCCTGCCTCCATCGGAAAGGCTTCCATGATCTTTGCCCTGGGTTCCATCTCTGGCTTCTCATTAATAAGCTTTGGCTTTGACCATTCCAGAGTCAAGGACATTGGGTAAAGACTTGGCCTACCCCTTGTTTTGAGTCTTTCTACAATAGTGCAACCTGAGCAAACAACTGCAAAAACAGCTTTCACATAACTTTGGGTAGGCTTTCCAAGGACCAGAAATAGGTAAGTTCACAGCTTTTGCTGCAAACGAAGAAAGTTGATGTCTTCTGAATAAATTATCTTTGTCCCTTACTATTTTCCTCTCTAGCTATTCAGTGTTTCACCTCAGAAACCACAAACTTGTTTTGTGAGAGATGGGCATCTCATGGGACTGAACAGGATGTTTAAAATTCTACAGGCATCTTTTACACACATGCTCTCATGTCTGGGTTCCTGATAGTCCATAAAGAGCTGACAATTTAATTCTCGCTGCTACTTTAATAACCACGGCCAAACATTTAGCAAAACTTGTTCTGAGTTTCTTTTGTTCAACAAAAAGGCCAAAATGGTACACTGAAATGGATACAAAGTAGGAAACAGGAGGAGAACGGAGGTTGCATACGCCTGAGCCAATGAGTAGGACCAATAATCATTTGTGGCCTAATGCAGCTCCCACTCCCATAGGCAATCATTTCTCTCAGAGAAGCTGCCACCAGATGCATTTTTCCCCAGGCCAAATCTCTATAACTACCCTGAATCAAATCACAAAGGAGGAGAGAGAAGAAATAAAGTAAGCCCAAACAAACAGGTCTTAACAAACAGGCTGGTAAATGCCATGGAGAAGATAGAAAAACAGGGAGTGCTGGGGAAAGGGTGTTGTTCTTTTTTATAGGGCAGCTGAGTGCAACATGAATGAAAAGAAGGACTCTATCTGGCAAAGCTCTAGAAGAGTGTTCTAGACAAAAAGTAGAAAGGCCCAAGGCAAGGGTCTGGGGAACAGAAAGGCCAATGTAGCTGAAGCATGGTAACTAGGAGGAAGCTGAAGAAGATGACACTGAGTGGCAGGTGGTCGCCAGTTCACGTGGGTCTTGGTGAAGAGTTTAGATTTTATTCTAAAGACAATGGGAGACCTTTGGAGAGTTTTAAACAGGGATCAGCAGGTCTAGTTTATCTTTTTTAATACACTGGCTGCTTGGGAAGAGAATGGATTACTGATTAGAAGGTCTTAGAAGTTGGGTGCCATCTCAGAAAGCTAAGTGCAGGCAGGAGATGAAGAGCTTTGTCTAGGAGACAGTGCAAGCAGTAAGAAACAGCAGGTTTGGGATATTCAGGAGACACAGATGACAGGATTGGCTGATGCATTTATATGTGGGAAATGCAAGAACTGGGTTTTCGGTTTGCACAAATGGGTGGAAAGGTGTGCCACTTAGGTGCAAAAAATGGTTAAGAAAAAGTTGTTATGTGTGTGAAGAATGAGGACAATGATAGGGGCAAATGGGTATAAAAAGTTGAGTGTATGACATGTTCAAGATACCTATTAGACATCAGAGTAGAGATGTCCAGTAGGCAGTTGGGACATACAAATCTGAAGTCCTGGATGTTGATCAAGGCTGCTGATAAAAATCTAGGAGCCATCATGTGGTATTCAAGGCAAGGGACCAGGAGGTAGAAAGCCAAGGAACATGCCGTAGGTGACTTTCAACATTCGGAGGTCTGGCCAAGATGGAACACTGAGCACTGGAGACCGAGAGCAGCCTATGCTGCACGTGGAAAACAGCAGTTTCTTTTAACAAAAGCCCACGGCATCTCCACTGGAAGGAACTTTTAAAGCCATCTACTTCAGTCATCCAACTCATTTCAGTTTTTAAATACGCCTTCAATCACAAAGGGATAAAAACATAAATCAGTTTACATGATAACTACACTATCCTAAGCCATTTACTATGATCTCTCTATCATCTTCCTAATAAGGGTTCAGGCCTAATGGGGACCACAGTATTACAATTTGGCAGGTTTTCATGGATAAATCTAAATACCATTATGTATGGGGCTAAGTCAAACTAATTAAGAAAAATCTGAACTCTGAATAAGTTGCTTTTTAATTAAACACATGTCTCTAGAGACAAAAGGATAAGGCTAAAAGCTTTAGGACAGCTGATTACTTAGATAGAGTGAACACGGCATGGAGTATATGATGTAATCTAATTTCAATTTCATTCTGTATAAATGGCTAATAAAATACATGACAGATATCTTCACCAAGAAAATGAGCTGCAGGGCGCCTGGGTGGCTCAGTTGGTTAAGTGACTGCCTTCGGCTCAGGTCATGATCCTGGAGTCCCGGGATCGAGTCCCACATCGGGCTCCCTGCTCAGCTGGGGGTCTGCTTCTCCCTCTGCCCTCTTCCCTCTCGTGCCCTCTGTCTCTCATTCTCTCTCTCTCAAATAAATAAATAAAATCTTAAAAAAAAAAAAAAAGGGGCGCCTGGGTGGCTCAGTTGGTTAAGCGACTGCCTTCGGCTCAGGTCATGATCCTGGAGTCCCGGGATGAGTCCCGCATCGGGCTCCCTGCTCGGCAGGGAGTCTGCTTCTCCCTCTGACCCTCCTCCCTCTCATGCTCTCTGTCTCTCATTCTCTCTGTCTCAAATAAATAAATAAAATCTTTAAAAAAAAAAAAAAGAAAATGAGCTGCAGTAGGGGATTATTCTGTTGCCGTATTCTACAAAAGTTACAAAGATTATCCTTCAAACTCCAAAGTGACCTGCAAACTTACAGGGAGTGACTGGAAACCGTGAAACTGTACTAAAAGGATAACAAATACTTTATCATCACTGGGCAGATACTCTGGGACAAAGCACCAATGGAATTCGCTGTTGAGGACTTTGTTTCTCTGAATACCTTTTGAGGGTGGGTAGGTGTGGAACTGGACTGAAAGAGGCTACATTACCAGTTGTTTGAAGAATTCCAGATATACAGAATGCTGAATTTGACTGCACATCTAGGATTATGGGAAATAAGACTTGTACTGCCCTCTTAGCAAATTATAATCACTTGAAAATTTCAGCATTCAATTACAAATATTTGTTGCCTGCATGATTTTTCTTCTGGGTTGTAAAGCTTGTAATGCATCCTAATTCTGAATAGAATTATTTACAGCCTTTTTTGCACTTATTGTTGGAGATAGTAATGATTACAAATGTGAAACCTATGATTTATAAAACTACAATCGATTTTCCATTATAATTATGCCTTTATTCTCCCAAACCAATTACATTTCCTTTGGCCAATATTTGCAATATATTTCTTATTAATTTGTACTTATTCTTTTTTTAAAAGATTTATTTATTTGAGAGAAAGAGAGAGCGCACGAGCATGTGAGTGAGGGGAGGGGAAGAGGGAGAGAGAATTTTAAGCAAACTCCCCGCTGAGCTTGGAGCCGACTCAGGGCTTGATCCCACAACCCTGAGACCATGACCAAGCTGAAATCAAGAGTCTGACACTCAACCGACTGAGCCACCCAGGTGCCCCAAATTCGTATTTCTTCTTCAAGTGACATAATAAACATCCTTTTTTG
Organism: Mirounga leonina; assembly: GCF_011800145.1. Lineage (NCBI taxonomy): Eukaryota > Metazoa > Chordata > Mammalia > Carnivora > Phocidae > Mirounga > Mirounga leonina. The sequence goes on from NW_023270314.1 coordinate 16,149,004, forward strand.
TTGTGAAATTAACTCTCTGTCTCACATGATTTCAAACTAAGAGACTGTTACTCTACAAACTAAAATTTACCTTGGACCTTCTTCTACCTTATTAATTTGTATTCTAAAAAAGCATTTTGCTGCTGAGGTAAATTATAGCTCAGTTTTGAGTTCCGAATTAGTGTATTTCCGATTTCATAGGATCTAAACTCAAGAAGTTTCAGAATACCCCCAGTTTGTTGCAAGGGGCAAAAACTTAACTATATCATGGAGTAATCAGAGTCACATCACCCCAAGCTAGTGATCAATTTTAGCATCACTACTGGTGGGTTAAGACATAGCATCATCACCTATGGTGTAATCTGTTGCAAAGTGCTTAATTTGAACTCATCAAGCCTTTATATAATGTTCACTTTGTAGGAAATACAGGAAACAGAGAAACAGGCTAACTGACACAACAAAGAATAGAGACAAATTCAGAAGCTGAGATGTTCTGAAGAACTGTTCATGTCTCCTCAACAAGGGACTTTGTTAGATTTAAGAAAAAAAAAAAAGACTAATGGAACACATCACACAGATGCAATGTGTGATACTAAATTTGGTCTAGTCTAGACACACTAGCTGTGAAATGTTTTTTTGGGGGGTCATAAAAAGGAATATGGTCTGGCTATTAGAGGACTTAACAATGTTCTGAAATGGAAAGATGGGGGTCAATGATTGAAAAAAGTAGGTTAAAAAGCTGTGTAATATGATTTCATACTCTTCTGGTATAAAAATGTATATATACATGGACACAAAAAAAGTCTACATGTTAACAGTGATGATCTGGGGTGGTAAGAAGGTGATCATGTTATTTTTGCTTATAAATTTTTTCTAATTTTCTACAATATACCTGTACTAATTCTGTAATAATAAAAGACTAGTTTTAAAATACAAATTCTAGGGGCCTGGGTGGTTCAGTCAGTTAAACGTCTGCCTTCAGCTCAGGTCATGATCTCAGGGTCCTGGGATTGAGCCCCACGTTGGGCTCCATGCTCAGTAGGAGTCTGCTTCTTCCTCTCCCTCTGCCCGTCCCCCCACTCATGCTCATGCCTTCTCTCTCTCTCAAATAAAATCTTTTAAAAAATAAATAATAAAATACAAATTCTATGGAAAATTTGTATACTGTTTTTTTATACCAATAGATCCATTCATCATGGTCTAGCATAGGAAATTTATAAGAAAAGAGATAGATTATTGACATGAGTAGAAACCAAGGGAAACTGGAGGTGTATATAAAGAAGGTCTCAATTTGAGTTCTTACTTATATTGCTTTGATTCAGTCAAGACACATTTAGTATCTTCCATGTCATTTCACATATAAAACGTTAAGCATTAAAAACGTTATCTTGACTTTTTCTCATTAGAGAAATAACAACTCTTCCAATAATTATTAGATAGCTCACTATAAAAGTGATTTTGCTAAATAAGCTCACAAAACATAAAGGATTCTAGATGCCTTTGCATAATAATCAGTCTTTCTTTTTCACAAGGAAGGGTCAAGCTTAATGGTTTTTAGGATCACCACTATATATGCAAATTACATTCCTACAAAATAAGCAGCCATTTTAGAAGGTACACATTCACACTCTGACTGCCTTCAAAGTGAGTCAATGAATGCATAATTTTCACTAAGAGAGGATTCAATTTCAGTTGACTATGACAACAAACCCATTTCTTTTAAAATTCATAATGAAGTTGTATTATCTGAGAATTACTCCCATTTTATTTTTTTATTTTTTATTTTTTTAAAGATTTTATTTATTTGAGAGAGAGAATGAGATAGAGAGAGAGCATGAGAGGGGGGAGGGTCAGAGAGAGAAGCAGACTCCCCGCTGAGCAGGAAGCCCGATGCGGGACTCCAGGATCATGACCTGAGCTGAAGGCAGTCGCTTAACCAACTGAGCCACCCAAGCGCCCCTGAGAATTACTCCCATTTTAAATGTAAGGCTGATCTTTTAAAAGTCCACCCTTTCTTAAAATTGAAAATTACTTGATATATTTAACCATTACTTATTTACATCAGAGTTAATTAGATTTGGAGGTTAAGAAGTCTGAGTATGAAGCCTACCACTTACTAGCTGTGTGACCTTCGACAAGCTATCCAGCCTACATAAGCCTCGGTTTTTTGCTCTATAAAGTGTAGAAAATACTGTTTACCTCACATGGTTTCCAACGATTTCATGAGATTACGCTTGGACACCTGCCTGTCACATAGTAAGAGCTCAATAAATACCTATGACAATGAAGATGACTCTCCTGAAGTGCTAAGCCTGTCCTATGGGTGCCATTAATATTGAGGATGCTACTGTCCTTTCCACAACAGGCATCTCAGTCTTACCACACATGACAGAACCACTGCTCCCTGCCCTTTGACCCACATCTCCCCATGGTCCCCACCCCTGTAAAAGGCACCACTGTTAACCTAGTTACTCAGGACCTGAGCTGAGGAGTCCATTTATCCCTCTTTTCATCTACTATATCAAATTCCTATTCAGTGTATTTTGAATCCAACCAACCACTTCCCACAAGTCTCTTGCTGTCACGCCAGTCCAAATCAACACTGTCTCTAGCCTGGACAATTGCAAAAGACTGTTTTCACTCTCATCACCTCCCTCGGTCTGTTTTCCACCCAGATGCCAGAGTGAGTCTCTAAAATGTAAACACGTGATGTCACTTCCTTGAGTAAAATCCTCTAGTGGCTTTCCACCACACTTAGGACACAATCTAAACCCCTTTCCCTGTCCAAAAGACCCTAAGTAATGTGGCTTCTGCCTACATTCTCTTTCAGAACCTTCCTCCTCACTGACTCTGCTCTGGCCATACTGGCCTCCTGCTTTGCTACTTTTTGAGCATCTTGAGCTTACCAAACACGCCACTGCCTCCATACCCCGAGCCTTGCCAGTCCTTCTGTACGCGGGATTCCTTCCCCATCTAGGCATGTGGCTCTCCAGCTCATTTTCCTGCTCAAACAGCAGGCTTTTCCTGAATGTCATCAAAGGAAGCACACCCATAGTGCTTTTACTTTTATTTATAGCATGATCACTACTATATAATGTGTGTGTGTATATGTAAATATGTATATGAGCGGACGCCTCAAATAGTACATAAACTCCTTGAAGACTAGAACTTTGTTTTGTTCACTGCTGGATCCCCATTGTCAAAATTAGTGCTTGGTACCTTGCAGGTGGTAAAAAAAAAAAAAAAAAAAAAACCTTTTCGATACATGGAGACTTTTTCTTGTGTTAAACTGGCTTAGGTCTAGCCAAGTACTCCAAAAATAAGCCCCAAACCAAAAAATAAGCAAGTGGAGTAGTTATAGAGAATTAGTTCTATATTCCATACACTTTGCAGAATCCCTACAAATATAAGTTTGAAAACAGGGGTCATAAAAATTGTTCATTTTTATTCAAAAAATTGAGCAGTCTAGCAGGAAAAATTCCTTTCATTCATCAGAGTGCTAAAAGAAAATTAATTACTCGATTAAAATACTGATAAGAAAGGAAGAGAAAAAAGTTTTCCTGGGTTTTATTTATTAAAGGGTTCTGTATAAAGAAATTATGATAGTATGAGATAAAAATAGTTTTAGACTCAAAAAGGCACATCAGAGTGTTAATAAACCAAAAAATAATTTCCTTACTTAACAATTCTTTTGCAAAAGTCCCAAACTGTGGCTCTAATATAGCTAAATTCATGAGACATTCACCACAAAAATAAAGTTGCTTTAACCTACTGTGTATCTAAATTATGATACTATGAGCCACAGGAAAAAAATTTTTATCATATCTTAAAACTTTTTAATTCAATCAATACAAAGCAGCACATGAGTAAATTTCCAGCAGATAACTCTCTGAACCTCTACCACTTCTCTGTGCTTTTCTAACAACACAATGCTCTTTTTCTTTTATTTGCAGAGATGGACATTTTTGGACTGGGATTTCTGTTTCACCTGTGCGGTCTCCTACAGTGCTGGAGGTTTTCTGAATGAAAGAATGATCAGAGGGTTAAAGCCGGGGAGTCATTGCAGTAATCACTCATGGATTTAATAGTACACATATATACTGGAAGAGTTTTGGTTTTTTTTTTTGAAGATTTTTATTTATTTGAGCAAGAGCGAGAGAGAGAACGTGTGCACACATGTGCGTGCAGAAGTGGGGGCTAGGGGGGAGGGGAAGGGGGCAGAGGGAGAAGCAGGCTCCCTGTTAAGCAGGAAGCCTGACACAGGGCTCCATCCCAGGACCCTGAGATCATGACCTAGAGCCAAAGGCAGACGCTTAATCGACTGAGCCACCCAGGTGCTCCTATACTTGTAGAATTCTAAATGAGCCCAAATACTGCTTTTGATAGCATATTCTCAGAGAGAAAGTACAGCGTTAGATAAATTTATAAACGTGGTTTAAGTCCACTCTACTTTGCTTACAGTATTTACCACAACTAGGAACAAAGCTATCATGTCTGCAGTCATTTACTTAACATCTGTCTGTTCCACTTTGCATTCCTGAAGGTTAAGATCTGTATATGCTTGGGGGTGGGGGGATGGGTGAAATAGATGATGGGGATTAAGGAGGGCACTTGTGATAGCAGTGGGTGATGTATAGAACTATTGAATCACTATATTTTACTCCTGAAACTCATATAACACTGTTATGTTAACTAACTGGCGTTAAAATACAAACTGAAAAAAAAAGAACTGTATCTGCGTCTCATAGCCTGAGCACCTCACAATAGTAAGGCCCAAGAAATGTACTTTGAACCAATGAATGTAGTTAGGGCTGTGCAGCCGCATAATTTAAAAATGACTGGGTCTCCTTCCTCGCTGAGTTTCCCAGGCACTCATAGCTTCACAGAACCTAATAATTTGCTTTTCATTCGTTTTAGGATACACACTTTTTCATATGCATCTTATAATCGATAGTGTGTATCATGTATAGTTTAATTGGCAGTTTTTCCTTCTGAGTATTACATAAAATAACATTGGTTTGAGAAATGATGGTGTTTTCGAATCAATGAAATGTAGTTATTGCTAATTACCTCTTAATATGGAAAATATAGGGGCGCCTGGCTGGCTCAGTTGGAAAAGTGAGTGACTCTTGACCTTGGGGTCATTAGTTTGAGCCCCACATTGGGTGTAGAGATCATTAAAAAAAAATAAGTTAGGGGCGCCTGGGTGGCTCAGTTGGTTAAGCATCTGCCTTCGGCTCAGGTCATGATCCCAAGGTCCTGGGATCGAGCCCCGCATCAGGCTCCCTGCTCAGCCAGGAGCCTGCTTCTCTCTCTGCTCCTCTCCCCAGCTCGTGCTCTCTCTCTGTCTGAAATAAATAAGATCTTTAACAAACAAAAAAAACCCAAAAAAGTTAAAAAAATTTAAAAATATATGGAAAATATAAAAATTTCAAGTACTTACGTCAATTAAATCTGAAAGATCATGAATATAATACTTGAAAACTGAGGCATTGGTTGCTTCAAGGGTTAGGAGATACTCATTCCGTGCCTTAATCGATTTTAGCTTATTTTCTGAATACTTTGCTTGTCTCTGGAAATGAAGATGATCCAGGTATTGAGAAAGACAACAAAGTCATTTAGTCAGAGAAACATACATGACTTTCTACTAATTCAAACAATGGATTCTACATATGCCAATGACCTTAGAAGTTCTCTGAGAAAAGTACATTATGAATCTGATTTAAGTAACTAAAAGTACCCAGCAATGTATTTGGGCTTCAGGCCCAACTGCAAGGAAACCTCTTTGTGAATATTCAAGTTCTCCATGCTGTGTATTGAGTACTTTGCATTCAACACTAAATAATGTCCAGCTGTTAGTCCATGATTTTTATGTTTCTTAAATGTTTTTCATTCCCGTGGGAGGAAATGCGTGTCATTTCACAATAATTTACAATGTGCGTCTATCAGTTATTCCATCAGTGTTCTTAGTATTGTCACCTGAAGTGAGGACAGAAAGGCTCTGTGATGTTTTTTACTTACTTTTTCTTTCATTTTTTCAATTTTCTTTACAGAGCTTCGCCGCTGATGTCTCTCTTCCAGTCTGATATGAAAGACCGGATCACCAGACCTTCCGATTTGCTTTTCTTCTTGTTTCTCAGCCTCTTTCAGCTTGCTCTCTGCACTGATGCTCTCTGCATGATACATATGGTATGTTTTCATCACCTGTGAAAATGTGACCCAAATTGTTACAAGATGCCTGTCTGTAGTGAATGGAAGCCCTTATGTGAGGAATGTGTTAAAAATATCACCTTCCAACTGGCAGGGGGAGAGCCAGATTGTTAGTCAAATAGATGAATTATGGACTATTGCTTCTATGTAAAGCAAAGAGAAATATGCAAATTCACCTGCCAGGAAGAGGCACTTAGGGGACAGGCTTTGATGAAAAAATGATTTAGAGTCTTATGCATGCTTTCAGTGCACTTGAAGATTTCCCTTAAGCTTAAAAGTGTTCTCTAAAATCTCTGCATTATTAATCTGCAGAATAAACCACTACTCATGGATAAACTTTACCCCAGCTTTGGAATTCTAAAAAACTCCAAATTAGTACAGCTCTTACTAAAGAGGTTTGGTTTTTTTTTTTTGCATAAAATTTTAAGGGCTGAATAATATTTATATGACTGGGACATAGCTTGACTAATTTCCTATTGTTGAACATTTTAGGATATTTCAACTTTTTGCTTTATAAATGAAGCTGTGCTGAAACCCTTGATATACATCCTATCTTATTTCTTCCCTTAGAAATGCTACAATAAGGTGCATTTTAATGTATTTAGGAATATATAGAAAATAAAATTTTGTAATGTATCCTTTCCATGTGTGCTGTAAACTTACATAAAGAATTCTCAATTTAAAAATTTTAAAAATTATGGGACGCCTGGGTGGCTCAGTTGGTTAAGCAACTGCCTTCAGCTCAGGTCATGATCCCAGGGTCCTGGGATCGAGTACCGCATCGGGCTCCCTACTCTGCAGGGAGCCTGCTTCTCCCTCTCCCACTCCCCCTGCTTGTGTTCCCTCTCTCGCTGTGTCTCTCTCTGTCAAATAAATAAATAAAATCTTAAAAAAAAAAAATTTAAAAATTTAAAAATTTTAAATCCTTAAACATTTTGGTTATATTATTGTCACAGAAATATTTATGCACAAAATTATCACATTTCCTGTGGCACATTTTTAACAATTTTATTTTTATTATTTTTTAATTAAAAAATTAAAAAAATTTTATGGTACATTTTCAGAAGGAGAACTGCAGAGGTACACAATCTGCACAAACCTTTCGAGGTTTTTGACACACACTGCCAATTTAACATTCTGCTATTCTGAAAAAAACTTGATCTATATAGTTATTTCCCAAAGCATTTAGAAAACATGGATATTTCAATAAACATTTTTTCAAATAATAAATAAGTATATTTACTCTTATAGTATCTACCATATCTGTATATAGTCCCTGTACTCGTAGATACAGAGTAATGGTCACAGATTTTAAAAGATTTTACCTGAAAATCACAGTTTTCCAATATAATTTTCTTTCTTTCTTTTTTTTTTAAAGATTTTATTTATTTATTTGACAGAGAGAGACACAGCGAGAGCAGGATCACAAGCAGAGGGAGTGGGAGAGGGAGAAGCAGGCTTCCCGCTGAGCAGGGAGCCCAATGCGGGGCTCGATCCCAGGACCCTCGGATCATGTCCCGAGCCGAAGGCAGACGCTTAACCTACTGAGCCAGTAGGCGCCCCTCTAATATAATTTCAATCTGCTTTTATAAGCAGAGTCAGACATCTGGGCCATTTCTAAACCTTGTTTATTTTAAGCACAATTATACTGCTTAAAAAGACAACATAGGTAGGGTATGACTCCAATTCAAGAGACATATTAAGGAACAATCCAGAACTTAGCATCCAGTCATCAGTGGTGGCACTTTCCCATAAATTATGTTAAACCCTCATCCACATAAAATGGATTTTATTATTTCATTTATAAATAATCTATAAATTATTCAGAGCCAATTTTATAACTGAAATGTAGTTGTTTAGATGAGATTTAATGTAACATTTTGAAGTAAGGAACTTGATTTTTTTTCATTTCAAAAGATGAGTTTTAAAATAGTTTGGGGGGGCGCCTGGGTGGCTCAGTCGTTAAGCGTCTGCCTTCGGCTTGGGTCAAGATCCCAGGGTCCTGGGATCGAGCCCTGCATCGGGCTCCCTGCTCAGCGGGAAGCCTGCTTCTCCTTCTCCCACTCCCCCTGCTTGTGTTCCTGCTCTCACTGTGTCTCTCTCTGTCAAATAAATAAAATCTTTAAAAAAAAAAATAGTTTGGGAACTGGAAGCATTACTGGAATGTATTTATTTAGGTTGAAGCATATGAAATTGCTGTTTTGGTAGATTACACAAAAGGTAGAGAGTCAGCATGTTCTTAAGAATGGTTCAACTTGGGGTGCCTGGGTGGCTCAGTTGTTAAGCATCTGCCTTCGGCTCAGGTCGTGGTCCCAGGGTCCTGGGATTGAGCCCCGCATCGGGCTCCCTGCTCAGTGGGGAGCCTGCTTCTCCCTCTCCCACTCCCCCTGCTTGTGTTCCCTCTCTCACTGTGTCTCTGTCAAATAAAATCTTTAAAAAAAAAAAAAAAAAAGAATGGTTCAACTTAATACACATTCTCAAGGTGACTATTTGAGGTGTAAAATATGGGGTCAATGAAGAGCCTTTACTTATTTTCATAAAATCTGATGATGTCTTTCCTTCAAAATGTAAGCTAGCAAATTACATTAAAGGCACTGCTGAACAAGAACAAGGTAAGGGCGAAACTGCAAAGTCGTGGCAGCTTTTCCTGAGCTGTGTGTAATTGCAAAGTTATCGGTTTTTGGTAATTATCAAACCTGTCCAGGAGAAGTTTGGTTGGCTACCGCAGTTCAAAAGAAAAATAAAATAGCATTAAGCAGCAGCTGGGCAGCTGGGGAATGAAAAGGGAGTCACCCTACAGCTGGGCAAACAGTGAGGTCAATGAATCTACTACACACCTTGCATTTCTAGGCTTGGCTTGTTTGTACACCCTGCCTGAAGCAAACCCACATACCATTTGGGTCCTGGTTCCAGTTACATCTTTAAAAAAAGAGGGTGGAAAAAAACCCAACAAAAGAATAAGTCTCTCTCTCTCTCTCTCTCTCTCTCTCTCAGCTGTCTATATTCTTCTTGCTAATAGCCAAAGGAAGAAACGAGAACATGTGACTCCCATCATAGAGAGATGAAAAGGCATCCCAGACAGCCCTGGGTATCTGAGAATTCTTTTCTTTTAAATACACCCTGAAGAAAAGACCTGAACTCTTGCTTTATTTAGATGCTGAGGACCTGTGTAAGCAAGTAATCTGCACAAACTCAGCCTTATGAACTAAGGATACTGAGCTGGCTGCCAACATGGGTTTCTTATAAACTAGTCTAGGTTAAAAGGAAAACATTCTTGACCTAACACTAGCAAGAAAAGGGTGTAAATATCCCATCATAATGTGGTTTAGCACGATAGCTGAGGATTTTCTACCCAGTTCAATGGTAATTTCCAGAAGGAAATTTCTTTGTTCAGTTTTCCAATGTGACTAAGGGTTTCCACTATTTTCTAAAATGTTAACAATGACAATGAATGAATTTTAAAAGTTGAGGAGAAAAACACTAAAAGCTTTTTGAGAACTCTAATTGCAGATAATGAATGCAAGAACAAACTACATTATTTAAAACGTAAGCTGTTGACAGAAGTTAAATGTGTTTTGTATTTAAAATAAAATAACAGTTTTCTCTTTTTCAAAGAAGTATAAGCTTTTATTTTTTTAAAGGTGAATTTTGAATACATAATAGCTTCTCCATCAGCTTAATGCAAACACAATCATTTGCATACCAAATGACATGATAGGCATATATCCATTTAAATGTACTCCAATAACATATTTTCCTATTTGAATTCTTCTCTACTAAAACCTCATGCATAATTCTCCATTGAACACACTCAATTTATCTTTCCTACTCCATCTTTTCTTAACTGCAGAAGAATATAGCGAAATAGATTTCTTTGCAATTGTGAAATCCTATGCAAAAACTTTTGCACAGAAGCTGTTAATATTTTTTTCCTTACTGACAGACCCACATAATGTATCTGACACTACTCTTGTACTTTAAATCAAATTAAAATATCTATAGTAAATTTGAATATTTAGTGTCATGAAACCATTATGTATCTGAAAACTGTCCACATAGTTGAAGAAGATCAGTGTATTAAGGCTATACATTTTACTTTTTTAATGTTTTTTTTTTAATATTTTATTTATTTATTTATTTATTTATTACTTTTATTTTATTATGTTAGTCACCAACATTTTACTTTCTGACTACTGGCACAGAAGTTAGAAGGCATGATTCTAAGAATGGGTCTAGCAGTTACCAGGTGTGGGCAATTTATTTTACACTTCTGCTCACCTTACAAGGTCATTGTGGACATTCAATTGTGCATCCCTAGGTGTGTGTGCATGTAACAAACTTTACTGAGTACTTATTATATGTGTCTGAGTGTGTGTGTATATATATATAATGTATACCATCAATATATATGTGTAATATGTATATATTTAGCTAAAGAAGCATTATATAATGTTTACTATGTGCCAGACATCATTCTAAGTATTTTACAAATAATAGCTTATTTAGTCCTTCTAAAAAACTCTTATGGGGTATGTACCTTTATTCTTCCTATTATACGGATGTGACAAGAAGGGCCTTGAGAGGTGAACTAACTTGCCCAAGGTCACACAGCTGGTAACTGGCCGAACAACGGTTGAAACCTGGGCAGTATGGTTCCAGATTGGGTGTTTTAGACTGCTATGCTATAACCTTTGGAAACTCTAAAGCACTATACAAATGGAAGGCCTCTTTACCTGGGGGATATTAGCTACTCTTGGTTTATATTTAGGAATAGAGGGAAAGAGGGCTGAGAGATACTTATTCACTCACCATTTGCTTGGTATTTACCATCCATAAGGCAATGATGGGTGTAAAAATAGGAACTTGGTTTCCTACTTCTAAGAGCTTAAATTTTGGGAGATTAAAAAATGGGCCCTGGAGAGTCTGATGGACACAGATGAAGGGAGAGGACATTCAAGTTGGAGGAATAGTACCAGCAAAGGTATTTGGAGTAGGGGGAACACACAGGTATGGTAGGCATGCACAGACAACCACTTCAAGAAGGGGCTCCAGGGAAGGGATTGACCAGTGGATGGTTGGGTAACTGGGCTGGAGGATAAGACTGCAGAAGTTGTCATGGGCCAGATCAGGAGAGCCTTGAAACCTCAACCAGAAAGTTTTAAAAAATATATTCCATAGGGGTTCATGAATCCACAGAGGTGTAAACGGTATGGTCAAAGCAGTATCTTAGCAGCAATTTGATGAAGATATGCAGGAGGGTTTGGGGTGTGAAGTAACCTCATTTAGCATAAAACAGGAGGGAAGGGAAAGAAAGAGAATCCAGGATAACAGCCACAGGGCATTTTCCCTGTTCTTACTCTGTCTGACCTTTTCTTAGACTTGACACATCTCCTTCCGCCATGGAGTTCAGCACCCTCCCGGTCCGGTCCTAACACTGGCCCAGATAGCACTTTGTGCACTACTCTAAGTCAATCACTTGACGCTCCCTCCTCAGAATGTGTGCTTTCTGGCCTCTGGGGCCTTCTCCCAAGCCAAGCCCACTGCCTGCGACGTCCTCCCCGGGCACCTTGTCCTAACGTTTTGACTCATCCTTCAAGGCAAGTTCAGATTTCACCTACTGCTAAGTGTTCCCTGGCTCCCCAACCAGAGCTTCTGTGTTCTTCCAACTGCTGAGATCTTCTCGTTGACAGTACTCCAGACTCTCTGCACGTGTCATAGACACCTGTGTATTATCCAGTATCATGGACTGTCCTTAAGTTCAGTTAGGGCACCAGCAGGGTCTTGTGTACCCTTTGGATTCTTTTTTTTTTTTTTTTAAGATTTTATTTATTTATTTGACAGAGAAAGAGAGAGAGAGCACAAGCAGGCAGATGGCAGGCAGAGGGAGAGGGAGAAGCAGGCTCTCCGCTGAGCAGAGAGCTGGATGTGGGGCTCCATCCCAGGACCCCGGGATCATGACCTGAGCCGAAGGCAAACGCTTAACCGCCTGAGCCACGCAGGCGCCCCGACCCTTTGGATTCTTGATGCTGCCTTTAGACGGTGGGAGTAAAATAGGCATTTGGTGAGAAACAAATGAAGGGCAGGAGAACATTTTATAGTCAGCTTGTCCTTTCATACAGTCATTTAACTAATATTTACTAAATACCTAGTATGTGCCTGGCATTATTCTTCTCCCTCCCCAGCATCCAAAATAGCATTGCCAATAAAATACCTGGGATTGGACTAATGAGATGATAAATAGCTCTAAAGCACCGTGAGATACAGTTAGCATTGGAGTTCATGGCCCCTGAAAAAAGAAAGGTGTGGAGGCTGGGCTGAGAGGAAATGAAAAGCAGTATGTCAGTGACAATATTTCCTAATTCCATACATAGCTTGCTGGTTTACTAACTCCATCAATCACTAAAAGCTCTTCTGAGAAACTACATTTTTGGGGTTTCCTTAATTGTCAGCATCCTAAGATAAAGATCTCTTTTCTACAATCAGTACATGACAAGGCTCGAATTATAACTGAGTTTCTGCAAGTGCCAGACTACCACCAAGTTAAGGCCACAGCCTTGAAAGCCCATTCCTGTTGTTTCCCAACAAGTTCTTGGATTCCCTGGGAAAGCAGGGCCCCCGGGCCACCCTACGCTGAGCCCCAGGGGCTGTGTTGCAAGGAACCTGGCCCCTCCAGGGGCTGCACAGGCTCAGTCCAGGTTATGGACTCTGCTTGGCCGTGCTGTGTCTCCGAGAGCTTATTTTATTATTATTATTTTTAAAGATTTTATTTATTTATTTGAGAGACAGAGAGAGCACAAGCAGGCGGGGAGTGGCAGAGGGAGAAGCAGGCTCCCCACCAAGCAGCAGCCTGACGCAGGGCTCGATCCCAGCACTCGGATCATGACCTGAGCTGAAGGCAGACGCTTAACTGACTGAGCCACCCAGGCGCCCTTCCAAAGGCTTATTTTGGACAGGGGCAGCAGGCGGGAAGTATCTGTCAGAGAACGCTCATTACCACTGCATGCCAGGATCCTTCCACCTGTAATCTCGAGCCTTCTTGCTCTGTGGGATACTAAGCCAACCCTGTTGATGAATAGTCTCCAGACCAGGCAGAACTGGATTTTAGTTCCTGTGCTACCACTTACTAGCCAGCAAGCTTCTTAACTTTTCTGGGCCCTAGTTCCTCTGAGGTAAAATGGGAATTAAATGAGAGAATGCATAGAAGCACATAACAGAATGGAGAGTTTTGATTCTTGACAGTTCCTAAAGTCTGATGTAGAAATAAGTGTGTGGGCTCTGGAGCCAGATTACCTGGCTTCGTATTAGGCTCTAAGCTAAGAGGTACAGGCCATTGTTGTTTATTCTCATTCGTGGCATTAGGGCTGGAAAAGTTGCTGATCCCTTAGGTACTGAGTGGTCTGTAGGACAGAAACGATGATGAACTCCCATAAATCCATCTCCTCTTCCTAGGCTGATATGGCTCTCCACAGGTCAATGAAAGCAGAATTTACAAAATTCCATTGTATATGCAAAATAACATAGGGAGAACTCAACTTTGGGAGAGTATACTGGTGGTTAGAGCTTAGACTCACAGAATGGACTGCTTGGGTTCAAGTCCTACTTCTGCACTTACTGTGTAATCTTGGGCAAGCAACTTCACCTTTCTGTGCCTCGGTTTCCTCACTGTAAAACCAGCATAACATTCTTACTCATGGCATGCATAGGGTAGTTAGAAGGATTAAAGGTGTCCACACGTGTAAAAAGCACAAAAAGCCTGACATATAATAAGTGTACAGTAAATATCAGTTACTGATATTTGAAAAAAATGATCATAAAACATTTTTTTTTTTTTAAAGATTTTGTTTATTTATTTGACAGAGAGAGACACAGCGAGAGAGGGAACACAAGCAGGGGGAGTGGAAGAGGGAGAAGCAGGCTTCCTGCCGAGCAGGGAGCCCGATGCGGGGTTCGATCCCAGGACCCTGGGATCATGACCTGAGCCGAAGGCAGACACTTAACGACTGAGCCACCCAGGTGCCCCGATCATAAAACATTTTTTAAAAATTTATTTTTGAGGGAGAGAGAAAGAGAGAGCTTGTGCATGTGTGTGGGGGAGGGACAGAGGGAGAGGGAGAGAGAGAATCTCAAGCAGACTCAACACTGAGCACAGAGCCTGACTCGGGGCTCAATCCCAGGACCCTGAGATCATGACCTGAGCCGAAACCAAGAGTTGGATGCTTAACTGGACACTTAGCTGACTGAACCATCCAGGCACCCCTATCACAACACATTTTATTTTATTTTAAGATTTTATTTATTTATTTGACAAAGAGAGCGAGAGAGCACAAGCAGGGGGAACAGTATAGGGGGAGGAAGCAGGCTCCCCACCAAGCAGGGAGCCGGATGTGGGGCTCGATCCCAGGATCCTGGGATCATGACCTGAGCCGAAGGCAGATGCTTAACCATCTGAGCCACACAGGTGCCCCCACATTTTAAAAACAGATAATGGGGACGCCTGGGTGGCTCAGTCGGTTGGGCGTCTGCCTTCGGCTCAAGTCATGATCCCAGGGTCCTGGGATCGAGTGCCGCATTGGGCTCCCTGCTCTGCGGGAAGCCTGCTTCTCCCTCTGCCTCTGCCTCTCTCTCTCTCTGTCTCTCATGAATAAATAGATAAAATCTTAAAAAAAAAAAAAAAACAGATAATGATTTCTCCATGACTGGAAAGATAGCATTTCTTTTTTTTTTTAAGCTTTTATTTTTTTATTTTATTTTATTTTTTATTTTTTTTAAGATTTTATTTATTCATTCGAGACACAGAGATACAGAGAGAGAGAGAGAGAGACAGCACGAGCAGGGGGAGAGGCAGAGGGAGAAGTGGCTCCCCGCTGAGCCAGGAGCCGGACATGGGGCTTGATCCCAGGACCCTAGGATCATGACCTGAGCCGAAGGCAGATGCTTAACCATCTGAGCCACCCAGGCGCTCCTAAGATTTTATTTTTAATAAAATCTCTACACCCAATGTGGGGCTCAAACTTACAGCCCCAAGATCAAGAGTCTCATGTTTTACCAACTGAGCCAGCCAGGCACCCCAAGATTATTATTATTTTTTAAAGATTTTATTTATTCACTTGAGACACAGAGACACAGAGAGGGAGAGAGAGAGCATTAGCAGGGAGAGAGGCAGAGGGAGAGGGAGAAGCAGGCTCCCCGATGAGCCAGGAGCCTGATGTGGGGCTCGATCCCAGGACCCTGGGATCATGACCTGAGCTGAAGGCAGACGTTTAACCATCTGAGCCAGCCAGGCTCCCCAAGATTATCATTTCTAATAGAGGTAAAGGGAAGGAAATTGGTGATATTTCCATTTATGCCATTTACGTATACGTTAAGAATTCTAGCAAAGCTCTTTAGAATGAGCAAATAGATCAAGATGGACAGTTAAATAGCATGAGATGCTGTCTTTACAGCTAGTTTATCAAGAAAAACTTGAGGTATGTTGTGGCTCCACTGAAATGAAATCAGTACAACAGTCTGAATTTATCATCAAATTATATTTATAATTCAAACAAATGCTTTGAACAAAAGGCATTGTCTGAGACTCTGGACCTCGCTGCCTAGGGCCTGCCAACCAACCAAAAGACAGGGCAACAGAAATGCAGAGAATAAACACAAGGGAAAATAGAGAAGACATATGCAACGGGAAGAAATATGGCTAAAGAAAATTTAAAAAATAATTATATTACGTTTAGTGTAATGTTAAAGATTTTGTTTCAGGAGTAATTATAAAGGGCACTATTTCAATGGAAAGAGCTTAGGTCTATGAAATCCAATAAACCTGGATTTTGATCCTCGCTTTGCTGGCCGTAACCTCAGCCTTTCCGACCCTCAGTATGAGTCTTATCTATTAGAGATGACAATATGAGGTCTCCCTACATAACCAAAATTAGGGGGACAACCAAACTGTGCCTCTCAAAACACCTTGAAAAGTACGGAATGAAAGAAAAATTACAAACCAGAAAGAGGCCAAACTGGAAGAAAAAACTGATCGTGTAACTAGAAGTCTTCTTTCTAAGAGGATTTTAATAATATCCTGCTAAAAGGAGAAGAGTTGATGAAGCTCAGAGGCAATAATATAGAATGGCATTTAGCAGTCTATAGGAAAATAGAATCCATGCCATCATTAATGTTTTTGTTTTCTGTTGTAAATTGACTGTTTTCTTCTCCAGCTTCAAGAGCCTGTGTTAGGGGAAGGAGCATTCGAGTCTCAGATATCCAAGGGGTGTGAGCCCTCAATCCACCCATGCCCCACCCATTTGACCTGGGGGCAAGACTACTCATCTCTGCGAGCCCGCTTTCTCACCTATAAGGGGGCTTTCTCACCTATAAGGGGGCGGGGGTGGTTGGACCACATGATCCCCCAGGCCTTCTCCAACTCTAAAATTCTGTGAGTCCATGATTTCACATACTAATCTTGCAACAACTAAATACCATAAGAATTTATGATTTGAGTGTGTGTGTGTGTGTGTGTGTGTGTAAAATACTTCTCAGTGGCTAAAGGGATTGATTTTTTTCAGTGTCAGGGTAAATGGCAGATAAATTTTAACCGAAAGGAAAAGCCAGTGTAACAACAAATTATACTAATTATCTCCTGCTTTCGTTGACTTGAGGCAGCAAGTAGTACATCATGCTACGCTGAGAATGTAGGATTCCTCCTACAATCCCCCATGGGCTCTGAGGCCATAACTCATCTGCTCTGTTGCACAGAAAATATCTAGAAATGAACAATGCCTGGATAGTCTGTCTAACACCCGTTATACTGATGAACCTTATTCCAGGATATCTATCACTCTAGTGACTTTAATTAGCTCCCAAGCTGATTAGTGATCAATCATCAAGTGCTCATCAAGGAGGAAAACCCAAGAACTCTTTGGTGGGTGCGGGGGTGATACACAGATTTGCCACATGCTTTTATTTTTTTATTGTAATATTTGAGTTAAAACAGGGCATTAGTCATCTTTTTCAAAATGCTAAATTTAACAACTTTAAAGTGGCAATATAAATTACAATTAGTTTAACAAGATTTTGCTACTTTAATAAAAATTTTTAATAAAAAATAACTAATTTATCCTAAAGAAGATAAATTATTTTATGCTTTATTAAAAAGAAAATGTTTCTATCTGTAACAAGAGTGAACCGTACTTATTAATCTTAATCTGTCCTAGCTCTATTTGCAACAGTTACTACAGGCGGTTTCTAATTTAAGTCTTTGAGTCACAGTTAGGGGTTATTGGTTTTGTTTATGAACTCTCGATGAACATTCATATTCAGCAAACATTTCCTGAGCCCCCTACTATGTACCACAAATAGGCCTTGTCCTACTTGATTCCATTACATTCTATTACTAGAAATCCAGTAACATTTTATTCTTTATTGATTGATACCAGTTCATTAGTGCCTAAGAGTAATTTTTCATGAGAGCAATTAATGTGGTATAATATCTTTCCACTTCACAATTTTTTAAAAATTTTTTATTTATCTATTTGAGAGAGAGTGAGCACACAAGAGAGGGGAGAGTCAGAGGGAGGAGGAGACTCCCCGCTGAGCAGGGAGCCCGAAGCGGGACCCCATCCTGGGACTCCAGGTGCCCTATCAGAGATTTCTAACATGAATTAAATGTCACTGTCACCAAAAATCCTGATTTTGTGAAGGATATTTTCCTTGTCTCTCAAGTACTTCATGTGGTGGGAAGGGCAGAGGATTTTTTACAAAGTCCAATGTACTACTCCCTTCATTTTTACATCAGTGATTTGCTAATGCTCTGGCAATGTTCAAGCACATGGAGTTCCCTGCACAGGCAATGTGGTTTGACACATCTGTGCTTTCCCTCATGTACTAATTGCTTTTTGGAACACCCTTCCCACCCTTCCTTTATCACTAAAATCAGGTGTCATGGGCTCTAGGAGTCTCCCAGGTGACTCTGGGCTTTGCACAGAGCTGTGGAGACCTGTCTCTTTACCTAGCCCAGTATCTAACACCAAAAATGCAAATATCTCACTAGTCTAGTTCACTGGTGACAGGGCTGTGTGCTTGTCATCGATGCATTTCCAGGGCCTATATGTTTGTTGAAAGGCCCCTCCCAGCCACTGGGTGTGCATTACTTGGATGCAGTAGAGATGATCCTATATAACAACTCTACAGTAGAGGCAACAATGCTTTTAGCGCTTTCCATTTAACTGACTTAGAAACAGGGAATAGATTCTGAAATTTGGGACAAATGCCGAATAACTGCATTCCATAAATCCTAGGACATTACAGATCACAAGCCTCCTCCACATACTTGCTGGGCAACCATCCTCCGAAGATGGAGAGCAGGGTCTTAAAAGACAGCACGTTTCATTTCTCACCAGCTCTAATAGTTAAACTCAGGCGCCAGCTACCTGGGATCAAATCTATGTTCTGCCTTTTAGAATGTTTCCTCACCTCTAATTGGGATAAGAATAGTACCTGTAAGGCTGTTGTGGAGATAAAATGAATGAATACGTGTCAAGCACTTGCAGGGGTAACAGACACACAGTGAATGCTTAATGGATGCTATTATAATAAATGAAACACCCTTCTTTCACATCCTTTAAGCCCACAATGGCCTCAGCCCCACTGAGGCTGACTTGTTTATTTTCACACCTGAGAGGCTGAGAGCAGAGGGATGGTCTTTGTTTTATGCATCAAAGGAACAGAGTGGCAGAGAGACTTAATCCTTGCCCAACAAGTCAAGAGAGAAAAATCAGTGATAGAGAAGGTCATTCAGAAAGCCCTTGTTTCAAAAGGGGTTTTGAGCCAGTCTTCAGAGGCACTGAAATACAAGTTTAATCTACTGAAAAAAATACCCAAGAGCTGCCACCTGGAATACTTATTAGCCAGGGCCACCCTGAACACAGTGGCAGAGTGACAATGGGAAAGGTTAAAGTAGTTGGCAATGTTGAGGGAGAAAGTATATGTAAAATGAAAAGCCAAAGAATTTACTAGAATTTCAAAAGTCTCCTGCAATATTAAATACTTAATTCTTTTCAGGAAAATGTTTCACATGCCTCCAACATTGAAAGAGGACATTAGCTGCTTCCCTTTTGACCACACACTTGCTAGCGGGGTTCTTCCTGGCTAGCCTCTTGGCTCAGGTGGAAGACCTAAGGGCAAAGCCTTCCCTGACGGGAAGCAAAACTACCCCTGCAAGGATAAGGGCTGTCTTGAACCAGCAAGACCCCATCTGTTGACTGACTCCAAGGAAGTGATGTATTTGACCTTCACTGCCCACCTGCACGTACCCACCCACCTTTGCCCCACATTCTCCTGGTAGAAACCCGGAAGTATTTTTGGGACTTTGGAGCCAGTCTTTGAGACGCTAGTTACTGCCTTCCTGGTTCTGGCCTCACTGCAATAAATTCCTTTCCTGTTTCACCACCATTCATTTCTCTGCCTTTGGGTTGTGTCAGTGGAGAGTGGCTAAACCGGGTCTGTTTGGGACCCCCAGAGCCAGGGGCTCTTGCACCCCTGCGGGCCAGCTCCTGCATTCTGTGTGTACGTTAGACATTTAAGTTACAAGGTTCAGTACAGGAAATATTTATTTATTTTTAAAGTGAAAAAAAATTTTTTTAAAGATTTTATTTATTTGAGAGAGAGAGAAAGATAGCGAGAGAGGGAACACAAGCAGGGGGAGTGGGAGAGGGAGAAGCAAACTCCCCACTGAGCAGGGAGCCCGATGCAGGACTCGATCCTAGGACCCTGGGGTCATGACCTGAGCAGAAGGCAGACGCTTAACCACTGAGCCACGCAGGCGCCCTAGTACAGGAAATATTTAAACTGAGGACACAAGACACTTGGAATCATAAAATGAAAGCCCTACAATGCTTAGAATTGCAGTATCAACTACAATGGGGAAACACTGGTATTAGAATCCTTTTCTTTCGGGGCGCCTGGGTGGCTCAGTTGGTTAAGCGACTGCCTTCGGCTCAGGTCATGATCCTGGAGTCCCGGGATCGAGTCCCGCATGGAGCCTGCTTCTCCCTCTGACCCTCCCCCTCTCATGTGCTCTTTGTCTCTCTCATTCTCTCGGTCTCAAATAAATAAATAAAATCTTAAAAAAAAAAAAAAAAAAGAATCCTTTTCTTTCAATGAAAAATGGTTTGGAATTTGAAACCTATCCTGTGCCTCAAATCTAATTCATCTCATTCCATTTATTTTAAAAAATAAAAGGGTGAGGGGGACAGAGAAGGAAGGCGAAAGGCCTTAATCTGTGCAAAGAAGCTTTTTGAGTTTTCGAAGGCTTTTGACAAGATGTCTAACCATTTTTTTTTTTTTAAGATTTTTTTTCTTTATTTGGCAGAGAGGGAGCACAAGCAGGGGGAGTGGCAGGCAGAGGGAGAAGCAGACTCCCCGACGAGCGGGAAGTCCAATGTGGGGCTCAATCCTAGAACCACCCCACCCCACACACACACCATGACCTGAGCCAAAGGCAGATGCTTAACTGACTGAGCCACGCAGGCGCCCTAGATGTCTAACCATTTTTTGCTGCCTTATGTTCACGACAATTTCATTTTGGTACTCGAAATCCTTCAACTCCTGACTTGTCCTTTCTCTCTAGATACGGATCCAGAAGGAAATTCTATGAATATGCCTCGAGTTCTTCCAAATTATATGCACTGGCTCACATTGCTCCTTTTGCCTCCAAAACCTCCCCCGCCCCCTCTCCCTCTCTCCTATTACTGAAATCCTGTCCATTTTTACCTTTTCCTCTCAGAACTTTTCTTAGTCCTCAATGTGTCTCAAATTCTCTTTGGATCTCCAAACCCTCTGCCTGAACCTCTGTTGGTACACAATAACCTTAGGTTATAATTGCCAGTAAAAAAGAGATTACAGTGTGTGCCTGATCTGAGACTTCCCAGCTTTGTGACCTTCAGCAATATATCAACCTCTCCTGTGCCTCACCTACCCGTTGAGGGCTGTTGGGGGAATTTAAAAAGCTAATTAATGTAAAGTGCTTAGAATGGTACCTGACAAAAGTTAGCTGTTACTATGTTCTGGCTGAGCTTTAATCTTCTAGATTGGGAAGCCTGACCGGGAACTCTCACCTGAAGCAGCCCCCATAGGAAACTATTCACTAATCTGAAGCAAAATAAAACCTGGGTTTCAGGTCCAACCTGGGACTTCAGTTAACCACTTAATCTGAGTCTCTGTAATATTCTCCTTAAATGAGGAGGTTAATTTGATTATTTCTAAAGGGCCATTCAGCGCTTAAAATTCTACAGTCTACAATTCTGCAATCAGCCTACAGTAGGATGAAATTCAGATAATCATGTGAGTCACAAAATCATGTATTAAGATATGCTGAAATGGATACAAGTGATTTAGATCTTGATTTCTGCCACATGATTTGTACATTTTCACGGGTGAACATTTCTGGTCCATTTGGAGACAATAAATCCAAGCAAAATGCCCCTAATTTATTCTATGTATATGTATGTTGTCTCTATACCTTTGGGTTTGATAAGCAATGATAAACAAAGCTAAATACTTTACCCAATAAAAACAAAACATTCTGATTAAGTGTAAAGCACTAAAGCACTGTAATTACTTAAAAGTCATAACACTGGGGCGCCTGGGTGGCTCAGTTGGTTAAGCAACTGCCTTCGGCTCAGGTCATGATCCTGGAGTCCCGGGATCGAGTCCCACATCGGGCTCCCTGCTCGGCGGGGGGTCTGCTTCTCCCTCTGACCCTCCCCCCTCTCATGCTCTCTGTCTCCCATTCTCTCAGATAAATAAATAAAATCTTTAAAAAAAAAAAAGTCATAATACTGTATTTTAGAATGTAATAGGATAAAATACTCTTTGAGAAGAATTCTTGGTATGACACGTTACTTAGAAATTTTTTGTTTTTCCTGAACTATACTTTCTAACATTTTCTTTCATTTCTAAGCCAAATAATTTTTTTTCCAGTTCATATTGCTCACTTCTTTTAGAAGACAGTCTTACTTGTAGTTCATAAGCACCAACCATAACTAAATCTCAAATCTCAGAGAGAAAATGAAGATTCCAAGCAGGCACTTGGGATCATCTGGCTTCATTAATTAGCAGGGTGTCCTAAAAGGCATCTGTGTATAAAGTTCTTTATCAAACAGCTGTCCTCAGAGATTCACGCAATGGAAAAAATTTTATTAACCCAAACATTTTGGGCGGAAGATGAAGCCAAGCTAAATTAGCTAACTTAATCTCCAAAGTCAGTCTGTGTCAACCCCAAGAGTAGAAATCAGAAGTTGGCAGAGTCATCTGATTCCAACACCTCTCTCTCTCTCTTTCCATTGAAGTGTCTAGTTATAATATGCCAGAAGGATATATGTGAACACTTTGTCAGCCCAAGATCTCTAAATAGATCGCTTTTTAAAAAAGTTTTCCAGGTGGCATCATGGAGAATGTGGTATTCCCAAGAGGTTTTCAATTTTGGAGCCTTTTACATATCTTTTCTACCTTATTTCTCTTTGCTCGGTGTTTTGTTCTGAGACGAGACCTTTTTGTAGTCCATCTCAAAGGAATGAATTTTCATTTTCACTACAAAGATATATATTTCAAATACTTAAAATGCCCTCAAGCTAAAATAAATACTTAGCCAAAAAAATAAATAAATAAAAACCCTCTTTGAGGCTCAGAGAAAAATGTTCTGATATGGGGTGGTGAGTATCTTGGGCTCTTTCGGAATGACTTTCCAACCTTGCCTTGGGCATGTTTCTTTGTTATGGAAGAATGCATTAGCTCCTGGTTCGTGGGAGGCTCACAAGCCAGCCAAGAAAGCTTTCCTCAGCAGTCCTCTGAGGTGGAGTCTTCAAGGAAGGGCTTGAAATAATAAACAGTGTCTTCCCTCTCATCCCTTCTAAAAAATAATTAGCTTTTTATTTTAACATTTTAAAGAGATAAGTGGTTCAAAGATGTGTAAAGGCCAGGGTGGATATCTGTGTGCATGCAGCAACCCCATTTTCCAAATTCCATAGAAGATGCTCAGTGGCCTCTGGGTTTGGTACTGGGACAGCTTTTCCATTTTCTATTTACATTTGTTAGGCAAATCAGAAGTGCAGTTCAGAAGGAGGAAACAAAGGTGAATGGAGTATCCAGTAATAGATCCTTAGCAGTAATTACTGTGTATGAACACACAGCTACACAGGTGGTGTTGACACATATAACATTAAAGATAAATGAAAGACTGTATCTTAAAGAGGCACTCCAAATGAACATACCCCAACATTAAAGCTTAAAGTGCAAAGCCATTTGGGTTTCCCATTCTGTAACCCCACCTGGACTGTCTGGAAAACTCGAATAAATTTTTACAAGTGTCCTGGAGAGCATGCAGTGAGAGTTTTACCTATGAGCTTATCTATTAGATCACGTTCCACCCTTCCTTTCCCCACCTGCCCTGCACATCCTTCCCTAAGGCAGCTGTCAGGTGGACAACGGATGGGCGGTAGGGATGAGGCTGGGTTTAGATTTTGGAGCATTCATTAACTGTGTGATCCTGAGCTAACCATTCCGAGCCCCAGTTCCCATTTATTACACTGGGATTAGTAATACCTGCCTCATAAGGCTGCTGCAAGAAATGAATGGGATAATGCGCTTGCCTCATGATAAGGGCTGGATAAATCTTCATTTCCTCAGTTCTTTCCCCATAATGTTAATGGAAACTGGGGACAGATTACCTCTTGACTCTGGCTAGCCATGTGTGTCACTGATGTATAGGGAGTGTGATGATCAATTACACATAATTAACAATTTCATGTGGATTTATCATAACCGTCTGTGTTAATCTTTGTTAGAATTTGCTTACTGAGGACGGTCAGCTCTTCGTTTTTTAAAATGCTGAGTAAAATGCTGCAAAGCAAAGATATTAATAGAGGACAGATCATTGTTTTTCTGCTAAAATGCAGCATAACCTTTTGAGATTTTGGTATCAGGGGAGAGAGATCTAGCACTTTAACCTACTGTTTACTAGACAGATGAAGGCAAACTTTGTTTTGAATGCCCCCTCTGACTTTTCGTGTCACCCTTGTTCTGTTTCTGCTTTTCCATCTCCCCACTAACCCGATGGCAGCCCTGTTCACATCTACTAGTGATTTGGTTTTCTTAGGGGAAGTTACCTTCTTTTTTCTTTTTTGTACAAAAGTAATATATATCCATTATGAGGAAAAACCGTATGTATACGTGTATATACATATGTAAAAGTCATGTGTAATTACTGTTGATGCCATCCCGGATCTCCACAGACAAGGAGCTGTTACCATCCCCACTCCACTAATGATGAAGAGGATGACATGACCAGGATGACACTTACAACTAACATTTATTAAGCATTTACTATGGGCCAGGCGGTGTTCTGAATGCCTCATCTGTATTAACTCAGCTTTATTTTTTCTCTTAACACTTATACCTGCCATACTATACATTTATTTGTTTACTGTCTGTTTCTCCCCACCAGAATATAAATGCCTTGGGAAGAAGTATGTGGCCTGTTTTTATTCATACCTACATCCCCAGGGTACCCCAAAGTGCCTTGTACTGTAACAGGCATTTAAAAAATGTTTGTTGAATAAATAAATTAGTCTTCGTAACAATGTGGGTGAACCTCATCGCATCTGGTGAGGGCCTGAATACAGAACACAACAGTTGAATAACAGAATTTGCTCTCTCTGCCCTATGTGTCTTCAAGGTGAGACATGATCATCCCGAGGCCCTGTTTCTGCAAATAAAGGCAAGGTTGAGGAAAAAATATAGAAAAGGGGATGCATGTCTTCAAAGCCTTTCCTCCCCTTCCGGATGGCACTCTGATGCCACCATCCTCTCTTCCCTGTTTGGAAGTCCAGCCTTTATGTCTGAGGCACACAACCTGTACTCAAAGAATCTGATAAAACATGGTTTACTCTACGGTATAAATGATCATAAGGCATTTCTTTTGACTCTTTCTGGGTGTTTGTATTTTATTTAAGACAAAACCTTCTGAATGTTTGGAATGTTTGGAATAACCAAGAGGCCTCTGGGAGAAATATCTTTGGGTAAGGAAGTCCACACATAAGGCTCACCACTAAGGTTGATTGTAATTTAAAGTAAAGCACTCCAACTCCGCTGGTATAAGGAAGTTAATGTACTTTTCAAAATGTTTTGACTCCCAAGGAGTATCAAGGGATAAAAAAAAAAAAGGGAGGAGTGAATATGCGTCAGAAAAGGCAATTAAATAGCATCCTCAGTTGCTTAAGGCTACATATTTTGTATCTGTTGCTTCAGCAATCATTATTACCTCATCAGTTGTACAAACTTCTATGCATGATATAACTCAGATGGTCATTTGCACATGACCAGTCAGTGGTTGCACAAGGAACCTCAACCACATTCCCCCAACTCCTGGTCCCCTGTTCAAATACTCCTCATCTTTTCTTTCTGAATGTAAGCTGAATATGTATGGTGAATAGATGTCATTTCAACAAGACAGAATTTGTGTATCTGAATTTAAAGTGCAAGAGAGACCAAACATCATCATCTTTTATAGTAAACTCTGTGTGTGTGTGTGTGTGTGTGTAATATGAAGGTCTTTCCCAAAGGAACATGACCTCTGACCTCGGGTGAGCATGCTCTCTGGTTAAGATCATTTTTTTTCAAATGTAGACTCCACACCCAGTGTGGAATCCAATGTGGGGCTTGAACTCACAACCCCGAGATCAAGATGTGGGCCGATATCAACAGTCAGATGCTCAACTGACTGAGCCACCCACATGCCCCAAGATGAATTTTTTCCCCAAGAGTTTAAAGTGATCTACAGACTACCTAATTAGAACCTCACTGCTCATCTCCACTATCCCTTAGTTCCTTAACTGATCCTGAGAGGTTAAATGACTCTGACAGGGTCATTCAACTCCAAGTGGCCTTTTCTAGAACCTGGCTCCCTTAGGCTTTCAGACTGATAAAAAAGGATGAGAGTTCTGAGTCAGCTTACTGGATTCATCTACATAGAGTCTGATAAATGTGTAAGTCCATTTGATAGGCTTAATATAGGAAAAATTTCACTATGCAAATCCCTCTTTGAGATAAAAATTTCACAACATTTTACTGATTTTCCTCATATTCAACAAGCAAGTTTACTTTGCCATTGTTGCTTTGACTAGTACTACTAGCTTCAGACCATAATCAACATGCTCTTGTCTATGAAGTCATGACAAGCAGCAGATCTATTTTTTAAAGTATTAGAGACTGATTTATATTTCTAGGCAAAACAATGTCTAAGCAAAGGGATCCACAAGGAAAATGCCACAGAGCTCTCATCTTAGAACAGTTCAATGGAAGAAGATACAGAATTTCTTCTTTGGATGTCTCAGAAGCATGATGCTCACTTAACTTTTAAATTCTAAATCTAGGGGTGCCTGGGTGGCTCAGTCACCAAAAGCGTCTGCCTTTGGCTCAGGTCATGATCCCAGGGTCCTGGGATTGAGCCCCATATCGGGCTCCCTGCTTGGTGAGCCTGCTTCTCCCTCTCCCTCTGCTGCTCTCCCTGCTTGTGCTCTCTCTCTCTGTCAAATAAATAAATAAAATCTTAAAAAAAATAAAAATAAAAAATAAATTCTAAATCTAGAAATGGTTGCCAAATTAGGGTATCAGAAATTAACAAATCACACAAAAAACATGAGCTAATAAATGGCCTTTATCATCAAAAACTCAATTTCATTAGCGGGGCACCTGGGTGGCAGTTGGTTAAGCAATTGACTCCTGGTTTTGGCTCAGGTCATGGTCTCGGGGTCGTGAAACTGATCCCCATGTGGGGCTCCGCACTCAGTGTGGAGTTTGCTTAAGACTTTCCCTCCCTCCCCCTCCCACATGCATTCTCTCTAAAATAAATTTAAAAAATTCAAATTTATCACACATATACAAAAAAATTGGAAAGTGAATTTTATAAGAATATGACTCATTTTATAAATAAAAAGCTTAAAACTACAGTGTCTTTTAATTAGCAAGTATCAATGGAGCATTAAAAACAATTTACAAAATTGCATTTTACACACATGGGTTTTTAAGAACAAATGGGATTTGTAAATCAAGAAACATGTTAATAATGTTTCAGGTTTAATTTGCCTATTAAGAATTCAAATAATCTTGTACAATAAAAATGCAAATATCTACAGCTATAACAAATTAATATTACTCATTTCTCATTATGTTATTCTCTCTTGTAAAATAAAAACTCGTCATATTCTCCAGGAGGAATTTGTGTTTAATAATATGATCATTCATTAAGTGTAAAAAAATTTACATGGACATATGACTAATTCCAACCTGCAACCTCACTGGTTTTTTTTTTTTTTAAATAAAATAGCTTTAAATTATTTAATTTCTTATGATTATAGGCAGTAACCTGAATAAAATTTAAATTCAAAAAAGCAAATTATTGCCAAGGAGAAAAATATATACCTCCCCCAAATTTTAATATATTTTAATATATTAGGTCATTAACCAATTTAACTGAAATGGGGAAAAAAACTAAAGTAACAGAATAAAGCAACTCTAAATTGCTCAAATCCCAGAATGGCTAATTCAAGAATGGTAATAATTTAAGACAAAATACTCTGGAATTAAATATATGTACAGATCACCTATAATCCAACCAGTTAAAAACATGTCTTAATGGGACACTTATACTCTAGTTCCTTAAAAGTGTGTTAACTCATATACATATTTACTTGAATACAGTCTCCCCAAATTGAGAGGGCATGGCAAAATGTAGTAGTGTGCATCTATCCACTTGGTTCCACATTTCAACCAGAGAAGCATCCATCAACACCCTAGCTTAGAATAAATTCTAGTAAGAGCAGTGTTCTGCAAACCAAAATTCTAAACCAAGGATTCTTGCAAAAGAAGAAAGATTACGTGCTTACCGTATAGAGTTCATTAAGAACCTTCATCAGATCCTCATGAAGTTGGAATGCAATCTCTTTGCTCTATAATTAAAAAGAAATTAAGAATATTTAAAAATGTAATAGAAACTTGTTTCTAAATTATTTATATCTTAAAAAGTCCAGTGACTGAAAATAGAAGAATGTATATAATACAATGGAAGGCCAGCATACCCCTAAATAATAAACATCTTTGACCAAGCTGCCCCCTTTCTTTTTTTTAATAAGTAAGCTCTGTGCCCAACATGGGGCTTGAACTCAAGACCCTGAGATCAAGGGTCACATGCTCTACTGACTGAGCCAGTGAGGCACCCCCCCCGCCCTTTTTCTTTTTAATTACAGTATAGTTGACACACGTTACATTAGTTTCAGGTGTACAACATAGTGATTCAACATCTCTGTATGTTATGCTGTGCTCACAAGTGCAGCTACCATCTGTCACCACACCATGTTATTACAGTATCATTTATATTCCCTATGCTGTATCTTTCATCTCCATAACTTATTCATTCTATAACTGGAAGCCTCTATCTCCCACTCCCTTTCACCCATTTTGCCCATCCCCCTTCCTCCCTCCCATGTGGCAACCACCAGTTTGTTCTCTACATTTATGGGTCTGTTTCTGCTTGTTTGTTTTGCTTTTTAGATTCCAGATGTAAATGAAATCATACGGTATTTATCTTTGTCTGACTTACTTCACTTAGCATAATACTCTCTTGGTCCATCCATGTTGTTGCAAATGGCAAGATTTGATTCTTTCTTATGACTCAGTGATATTCTACTATATATACACACACACACCCCCCACATCTTTATCCATTCATCTATCAATGGACCCTTGGGTTGCTTCCGTATCTTGGCTATTGTAGATAATTCTACAATAATCACAGGGGTGCATATATCTTTTTGAATAAGTGTTTTCATTTTCTTTGAGTAAATAACCTATAGCAGAATTACTGGATCATATGATACTTGTATTTTTAATTTTTTTTTAAAGATTTCATTTTTAAGTAATCTCTACATCCTATGTTGGCTTGAACTCATGAAACTCAAGATCAAGAGTCGCATGCTCCACCTACTAAGCCAGTCAGGTGCCCCTCTATTTTTAATATTTTGATTTCTGAAGTGGCTGCACCAATTAACATTTCCAGCAACAGTGCACGAGGGTCCTCTTTACTCCATATCCTTGCCAACAGTTATTTCTTATCTTTTTGATTCTATCTAAATGGCCCTTTCTAGATACTAGATGTGTGCACCAACTGTCACCAGAGACTGGGTAGAGGCAAATAAGTAGAGTCTGAATGGCTCTCCCACCATCTGAGTCAGACTTTATCAAGAAGAAAGAAAAAGTAAGTTTTCAGAACAGAATTTTACTTAGTTGCATTATTCATTAAAGAATCAGAAATAGGGGCGCCTGGGTGGCTCAGTTGGTTGAATGCCTGACCCATGACTTTAGCTCAGGTCTTAAATCTCAGGGTCATGAGTTCAAGCCCCACATTGGACTCCACACTGGGTGTGGAGCCTACTTAAAAAAAAAAAAAAAAAAAAGATGAATTCCAGCATCCCATCTTACTACTGTCACAAAGAAATTTTGTGATTCCCAAAAAGCTAAGTTAGAAACCAAAACAGAAATTAACTCTCCCTTTCAAAATAATATTTGACTGACTATAATTTTAACTTTAAGAAAGCACTTTCAAAGCAGTGAGATGGTGAGGCCACTTATCATCCATATACTTTTGCTTCTGGATTTATTAACTTTTTTTCAAGTTTTTAGTTGAATTCCAGTCAGTTAACATACAGTGTAATATCGGTTTCAAGTGTACAATCTAGTGATTCATCATTTCCATACAACACCTGGTGCTCATCTGCATTTATTATTTTCATTAAGATGAAAAAGAGTTCTACGCTTCCGCTCAGTTGGTAAATAACCAGCATTCAAAACAGTCTTCCCTGGGCTAATTCTGTGACTTTGATATATGAGTATTTGAATATTTTTTCCAGCAAAATCTGTAAGTTATTTTAAAGGAAATGATATATCCAAATTAATTTTTATTTTCTTCCTGTTTTGAGTTCATGATGTAGTCAGCTACAGAGAGTGGAAAAAATGTAGTGTGGCTTCATCTACAGTTTAAATCAAGAACAACATCCATTGGATCATTTACGTGTCCCTCACTGGACTGTCCGCATTGGGGGTAAGGGCCATATCTTTACCAGCTCTGTGACTCTGGTGTCCTGCACAGTGCTTGGGAACCAGGCCAGGACTAGGGAGGGCAGGTGAGGCACCAATGGTATGGTATTTAAGGCGGCATTCCCTCCCTGGCTAGACCATGTCCTGCTGGCGCACATGGGAAGCTTCCAATAAACACTTGCTAAATAAACCTAAACACAAGCTGAAATACTGTGTCTGTGTAATAGCTCAAGTAGTTACTACAAGTGCTGAAGGCTGGCCACTGGTGAGAGAGAAGAAAGGAAAGTCCCACAGGCCACTCTTAAGAAAATGTAAGGGAGGGCGCCTGGGTGGAACAGAAAGTTGGGCATCTGACTCTTGCTTTCAGCTCAGGTCATGGTCTCGAGCCCCATGCCGGGCTCTGTGCTTAGTGTGGAGTCTGCTTGGAATTCTCTCTCCCTTTGCCCCTTCCACTCATCCTCCCTCCCTCTCTCTCAAATAAATAAATAAATCTTAAAAAAAATGAAAATATTAGGATCTGGATAAAACACAGTCCATCTGCAAACCCACGACAGTCACTGGGTCAGGCCTCCCTCAAAAAAGGCCAAATGTGATGAAGCAAAAACTCTTGAAAGATAAAACAGTGTGGGAAGATGACATCAGAGCAGTACCCGAACTTTGAGGAATTCAAATTCATTAGCAGCACTAGTCACTGGGTCTTCTTGACGTGTTAAAGAGTACTGCTGTTTATCAAGCTCTGCTAACTTCTAAAATCCTTAAATTGGAGTTAGAGACTTTATGTTTTGCTGTGTCCCTGATATGTGAAGAGGTGGATTATGAATCACTCAAGGGTGAAAGAAAAGTCACAAGTGAGCAAATGAAGCCAAATGAAACTCATTTAATTTTCCTCAAGTCTTGGTTATTCTGACCGTATACATTACACCGCAATCTCCTATGTCTTCAGTTTGGTGTTATTTTAATATCAAATTTCATCCAAGGATCTGGGTCACCAATTCAGAACTCTTTAATGGGATCAAAGGCCACTAAGTGACTCTGCTCAGCTGTCCACATTTCAGGTAGAAAGTCCAAAAATAAAGTATTTCTTGGCAAAGACTTAGGACAATAACAACGACAAAAAATCCCTTAGGTCCGATTAGCCCTAAACAAGAATATTTAAAATCAGATTGAAGACTTAGGTTTAGGGTGATAAGAGTCCTGCCAAGCTATCCTAGGTCAAATATCTCAGAACAAGCAAGAAGATTCTTTGTACATTTCACATTTTATAAGATTTCAGGTAACGAGTAGAAGAAATCTGGCATCACAAATTGTGCTCTACCAAGCATACTCTTACATTTTTCTTTCACCTTTTCCCAGAGGCCCTGAAATATAAAAAAATTTGTCTAAGAGGCCATATTGCATAACGCTTAAAAGCAAGGACTCTGGAGTAAGAATGCCTGGGTCTTAAGTTTCAAAGACTTTGGATTCCCGTGGGCCTCAGTTTCCAGATCTGTAAACTGAATATAATCATTGTGCCTATCTCATAGGGTTGATGAGAGCATTATCAGACAACACATACATAACATTTAGATTAATACCTAACACACAGTAAACATTCCATAAATATTATAATTATTTCTTTCCCAGACACTATTTGTAATGGCAACTTCCTTGAGCAAAAAGGCCATGTTGTATTTTTCTTTCTCATGGTCTGTGAGGACAATTGCTGCATTGACTTTCATGTAGAAAGTGCTTGGCAGATACTGGTTGATTTGATTTTCCTGTCCCTCCCCATTGCCCTGGCCATTAGATCTCTCCAGGTGACGCCTGATTTGGAAGGGCCTCAAGTATTGTGCTCTAGCCCTCGGGCTTTACTTCCATCCGTAGCCCCTTGCCACATAGGTACACTATACTTACCGGTAATGTCTACGTTCCATTTTCATGGGGGTCCCACCACTAGTGGTACTAGATGAATTAATCGAACATCCACTAGGAAATGGAAATTTCCTCAAGTCAACATGAAAAGATATAAACAAATCATGAAAGAGGACTTAAGGATCCTGGTTCCCATGGGAATTTCAGATGTTCTGAAAAGTTGGTGGGGAGTTCCTTTCAGGTTAGTAAACCCCTGCCTAGCCTCATGACACACAACCAAAGTCACTGCCTGCTTGCGTTAAATCACAGTCCAAATCCTCCCTGGTCTAGAAATAACTTCAAAATTAACTACTATCTTCCCAACACAACTTCTTTAGTCTGCAAAGGTTGTTACAGAACTGGACTGTGCTCCGAAGCACTAGTTCACGTGACTAATCCTGAAACGTGAATTCACAAATACACACGGGTTGGACACGACATCAAGTCCTCGTCCGAGTGCTGGGGCATGGTGCCTGTGCTGAGAGCATGGAAACAGTGAAAGGATCACCTCATGTTAGCCCCACCTCAACTATACACATGTCTCCAAATTACTACACAAATGGTGAAAAACAATCCCTTCTTCAAAATGCTACTCTAGACCCCAAAAGAAATGGTCTTAAACCAAAACATGCCTACTGGGGCACACAGGGAGTGCTGGCAATATTAGACTAATGAATGGAAACCCTCCAGTTAGAAAATATCTGGATTATCTGGGGTGCCTGGGTGGCTCAGTCGTTAAGCGTCTGCCTTCGGCTCAGGTCATGATCCCAGGGTCCTGGGATCGAGCCCAGCATCCAGCTCCCTGCTCGGCGGGAAGCCTGCTTCTCCTTCTCCCACTGCCCCTGCTTGTGTTCCCTCTCTAGCTGTCTCTCTGTCAAATAAATAAAGAAAATCTTTAAAAAAAAGAAAATATCTGGATTATCAAAGCCCATCAAAATTAAGTAGGTAAAATATGCCTCTGCATTCTATTTCATTAAAAATTTGAAAACAGTGAAGCAGACCCTTGATCCTTGAACAAGAACTGCTAAGTAAGAAAAATGATACCTCAGTATTAAGAAAAGCAATCAATGTCCCCTTACAAGAGAAAAGAATAACTATGAAATGATATATGCTTGAAATCAGGTATTTTCTATGTTATTGGAGATTGGTAGATTAAAACTACTTTTGCAAAGGGCAGGAGAGCCCCCCCCCAACTGCTTCAGGTATGGAGTTGGAAACGGGAAGAATTGGGTTTCTGCTCCCATTAATGTGAGTCTATATAAGTTCCAGTGATGGTAAAACTTCTAATACATTACAATAAGACTCTGAGATTCTGACCCAAGGAGAAGGAAAATGGTTAGAGCTTCAATTCAGTTGTCATGTATTGTCTCCAATGTGTAAACCGAGACTTGAATACCAAGCCTATTTCTAATTGTATATTATTTATTGTCACTTTGATGTTTCAGACCTCAGATATAAGTTTAAATTTAACAGTCCCAAAGTGTTATACCTTTTTGCATTATAAAAATGAATTAAGTACACTGAAGAACACTGGAAAAATAGAGAACAGAGGGACACACCCACTACTATTACAGTTTGATGTATTTCCTTCAAGTTTTTCATCTAAACATAGGTCTGCATTATAATCATTCTATAATAATGGAGTATCTTTTTCTTTTTTTTAAGATTCTATTTATTTATTTGATAGAGACACAGCGAGAGAGAGAACACAAGCAGGGGGAGTGGCAGAGGTAGAGGGAGAAGCAGGCTTCCCGCGGAGCAGGGAGCCCGATGTGGGACTCGATCTCAGGACCCTGGGATCATGACCTGAGCCGAAGGCAGACGCTTAACAACTGAGCCACCCAGGCGCCCCATGGAGTATCTTTTTCTACTCTGCTTTTTTTTTCAGTTACAATACATTTCCCCATCTACTTACGTAATTTTCAGAACCATTGTTACTGGATTCATAGTAACTACCCAGTGAATGTATATTAGCCATTCTTCTATTATGGTTACCAAAATTTCCATTACTATTTTCCATTAACCATTCATCATTTATTTACTTATTCATTCAATTTTACCAATCTGCCTTAAGCACTGTGAACTATTATCATAAATGCTGGTCTGAGGGCGTATCTTGCATTTTATGTTGTATCCTTAAGCTCAATTCCCAGACATGAGATTAGTAGGATGGAAGTATTGACATTGCTAAGACCCCTGATACATATCAGAAGATCATTTTCTAAAAGGGTTCTAATGAATTTTTATTGCTTCCAGAACAACAGTGTCACTCAAGTCAGAATCGGGTTCATCCACGATTCACTTCTCCCTAAAGAAGGAGTCATCAATCCTATCTATTCTGGCTGATCCATTCTTCTGCATGCCATTAGAATAGAATTTAAAAAAAAAATAAAGATCTAATTATGTCCTTTCTCTGATTAAAGTCCTCCAAAGGCTTGCTCTATTTTTTCAGGATAGAGTTCAAAATTCTTAAATCACCCATAACCTCCCCTGTCTACCTAGCCTACTTCACCTTCCACAAATCTCAAACGATTATCTTTCAGCCTGGTCATAAAATGCCACCTCACCTGTCCTGCTTTTACATCTCTGTATTTTCCCCAGGCTGGCCCCCTGTCAGGACTCTCCTCCCTTTTCTTACCTGCTACAATCCTATCTGCTACTCTGAAAACCTTCTTTTAATGTCACCTTGACTCCCAAAGAAAGACACGACATCTTCCCTTCTCTGTGATTTTTAAAAAATGATTTTATTTATTTATTTCAAAGAGAGAGAGAGAGAGCGCAAGCATGAGCGGGGGTGGGGAGGGAGAAGACGACTTCCTGCTGAGCAGGGAGCCCGATGCAGAACTCAATCCCAGGACCCCGAGATCATGACCTGAGCTGAATGCAGATGCTTAACAGACTGAGCCACCCAGGCGCCCCCTTCTCTGTGATTTTATAATATATTCATTTTTCACCACTCTTAGGCTGTATAATTTAGTGGTTAAGAGTTCACACTCTAAAATCGAACTGCCTATTAAACCTGTTATAGTCTGTGCCTAAGTTAAATAATTTTGTGAGACCTCAGTTTTTTTCAATGGCAAAATGGAGACACCAGTAGTTTCTATGTCAGAGTTTTATTGGGATGGTCCTTATTGATACTTAACACAAAACGTGGCATACAGTGAGTGTTAAGCTGATGCTACCCACTAATATTACACTTACCACATTTCTTTCTCTCCTCATAAACAGAGTTTCTTTGAGAGCAGGCACTATGTCCCGGGCCTGCTTGGGTAGCTGGCATACTATAGATTCTAGACACACATTTGTTGAATGAATGGACCCAGACCTGAGTAAATAAAGCATGGCGTCTGCCCTCCACAGTTTAAAGTCTCACGGAAGAGCCAGACATGCTCCAACAACTTTCTATACAGAGCACAGTAATAAGCACTATACTGTGTGGGCCCTGGCCAGGATCTTTAATTCTGGAGGCCTGCAGACTTGCTCCCTGGAAACTCCCAGAAATAAGAGAGAGAAAGGCAGAAGAAAGAGCATAATTAATACAACCACATGTGAGTACACTGAGCAATCAATCAAGGGATCTATGTGGTTGGATTAAATGACCAATTCAGAGGGCTTCTGGCTTCTCACAGAGGTATTTTTAAAGTAAATCCATTGTGATGACCAGAATGCTGACCTTATGCTGAGTCAGAGTGAGAATAAGAGAGAAAGAGGAAAACCAGATTAAATATTTAATGAGAAGATTTTAAATGACTTTAGTGTCTCACGCTCAGTGAGCTTTGGATGTAAATTTTGGTTAAAAGGGTCAGTCCATCCTTCCACAGTGTGTGTGCTTTTAAGTTTCCAAGGCTCCTGTTCATGTGTCTTTATAATAATAGATTCTTTTAAATCACATAAACTCGGAAGACAGAAGCAACAGCATCCTCCAAAATGCCTAATGGAGAAAGTCGGGATGGTCTTAATAGCCGGAACCAAGCTTCTGGATAACATTTAATAGTGTTTCTATACATTTCCCTTCTATCCGTCAAGGGATGTGGTTTTGTGTTTATTACAACGCACAACTAAGTATCAGTGCGTGGAATTAGCCTCACAATCTACTTCATTTCTGAGGAGAAAACCAATCAATATTCTCTTAGACAAAACTCCATGCCATGAGAAAATGTGGGAAAATCAGAATCATAGATGCATGGGAGACAGAACTTCATTTTGAAACAAGACAAAACTTAATCTTCAAGGATGTACCTGGAACATCTCCTAGAATATTTACTAATAAATTGCTAGGCAAATGTGGCATTTGGCACCCAGGTGAAAAAGGCCTGCTGTTGCTTGTGAAAGTTGAGCCTGAAAGCCAGCAATCTGAGAGGTGCAAGGCACTTACACACCAACGTCACTCATAACCTCCCAGGTACACACAGCACCAGAACAGACAGATGAAGTAACTCAAGATGCACATTTAAAATCCCACAGGGAATAAAGGAGATGAGACAACTGTTTTCATCTTCAGCTTGCATTCCCTCAACTCTCCAAGAAACATAATTTTTCATGCTAGGGTTATTTTTCTACTCAAAATGGTGATAAATTCGAAATACCTTTTTAGTGTCACTAAATGAATAATCACTTAGGCATAAATTCTCAGTAGCTGATATAAACAAACCCACCCAATTAAAAAGAGAATGTGTGATGAAATTCTGGTTCAGACTGTAATATAATTAACTAAAAGTAGAAGAAATGTGTATTTCCAGATCATTTTTTCAATATGTATGCGCTTTACAAAAATTTATCAACTCAACTTTATTAACATTTCTTTGTATTAGCACAGTAAGAATATATTTATTAGCATGGAAAGGATATAATAATATATTTTCTATAGTATATGAACCTGAGTCTACAAATTTATTACCAAAGCCAACTGTCTTTCTCTCCTGTGGCAGATGTCATGGGCAGGGATCCTAAGCCACACTGCTTCTCAGTGTGACCAAAAGCTTCTATCGATGGCACCACTGGCTGAGGTTAGGAGTAGAGTCTGTGGTGAAGCAAACTAGACCACATTGTGTAGGGAACCACACTGTGTAAGATCTCCGTCTTAACAGCACTGCGGTAAGAAAAATCCAGGGACTGTTTACAGAAATACATCAATTAAGTAGATTTGTTCATTTATAAGTCATCCATTGAATTAGTAAGCAAAAGGCAGAGATTGAGATACTAATAAAAGTTCACTGATTCATGTACTCACTCATTCTACCAGTTCCTATGAGTATCTTCTATGCATCAAGGTTAGAAAAGGAGCCTTACATTCAGATAAACACAACCATTTCAATTCAGTCTAATTTATGCTTATTCAAACAATCTAAACCAAGTAAAATCTCTACATACAAATCTTGAACCAAACTCAAAATTTAATAAACTAATCAATCTTCAAGAATTTAACCTAGGGGCACCTGAGTGGCTCAGTTGGTTAGGCGTCTGCCTTTTGGGTCGTGGCCTCAGGGTCCTGAGATGGAGCCCTACACTGGGGCTCCTTCTCTCTCTGCCCCAGCCCCCTCCCCGCTCGTGCTCTCTCTCTCTCAAATAAATAAAATCTTAAAAAAAAAAAAAAGAATTTAACCTAAATCAGAATCTTCCTTTACAGATCTGTATTTAGCTTAAAACTAATAGTACCATCTCAGAACTACAAGTGGTCTATAGAACTAACCATGTATTTAAGTAAAGGATGGAAGAAGAAACAAATTCCCACAGGTAAGTGTCTCTTCATCAAACACTTGGCTCCTTGAATACAATCAGAGAAATTTAGAAAATATTTGTGGCTAGTGGGCAAATGTACATGGGATGACAGCCTACCTGAAAGATGAAAAAAAACCCCAAAACCTTCAATATGGTCTAGGGTCAGACTATTTAAATAGCTTTTACTTCTCTGAGCTGTTTTCTCATCTGTAAAATAGAGAATATTAAAATATCCAGTTGACCCCTGAACAATGTAAGTTTGAACTACATGGGTCCACTTACACGCGGGGTTTTTTCAATAAAAACAGTACAGTACTGTAAGTGTATTTTCTCTCCTTTATGACTTTCTTAATAACATTTTCTTTTCTCGAGCTCATTTTATTGTAAGAATACAGTAAATAATACATATAACATATAAAATATGTGTTAATTGGCTGTTTTTGTTATCGGTAAGGCTTCCAGTCAACAGTAGGTTATTAGTAGCTAAGTTTTAGGAGATTCAAAAGTTACATGCAGATTTTCAACTATGAAGGGGGTTGGCCCCCCTAACCCTCACGTTGTTCAAGAGTCAACTGTATACTTCCTAGGATTCTTAAAAGGATTAAATGAGATAGCCATTGTTTGTGCCCAACAGAGTATCTGGCACATACGAAGAACTCCATAAATGTAAGTTCTGTCATAATGATGCTATTATCAGCTCAGTGTCATATCCTTGTTTCATCTCATGAAGTCACCCTCCATTTTTCTAAATGCTGACCCAAGTGTATTCATAATGACTTTCAACTCGGTATGTCTCAGATGGTCACTTCAACATAATTCAAGATTTACTTTCTAGAATACTTAAATTTTGTTTGAGGTACTATAGCAAGGAGGTAAAGTCCATTCCAAAGCTACGACAAAACAAACTCCATTGAGCTCCCCCTTGCTGACACCAGACTGCGGTAACTGTTAGAATGTCTTCCTTAGGCTCAGGAACTTGTCTCCCCTCTTATTCTATCATTGGTCTTAACTCCTGTAGACTTACAGAGCTAGTTAATTGTAAGCTATCTTCTATATGACAGGTCTTCAAATATGTGAAGACAGCTACTCTGTCCTAGCTAAGGCTTAAGTACTTTCTTTGTACTCAACATTCCCAGTGTCTTTATTCCTTACAGTGACACAGTTTAAAGAAATCAGACAGCATTCTCCTTGCCCCCCAGATTATTACTGTCTTGCAGCTAGTGGTACGAAAGACACTTTTATACTTCAAGGGGTGAAGGCTAAAATCTTGAAAGGATTATTAGGAAACAACACCCCCCACCCCTGTGACTTACAGTCATTTGCAATTGCCCTGTTTTGTGGAAGCAGTCCAAACCCATGTCTGTGTGGTTAATATAAGCCCAGGAATCTTGGAATCACTATTAGATTATTTTTCTTTTCCAATAGGGTAAAGAGCCATCAGATAAAAGAGTAAAAGCCTTAAGAAAATCTGACTAGGACAGACCATTTATAAAACAACAGCAACAATAACGAAGCATTCAAATAATTCTCAATCTATGCAGATGCACACTTTTTGAAGACAATATCATTATAAGCATTGAACTGCTCTATAGCCATAATTCATGACACAGCAAAAATGACCAGCCAGATTAACAATGCAATAGCTTTCCCCAAGACCAGCTTCTTCTCATTCCAATTTACTCTTCACAATGCTTTCAACAAACAAAGCTGATTATGTCGTATCCCTGAGTAGAAGTCTCTCTTGGTTTCCTTGGTTGCTTAGATGACAACCTACCAATTCCTCAAGCTAAGAAAATTCTTGTTCTCCAGTCCCTTGCACCCCCACCAAATATGCCTTTCTAAATCTCAGATAGCTGTTAACCCACTGTGTATGCTTCTCCAACCTATAGGCTACGTTCTTAATCCCAGCCAGCTGTGTAATTGATGTGAGGTTTAGGTTGAGGCAAAAAGGAGGTGGCCTAATATATCTTTACAACTCACTACTGTTAAGAGTTAGGTAGATGGGGCCACCAAGAGCCCTACCTACCATCATCTTCCCCTACCACCATTTCCTAGATATGTGCTAGGCTTGATCAGAACCCCAGGACCTTGTTCTTTGCTGTTCTCTCTGTATAAAAGAATGCACTTGTCCTAATTCCTCTGTAAAACGTAAGTTTAAGATGATGATCAAATGCCACTCTGTGAAATCTTTCTCCATTTTCCTAGGCAGTATGCTTTACAATCCCCTCTGTGCTCTTGTGGTCTTAGGTCCTTTCTCTGTAAGAGCAGTTACTGATTTATAATGTAATTTTTATCTCTATACATCCTATCCTTATTAGATTATGAGCTCCCCTGGTGTACTGAGGATTTGTGTCTTACTCACTTTTGTAACCTCAGAACCCACCATTGTGCCTGTTGCACAATGATAATACATGTTTGTTGAATGAATAGTAAAATAGAATGTCTATTTTGTTTTGAAAAAGAAAGTTGATTTCCCTAAAGTTTCAGAAAAAATGAAAAGAGAAAGAAAAGTAAAAGTTACAATGGATTTGTCATAATTGTTCAGTGGAATTATAAGACCTTGCCAAATAATAAAATATTATTTTAGTAGACCCCTGCAATATCCATCTTAAGAGCTAAAGAGATGAAATTTTTATGGGCATGTTTATTCAAGCCAGTGCACTAAGCCAATTATGAGTCTGTGGTCACTTAAACCTATCAAAGTTTAAAAAGTAAAATGGTGCATGTATTTATTAACTATCAATTATTGAACATTACTGGTTTTCCCCAATCTATATAGTTCACATATTCAACATCAAAATTTTTTATTTTCATAACTTTCTAGGTTCATCTGACAATGTATTTAGTTGGCAAAATTTTTGCTTGTCTCTAACTGCTTCTCTAATAAATTTTTTTTTTCCCTTTGAAATCAATCTGACAGACATAATCATTTCTGTTTGTAATGCATATTTTTGGGTTGTTATAATTCAAGGTATCACCAGTGTTTCTTAATTCAAATATTTAGTCTATGTGCAATATGGCATTTCCTACAGCTGCTAGAAATCTTCTAGAATCCTACAATGTGAAATTAAACATAGTCTTCAAATGGTAAGAAGCCTTGGCTAGCAACCAGAATATTGTTTTCAGGTTGCTTTAGAATTTATTGATCTCAACTGCAGACACCTCGACATATGGTAGGAATGTTCTCTCCTCATCGGTTCTTTACTTAAGGCTGCAATTTCCTTCTAGGATAAGGAGAATGGTAAGAATTCAGAGCCACAGGGCTCCTTGAAAATGAATTTTATTAAGTGCTGATCTTTTATAAGTAACTGAATGGTATTTCTGAATGCTATTTTTTTTTTAAAGATTTTATTTATTTATTTGACATAGAGAGAGAGAGAGAGAGAGAGAGTACAAGCAGGGGGAGTGGCAGGCAGAGGCAGAGGGAGAAGCAAGCTCCCCACAGAGAAGGGGGAGCCCGATGTGGGACTCGATCCCAGGACTCCAGGATCATGACCTGAGCCGAAGGCAGTCACTTACCAACTGAGCCACCCAGGCACCCTGAATGCTATTTTTTTACCCCTCTTTATGGGAGGTAAGAGGCTGGGTACCTTTTGACCTACTCCATGTTTGTTAATTTAATCTAGAGTTGTAAACCCTGTAACTGAAAAATCAAATTGGAACATTTCTTTCAAAAAAAAAAAATGTGCTTGGGAGAATGGAGGACTCAGTAAGAATCAATTGTTCTCAACTTAGACCCTCCTGCCCAGGGACATCTGGTATTATCTGAAAACATTTTTGGTTGTCACAAATGGTAAGGTGCTATTGGCGTTTAGTTGCGTAGGGAAATCCAGTCATCCAATTCTTGTCCTCCCATAAGTAAGGTCTCATTTTTTCTCTGGCTCCTTCCAATATTTTTTTTCTTTAGTTTTCAGTTTGATTATGATGTATTTGGGTATTGACTTTTAAAGATTAATTCTTTTGATGAAAAGCTTGCATTTTGTTGAGCTTCTTAAATGTGTAGGTTTCTTTGCCATATTTGGAAAGTTTTCTTGCAATTATTTTTTCAAATATTTTTTCTGCATAAACTCTTTTTTCCTCTCCTTCAGGGACTCTGCAGTCTGCTGATACAAATGTCAGACTTTTGGTATTGTCCCAAAGGTCCATGAAGCACTGTTCATTTTTTCAAATTTTTTCCCTGTTGTTCAGATTGGACAACTTCTATGAATCTGTCTTCAAGATTAACAGAAATTAATCTGACTCTTCCCTCTGTTACCTCCGTTCTGCTATTGAACCCATTTAGTGAGTTTTAAAAATTTTGGTTACTTTCTGTCTTTCCCTTCACTTCAAGAATGTTTGTCCTTACTTCTTGGGACATTTTTATTGTAATTGCTTCAAAAGTCTTTGGTAGATAATTCCAATATTTGCATCAATTCAGAATCATCTGTTGATTATCTTTTCCCATGTGAACTGAAGTAATTCCTGGTTCTTTACATGCTGAGTAATTTTGGATTGTATTCCAGATATTCTGAATACTATGTTATGAGATGTGGAGTCTTATTTAAACCATATGGAAAATGTTGATTTTTTTTTTTTAAGATTTTATTTATTTATTTGAGAGAGAGAGTGAGAGAGAGAAAGAGCACAAGAGGGGGGAGCGGGAGAGGGAGAAGCAGACTTCCTGCTGAGCAGGTAGCCCGATGCGGGACTCGATCCCGGGACTCCAGGATCATGACCTGAGCCGAAGGCAGTCGCTTAACCAACTGAGCCACCCAGGCACCCGATATTTTTGTTTTATCAAGAAATCAACCTGGTTGGATTCAGGAAGCAAATTCTGACCAGCCTTCCATAGGTTGTAGTTTCAATGTAGGTTCTGTTTTCAACATCTTTGTAACACTATTTGGATCTGTCCTGTACATGTACCATCCAGTGTTCATTCTGGAATCCAGGCAGTGGTCTATCCCTTGGCTCAGCTCTCAAAATCTACGGTAGGTATACTGCTTAAAATCAGACCTAAGCATATCCAGCTCGGGGTAAGCTGAGGATTTCATAAAGAACTTTATGGGGAATGCCTAGCTGGCTCAGTTGGTGGAGTGTGTGACTCTTGATCTCGGAGTTGTAGTTAGAGCCTCACATTGGGTGTAGAGATTGCTAAAAAATAAAATCTTAAAAAAAAAAAAAAGACTTCATGGGATTGTTTTTTTAATCTTCACCATCTCTGTAATCTCCCTGGTACTTTCTGGTTCCTTGGGACACCCCTTTTGAGTCCTCTGACCAGAAAGCTTGTACTTTAGTTTTTCCACTCTGTCATAAACTTCCCATGTGATTTTCCTCTGATTTCTCGTTCTTGGGAAGTAGACTGCATATAATAGTGTTGCTTAAATCTAGTCGTTGATACTGGATCTTGTTGAAATGCCTTGAAATTTCTGCTATGTAGGTGACACTCACCTCTGGTTTCTAGTATAATGTAAATATTCATTATTTATTCATTCAGTAAACATTAACTGAACACCTACTATGTGCTAGTCAGTGTTTCAGTGAATGATACAAGGATACTTCCCTCAGGAACTTACACTTAAATTGAGGGGAAACGAAGTGAATAAATATTAAGTAAATATACAATATGTCAAAAAGAGATAAGTGCTTTAGAGAAAAATATAGTGAGAGAAGGGAGGTGGGGGTGCAGACTCTCACTCAGAGTAAGGTGGGAGCCAAGAGAGTGAGGAAAGGAGTAATGAGATCTGCTTGAAGTTAAAAGGATTGTTTCAATTCTTCCTATTTATATATTTGATAAGTCATTTCAAAGGTGATTTGGGAGGTAAGACAGTTGGGGGTCCATGTGCAACCTGCCATCTTGCTCAGAAGTTCCCTGATACCATGTCTCTTCATTTTAATCATCTGAATTCTGTATGTTCAAAGCACAGTTTTCAAGTGTACCTGGAGAACAGGCCAACTCTTCATTAACAAACAGCATTTGGAGTGGAATTAGTTACTGTTTATAGTAACCCACTTTTTTTTTTTTTTTTTTTTTACAGCAAACACTGACTCGTATACTCTGGGCCAAGTTTCTTTAAGGGTTTTAGTTTACAATAAATAATTCTTGTGCATCTTATAAAATATGTTCATTGTACAAATATCAGAAATCACAAATAAGCAAACAGAAGGAAAAAAGGTAACTTAGAAATATTCATTTAAAATAATTTTGGTCTATACAACTTCAAGATTTTATTTATTTGACACAGAAAGAGAAAGCACAAGTAGGCAGAGCGGCAGACAGAGAGAGAGAGAGAAGCAGGCTCTCCACTGAGCAGGGAGCCGGACACGGGGCTCGATCCCAGGACCCGGGGATCATGACCCGAGCCGAAGGCAGCCGCTTAACTGACTGAGCCACCCAGGCGCCCCCATTTTTTTTTTTTTTAAAACCACAAGTAAGTCTCAGGGCTTTTCAACAACTGTTCTCAATGTAATTATGGGCTCAACCACTAACAGGAGAGCGTCAGGACCACCGTACCATGCTGCACGAGAAAAATGTCCAAGTTTGCTCATGTCAGGTTTTCAATTCTATCACTTTCCAAGGAGACATACATATATCACCTGTTCAGTGTCCTCTTTAAAAATCTTTAATAAAGCTTCTGAACTGATGATGGTGAAGGCTATTATCTAGTAACTCACCTGCTAAATTTATAGCCAGGTCAATCACACGTGTCCTTTTGTCGCTAATAAAGGCAACGACATCAGTGCAAGAACAGCAGCACCGACAACTGTTAATTTTTAAGTACTCTGTACTAGCCACACTGGTAAGTGACTTACAAATGCAAATTAAAAACATCTTCTCCAGTAT
The DNA here is from genome assembly GCF_011800145.1 of Mirounga leonina. Classification (NCBI taxonomy): domain Eukaryota; kingdom Metazoa; phylum Chordata; class Mammalia; order Carnivora; family Phocidae; genus Mirounga; species Mirounga leonina. The sequence continues at coordinate 16,193,750 of NW_023270314.1, forward strand.
TTCAGAAAATTTCATCACTGTAAGACATCAGAGTTTAGTTTTGACTTACTTCCAGAAAAATGAGCTAGCCATAGTCAATAAAACTCGAGAGAACCAGATAGTAGTGTTTGCTTGAACTATTCACACTTATTTATCCAGGTCCCATCAATAATTAAACTGTCCCCTGATGCCACCAGCATTCCATTTAATTCTTCTGCTACACTGCACTGAAATGCTCTGAAAAAAGTTCCTCTTGTTATATTATTTATTACTATTGCACTAGCATCCGAAATTACATCTGGTAGCTCTCTGCTAATAAAATAGGAAATTTATTTTTCAGGAAATGGATTACTCATTGGTAAATCACAGCTATGACCATCTTTACTCCAAAAAGGCAAAAGATAAAAATTCATCCAAAGCATGATATTCTAATACCACTCTTTAACCTAACAATTCTACTTCAAGGAATATAGCATAAGAAAAAACACTATAGGGGCGCCTGGGTGGCTCAGTCGTTAAGCGTCTGCCTTTGGCTCAGGTCATGATCCCAGGGTCCTGGGATCGAGTCCCGCATCGGACTCCCTGCTCAGCGGGAAGCCTGCTTCGCCCTCTCCCACTCCCCCTGCTTGTGTTCCCTCTCTCGTTATAACTCTCTGTCAAATGAATGAATGAATGAATGAATGAATGAAGAAAGAAAGAAAGAAAAAAGAAAAGAAAAAACACTATAGATGTGTGAAAGCTTGAAGTGTCCAACAACAGGAAAAGAACATGGCCATGCAGATAGTGAAACACTATGTGGGCATGAAGTATCCTGTTTTAAAGGCTTATTTCCAGACATGGGAAATGCTAACAAATTTTACATGAAAAGGGCAAGTTCCCGAGCTATCTGCAACAAAATCTCAAATTCTGTAAAATATATGTATGTTTGCATACTACACGAATATGTTTATACATACAAATACTTTTGAAAAGATATAGCCCAAGATATCAACCACAGGTAGTGTTAATACGGAGAATTATTTCCATTTTTTAATGTTTTCTAAATTTCTACAATGAATATATATTTTTATATTCAAAAAGAGACTCTTTCATATACAGATTGGTAGTTTTCAGATTTTTTAAAACTTATGGAACTTTTCTTTAAAAAAGGTTAGAGTGTTAGAGATCTGTTGTAGAGTGGTATCTTTTACTGACTTATATTAAAGACTGAATGTTTTCAATGGTCTAATTGACAATGCAACATTTTTTCCCTAGGAAATGTTTTTGTTTTCTTTCTTTTCATACTGGGGTATTGAAATAGAATATGATTGGCCTTGATCAAAATAGAAAATGAATACAAATTTCCAAATTTTACTAGTAATGTCTCCTTCCTTCAGATTGGGCCACACAATCAATGATACCCAAGGTATCATTAATTCCTGTGTGTCTGATAACCTACAGCATTTATGCCAAAGTGGAGTAATTCTTGGTGGTCTGGGACCAGTCTCTGCTGCTTTGAATCCCTGCCTATAACTGGATGATGGGCAGATTTTGCTGCCTCACCCAAAACTGTCATTCTTCAGATTTTCGTAAGAAATGAATAGGGCCAAGACCATAGTGTCCCAATTCTAAGAAGTGTCTTACCTATGCACTGAATAACATCTCCAGTTACCGTGGAAAAATACCAACAGAGTCACCACAGTAACTCTGAACTAAGACGTATGGGCAAAGACAAAATACATACCCACTAGCCTGGCTCTACAATTTATATCTTTGAGTCTTATTTCCTCCTCCCTGAAATGTGAATTATAATACCTGTTCACGGGCAGCACACGTGAACAAACTGTGAAAAATGCAGAGCACAGTGCTTGGTGCACAGTTAAAATTCAGTAAGAGGGAATGTACAGATGTCATTATGAAGAAATAAACTTATACTTGTACACATATTTATGCAAACCAAGGAAGGACAAAAACATGAATACTCTGAAAACAATCCATGGGGAAATGACAGACTTGAAGATAATTTAAAACACACAAAGATAACTTAGCATATTCAACTGCTACCATTTTACTGTGTTCCCTCTAAACTACACACTTCTATTAACATTCTTAAAATTGGGAAATAAGATCATGTGATAAGGTGCTTAAATAAAGTGATTACTGCAAGCTGGCTGTGTCCTTTCCTGCAATTATGACTGCTGACATTAATTACATTTTTATGTGTAGCACATGATCTGCACATTTTCTGGCTGCAGCACCAAACCAGATGCAGGACACTCTCTTTCAGCATAAGTAATGGAAAGAAGGCAGCAAAATCCCATCACTTTGGGAGGCAGGGCTGGAGAACAGGGCAAGAAACACCTCGCCACCTCTTGTTCTTTGGGAGAGAAACAAGGGCTTGTAATGAAACAAACCCATGTGTACCAGGAGGCTCCAATTCCCGACCTTCTCCTAAAAAGGGCAAGCAGAAGGTAAGAGAGTAAAAGCAGAATCCTGCCCTGTCCATATCAAACAGAGGGTCTGGAATTGAATAACTCTTACTGTTGAATGAAGGAAGAAATCAGTGAAGCCTCCTCAAAGTTAAGACTCTCCATGTGAAATAGCTGGGGGGGGCTTCAGAGGCCCGGGGTGGAGGTGGGGGGTGTTGACTAACACAGGTATTCACTGGCTTATTCCCCGATTTCCCACTCACTGATGAAATGTGAGAACCAAAATTTTAATTTGGCTACAAGCAAGGACATCGGGAGGACATTTCCCAGAATGTGCTTACAAATATGGTTTGGAACTTCCTAAGTGATATACCAACAATGTGTAATGATCTGGAATCACAGATGTGCCATATATTCTCCTTAGAATGAGGACACATTTAGTATAATGGTACAGAATAAGGGTTTAGAATACAGACAACAATAAAGATAATAGCTAAAAATTACCTAGGACTTCTTAAGTCCAGACACTGGGCTAAGTGGCTTTTCACGGATGACTCAGGAATCCTCCATACAATTATCTGAAATAGGTTACTATGTCTACTTTACAGATGCAGAAACTAAGGCCTAAAAGGTTTACAAATACTCCCAAGTCCACACAGATACTAATAGTGACAAAGCCAAGATTCATAACCCAAAATATCTGATTTCAGAGCCTAAAAGATGAACCACTATGTTATTCTGACCAACAGGATTCATTTACAGTTCAAAGGGCCTAAATCTGAAATAATCAATATATGAATAATTGGGAATTGTTTTTTAAAACACTTTTCACCGTTTATACCTGCTGAAAACTCTAACTAGCTCTGACGTGATTAAAATTTAAGTTTTAGGGCACCTGGGTGGCTCAGTTGGTTAAGCGACTGTCTTCAGCTCAGATCATGATCCTGGAGTCCTAGGATCGAGTCTCGCATCAGGCTCCCCCTTTCATACTCTCTCTCTCTCTCATTCTCTCTCTCTCAAATAGATTAAAAAAAAATCTTAAAAAAAATTTTAAGTTTTAAAGCTATTCCCTACATGTATGCATGGTGTAAGTGTCTTTCTATTATGTCCATTTGGGCACAAAAAACATTCCTAGAATTACCTGCTCCAGACTCTTGATTTGACAGAACAGTTTGGGTAAAAGGATTTTCTACTGCTGGCTAGACTGAATACAATACAGCTACGTAAGAGGCTGAACCTGTCATGCACCCAGCGTCCATCTGGATCTCCATACAGACATGGGGATATTTTTTAAAAATGAGGAAGTCTCAAAATCCTCTCCAAGAAAGACAAGCATTGTGCTAAGGACTCCAAAATAGTTCTAAAAGTCACTTCAGACTAGCTCTGATCATTTCTTTCCATTCTGATAGAAAATATACTTCTGGAACCATCATAATGGAAGAAGAGCTGGACTGAAGAGAAAGGTTTGGTAATCAAAAAAGGAAAGAAAAAAAAAGGCAGAAAAGACTAGTCTTGCTTTTTAATCTAAAGGGACCTAAAGTTCTCCTGACTCGATAGATATGGATTTAGCTTCCTGTTCTTTTAAAAGACAAATGTGTCCTAGTGGGCTGATCTGGCTTCTCAATAAGCTCAAATCTCTCCCTTTTGCCCTCTGCCTCTTGTACTTTCTCTTTCCAGCAATAATATATGGAAAAGTGGGCTGTGTAGTGTGCTGGGTTTGCTTGAGAAAGGTAGTATTTGACACCTGTAATTGTAATGACTAACTCTCCAGCTGGTTGGCAATGGTTAGAAGACTGTTCACCCCACTAAATGCCAAAGCAACCAGGAGTCCCCTATAAACAGCATTCCAAGAATTGTAATTCTTTTGAGTCCCAGGAAGCCTGGAAAGAAGAGACCTTCTCCGGAGCAAACAAGCAGGCGTGTGTGTGTGTGTGTGGTGTGTGTGTGTGTGTGTGTGTGTACACATTTGCGTGTTTACTGTACATTCCCCAGACTCTTTCTTCAAGAGCCAAGAACTTATTCCCCCAACAATTGGGAAACTGGCTGCTGGCTGCTGAAACTCACAGCTGATCCCTCTTAGAGATTTACCCTTGGGAACCACCCTCCACCAAAAGGAGCTGCTTCACCCTAAGATTACTCAGCCCCTCCCCAAGGGTAGCTCAAATCCAATGGCTGCAAAACAAAGGCGAGGCCTCCTTGTCTGGGTATGACACAACTCCAAAGGACCATCCTAGCTCCAGAGCTGCCTGAGGTTCAGCTTCTCCCCCTCTGCCCCATCCTGCCTTACCCACTCCCTTCAAGAGTGGACAGCACTCTCTTGAAGCTCTTGAATCATTTCCCAGGATCGCAAAGCAAGTAAGCAGAAGAGCTGGCATTCAAATCCAAATCTCTTTGACTCTCAGTCGCAGGTTTCTACCAACTTTATCAAGCCCTAGACTTTGATTTACAAAATACACATCCTTACATCTTAGCAAGACATACAAAGCCCCTTTCTGTAACAACCGTCCTTCCTACCCTCACATCCCATCACTCAACTCCCATGTGACCCTGGCCCAGTGACATCAAATTCTTTGCTGAACATGTATTACTGCTTTCCCTGGAACACTTGTCTTTGTCTGCTTGATGACCACTTCCTTCTCCTACAGGTCTCACTCCAAGTACTCCCTCTTGTGTGAAGAATTTCCTGACCCCCCAGGAAGGTAGTAGATCTTCAGCTTTGAGCTCCCACAGCGGGTTGTGTTTCCCTTAGCCTGGTAACTGTTAACTACCATAATGAGTTCCATGCAAGCAGGGACATGTCTTTTAACTCCGCTTCCTCAGGCATTTTGAAGATGTTCTGTTGAATAGATAAATGAATGAATTCGACTGAGGTGCTGGCTGAGACGCCCTGGCTGAACGGATGGCAGCCTTCCCACGACTAGAAGCAGCACATAGCGTCATCCAAATTTGGAAAGAATGTGACCTTCTTGAGCACGAGGGCTGGTTTTTGTCCTCTATGTAGCTTTCCCAAGACCTACTACCATCTCCTGCTCATAGAAGATGCTCAAAAGGCCCCAGTGAACTAAATGAGGCTTTGGCTGAAAGGGCTGACATCTGAGAAAATCACTTTCATGGCTCCATAAACTATTTTTCAAATTTCTATTTTTTAAGATACATTGGAGGCTTTCTCTACCTGTTCTCTCTCTCTTTTTTTAAAAAGATTTTACTTATTTATTTGACAGAGAGAGACACAGCGAGAGAGGGAACACAAGCAGCGGGAGTGGGAGAGGGAGAAGCAGGCTCCCCGCGGAGCAGGGAGCCCGATGCGGGGCTCGATCCCAGGACCCTGGGATCATGACCTGAGCCGAAGGCAGACGCTTAACGACTGAGCCACCCAGGCGCCCCTCTACCTGTTCTCTTTTTAATAGGTTCTCCGAAAAAAATTTTTTAAGTTCCTCCTTTGTTTGAAACATTCAAATTTTTTTTTTTTTTCCTATTTCACAGAGCAAAAGAGGACCTGGAGTTTGCTGAATTCCATTTCTGGGTCAGAAATAGAACCTAACGTGGACAGATCAAACACAGCTAAGAGGTTTTCCAGCTGGCCTGCTTAACACTACATCTTTGTTTTCAAGGGCTCCTTTGAAACATAAATATGTCATTAAACTACAAGGTGGGGTTTTCCCCCCCACTTTCTGAAACTAATGCTTACTTATGGAATAGAGTATAGATATTGGTAGAGGCCCCACACAACACTAGCACAACGCTGAGGAGAGGTGGGGAGAACCCCTGTCCTACAAACATAAAAACTGAAAGCAAGTCTTACTGGGCGAGTAGCTGCATTCCCCACACAGGATATGGTCCAATTCTGTGACTGTTCTCAACAGCAATGAAATTACCGAGAGCTGGCTGAGAGTAGTAACAATGATAAGAAGGCTTAAAAGCCCAGCTCCTATTTTGTAAATGGATTTGGGAAGGAGGAAGCTCTCTGGCATGTAAAAGCCTGAATTTTCTGTGCCCTGTGGGATTTTCTTCATGTCATCCTCTTACCACCTCCACTGCTAGTCTGTGGAGAGCAAAGAAAAAAACCATGATAACATTTTCCCAAGAGAGCAGCACATCTGGTTATCCTGTCCTTCCCAAGTGTCTGATCATGTGTGAGCCAAACCACCAAATCTAAGGCTTTTCCCCTCTGGTTTGATTTTTCCTAACTGCAGGCAATGTGTTCCTAAGGTCGGAGGGGCAATCCGCAGGTACATCTCATTTCACAATTTTGCTCACATTGTTCAGGTCGCAGATTCAGCGACTTACAGCTCTATACGTATGCTGCGCAGGTTAAACTTTTTATTCTGTGTCTTTAAAATACTCCTCTTTTAGCTAAAACTCATGGAGTACAATTAAGGAACGAAGGGACCAATCCCTTCTCAGTCGTGCTAATGGTTAACAGGGGTTATGGGAAAGCATACGGCAGCAGGATTGAGATGGAAAGTACCTTTTTAAACATCCTGGTCGAATCCTCACTTATCTGCATGAACCGCATAATCACATTGTTCAGATAGATGTCACTCAAAGTTGCATGGTCTTTGCTCTCTCTTCTCACTTGGTTCAGAAGCAGATACCAGCAGTTCACTGGAGACAACAAGTTTTGGTCTTTCCTGAGAAGTGAAGAAAAACAAAATTACCATCAATTTCAAAGCTGCCCGAACCACCTGAGGGAAGTCACCAAGGCCCACGAGGAGCCACAACAGATGGGTATTGTTGCTCTTCTTCCTACTCAGGGCATTGCTCAGAGCTCCTCAACAGCCAACAGAACAGTCTTCTATGCCAGGATGGCAGAAAGCTTGGAAGGAAAAACTTGGACCAAGAATACCAGTCAAAACCCACACTCCTGACAAGGGCCAGGGGACCTTGGGATACACAGTCATCAGGCATGCTTTCAGCTTTAAACACCCCATTGTGAAGAAAGTAATTTATATTTACATAAAAATCTACTGACTACTGTCTCACAGACTGTGGTTCGCCACTGCACACAGAGTCTGCTTTGAGTGTCCAGTCTGCTGCTGGAAAAGAGATTTGGCTAGGTATGCTTTCCATGGAACATACATTTGAGGATTATTTATTAATCCCCTGATATATAAACTCCAGCTTCCCAAAAAGTGTTCCGGGGAATCACAACTTTACAACGTTGTTGGAAGGCTCATGAACAGAACCAAGAAGTTTACTGGCTTATGACTTGTCATTAAACTGTTTCACATTTGTAACTACACTTTGTTTTATTCTAATATTTCATTTTATTTTTTTAAGTAGGCTCCACACCCAGCATGGAGCTTGAACTCACAACCCCAAGATCAAGAGCTGCATGCAGCCAGGCGCTCCTACTTGTTTTATTCTAGATAATAAAGCTAAATATAAACAACAAAAGACGACTTGTAAAAAATCTTAAAGAAAACCTCCAAATAAAACCAGTAACTACCTGGGATGTTACTGCTTCAAAAAAAAAAAGTACAATGCTTTCTTTTTTAATCTAACTGGAAAATGACGAAAAGGCACCGGAAGGCTTATCCTAACTCAGGGACACGACAGCCATGTGTATCAGACATGTTATCCTACTATTCACGATCACTTATGACTCTGAATATTAATTAAGTTAGGAAAGAAATCATTAAGTCAGCTCTTTCTGCCTGTAAGTTCCTCAGATTCAGGATGTGATACTGAATCAAGTCAAGATGCTCTGCAGAAGAAAGAGGAAGTAGAGGACGGAAGCGGAAGCAGGAACAGGCGCGGGGGGAACGTCCTCTTCTGGGGTCCTAGCACTGGCCCACACTAGAAAAGCCTCCTGGCAAACTAGAATTACAGCCCAACCTAGAGAACCTCCTTTTTTTCTCAAAGCCATCAAGTAAGGGGCACTCGTTCTACGGCAGACAAGAGCCCTTCTACTGACATTCTCTATCCAGTCAGCCCAAGAGATAAAGATCACCTTATTATATTGACTTTTATGTATGTCCTTTATGCTGAAAGGATATGCTCCCAAGAATACATTCTTTGAGAGCATTTCCTACTTTGACAACATTTCCTATGTTTTTATATCCTGAGTACCCTCCCCATGGTAAGCATTAATAAATGTTATTTCACTCACTGGATAAACACATTATTGCCTTAATAAGTGATAACAATACCAACAACAATAATAGCATCAGCTAGGGCGCCTGGGTGGCTCAGTTGGTTAAGCGACTGCCTTCGGCTCAGGTCATGATCCTGGAGTCCCGGGATCGAGTCCGCATCGGGCTCCCTGCTCAGCGGGGAGTCTGCTTCTCCCTCTGACCCTCCTCCCTCTCATGCTCTCTGTCTCTCATTCTCCCTCTTGCAAATAAATAAAATCTTAAAAAATAATAATAATAATTAAAAAAAAAATAACAGCATCAGCTATCAGGCACTGAGCACCTACTCTAAGAAATACTACACAAGAGCACAGAATATGGATCTATACTGTCCAAGTTCAAATTCCAGAACTACACTTACTAGCTATGTGATCTTGGCCAAATTATCTAAACTTCTCTCTGCCTCTGTAACTTCATTTGGAGAATGGGTAAAATAACAGTATTTATAAGATTCTTATGAGGATTATTTCAGTTAATATATGCATATTTTAATGCTTACTATAATGCCTTAGATCCATAATGAGTGCTCTACAAAGTTAGCTATTTTTATTTAGTGGCTGGTCTAAAGACTTTACATACAGTAACTCTACGTAATCCTTACCACTACAATTTAAGGCAGAAATTCTTTGTATCCCCTCTATCAGTGAGAGAAGTGAAGCTTAGCGAAGCATGCTGATTTGATGATTTGCTGTTGAGACCAAAGCTAGTATCAGAGTCTTTGAGCCGAGGAAGGCTGATATAAGCCTTGGTCTTCTGTCCGTGTCAACTTTAAGCTAAGGACTTTCTACATAATGAGCAACCCAAAGCTGAGTACTGTGCCCAAGACTTAACATTTGTTTGGTGGAGAGGAGAAGAAACACTGAGTGCATAACCCATGCCGGCTATCAATCACATCAAGGACTTCATCATGTTTCTCATTTAATCGTCATAAAAATCTCATTTTAAAAGTTAGGAAAACAAGGCTCAGAAAGGGTAAGCAACTTGACCAAAACCACACAGCAAAGCCAGTATTCACATCAGGTCTGGCTCTTTCATAAAGTCCGTCCTTGATTTTCTTCATACTCTTGATTTGTCCTTTCTGTAGATTTATTAACCATCTTACCTTCATTCCCATATTCAATAAACTTACCCAAGTCAAAGAAAATTCCAAACGGTTTACCTTTTGACAAAACAAGTCAACAAACTGGGATAAAGAAAAGAGGGCAGCTGAAGCCCTAAGGGATCAGACTAAGGTGCATGGCCCCATACCAGTTTTCAGTTCACAACCGATTACCAAGTGCACCGAAGACATTCAAAAATACTTACTGAATGGATGAATGAGCTGTCTTCTTACTTGTAATCACTTTAAAAAGGGACAGTTACTATAATACAGTATTGGCTCCAGTCTCCTTTCCAGCTCTAGCCTCTGTCAGGTACATTGGACATCTGTCCACCCTGGGAACCATCACTAAGATTTATTTCTATGCTGGACCAGCATGAGAAGTTAGCCATAAAAAAGTATTCCCTATCTAGAATTGTTCTGCATTTGCTTCTGCAAAAGTAACTGGGGATACTGCCCACCCTACTTTTTAGGTAGGATCCAAGGCCATAGAAGGGTATAAAAGAAAACAGTAAGCCAATGGTGAAGACAAAGACGGGCTTCTCTGCAACCCCCTCCAGTCTGCAGCTCAGCCTGAGCAGACAGGCCTCCTTGTTGTTACAAGGGGGTAGGTGGTTTTCTGTTTTACCAATGCACTAAGATAGCAGTTATGCTGGTCCCGATTTTAGGCTGGGGTGCAGTGCAATAGGGTTGGTGGTAGGAAGCCTTCAGTCCCACCTCTCTACCTTGAACAGGCCTCACCTTCTGCCCCACATGGGACTAAAGGGTAGGGATAAATGTCCACTTGAGTTTTCAGCTCCTTCTTCCTTTTTTGGCCCCTGGAAATTTCCCTTACTTTCCTATGAGTTCAGTTACACATTTAAAATGATGTCTATTATATTTTAATCAGCATTTCTGGGAGTTTTATAGCAGAAATACTTTTCAGATTACCTAGTCTATTGTATTTCCAGAAAAGACTGTGTTGCCTTTTAAGTATCTCCTAGACAAGTCTATTTCTTTCTCCCTGCAGTATTGCTAGTTCACACCATTACTGTGAGAACCCCCTACATGGTCCTCCCTCCCTCCACTATAGCTCCTTCTAGTCCACAGTCCTATCTATAGTCTTTGTCATCATTTTAAAATGCAGGTCTGCGGGGCACCTGGGGGGCTCAGTCAGTGAAGCGTCTGCCTTCGGCTCGGGTCGTGATCCCAGGGTCCTGGGATCGAGCCCCGCATTGGGCTCCCTGCTCATCGGGGAGCCTGCTTCTCCCTCTCCCTCTGCCTGCTGCCCCCCGCAACTTATGCTCTGTCAAATAAATAAATAAAATCTTCAAAATAAAATGAAATAAAATAATACAATACAATACAATAAAACATGGGTCTGAGCTGGTCATTCTTCTAATTAAAACTCTCCTAAGGCTTCTCATGCCCTCAGGACAAAGTCCAAACTGTGGAGTGTGATCTACAGGCCTCCCGGATCTGCACAATTTACACCTGGAGCCACACTGCTCACCGCCTCACTACTCACTCCCACCCAACTGCTTCTGTTCCGTAAAACTGCCTTACACCCCTTCCCTTCTACTCCCTGATGCAGGTTGTTCCCCTTGCCTGGAACATCCTGCTCTGGGCCCCTCAGCTTGCCAACTAGTCCTTCATGTCTTCACTTACGTATCACTTCCTCCGGGACCTTTCTCAGACCGTCCCTTCCCCACCTCCACTATAAAATGGATTTCCATTGGGTCTGTCTGTGGCATCCTGCACTTACCCTGTCACAGTACTTGTATTCTCCATTAAAGTTGCCTGCCTACTTGTGTCTGTCTTTAGGATCTAAATTACAAAGTAAATTTCATTATCAGAAAATCTGTATTTTTTTAAATAAAGGATGTACATTTAATTCAAAGGTTTTTTTTTTTTTTTTTTTTTTTAATTAATTCAAGGTTTAACTGCACTTGGTCATAAGCATTTTACTAAAGCTCCTTGTTTTAAGTCAGTCTCAACTGGAGTGACCACAAACATGATTGGGGTGTAGGGAGCTAAATATGCTCCCTACTGCTTATTTTCATACAAAATCACTACAGAAATCCTGAGGTCTTTGAAGAAGCAGCCATTTTAAATGTGCCCACTGAAATATCTACCTGTAGAGACCAACTCCCACTTTTCTGTAATCAGTAATTTTATGAACACACTCTGTTTCTTATTTATAAAATTATCCAGGGACGCCTGGGTGGCTCAGTTGGTTAAGCGGCTGCCTTCGGCTCAGGTCATGATCCCAGGGTCCTGGGATCGAGTCCCACATCGGGCTCCTTGCTCAGCAGGGAGCCTGCTTCTCCCTCTGCCTGCCTCTCCCCCTGCTTGTGTTCTGTCTCTCTCTCTGACAAATAAATAAATAAAATCTTAAAAAAAAAAAATTATCCACAAATATACATTTATTGGAAAGAAAAAATGTCAAGAGAACACTTTTAAAATGTGATACATTGATGCTCATAAATTATAAATGCAGAGTTGCTTTTACCTATGGGGATATGCTAATCAACAGCTTCTCAGACAAAGATGCAAAATTCTAAAACCAAGAAGGGTGGTAAGAAGGTAGGCTATCACCTTGGAAAGAAGAATTTGAGTCAAGTCTCTCTTACTTGTACTGCTGGTGATCCTTAGTGCTTCTTGTTTTTGCCATGAACCTTTCTGCTAACTTCTCTAGGTTCCGAGAATATTCCGTCTCAATTTCAGCTTTTTTCCGGAAGAAATCCTGCAGGTCCTGGAGAAGCTGAACTCTCATCTCTGTTTGCTGTTCCAGGCATTTTTGCTGTTCTACCAGCTGAGCTCGAATTTCTAAGGAAAGAAGAGAATCCATTTGACGATTTTGTGAAAGTTAGTGCTGGTATGTGCAAGATAAAGGTAATGAATCCTATTATACATTTAGCTCTGTATTGGACCTTTATGAGATTGCTAGGTCTAGACTGGTTCTTTACATAATCTGCTGACCTTTTAAAAGAATGAGACAAGTCCCAGGAAGGAATGTCAGAAATTAGAACAGAAACATGGGTTACATTTGCAATGCCACAAGCATGCATGGAGTCATGAGGGCAAAAAATGAAAGCCTTTAAGATAACAATTCATAACATGCGACATGTTTGGGGTGCTGCATACATTGTAATTTTTTCAACAGCATTTTATCTCAACTATCCCTTTTGAGTTTGAATGGCAAAGATGCGAGCATCATTTCTTCCAGACTTCTGAACCACCATGTATTTGCCAGTTGGCACAGACAGACACTGACATCTGGTAATTTGTATTTAGTGCATAAATTTCTAGTTTGTAAAACACGTAGCTTCTGGATTTATAGGGATGCCGTGCCTGAAAATAATTTCTCTATCCAAATAATCCATTCATCAATCGAGTCCTCAGATTCCACTTTATTACTCTATTCACAACATCAAAGGCTCTTCACCTGACCTTCACTTTTTACACATTGTTCAAACTAATAGCTCTACTGACACATGTAATCCTGAAAAGAATCCTTTGATGATTTTAATACATTAGGAAGGTGACGGTTAGTCTTTCACTGATTTAGGAAAAACACAAAAGCAAAGGCGTGCCATGCAAAACTATCTGTAAATGACTATAACAACGAAACCTGTGTGTTTTGGAAAATGGGACAGGTACAGCAATAACTAGTGACTTATTCTTGTCTGAGACCCAGGGCTAACCTCCAGACAAGAATACTCATACTGGAAAACTTTATTTCATCTTTCCCAGACTCACTGCGTATTCCCTTAAAGTGAGGGCTGAATCTAATTGAGTAGAGTTAATAGAAACCAATGTCCAGGGGCGCCTGGCTGGTTCAGTCAGTGGAGCATGCAACTCTTGATCTCAGGGTTGTGAGTTCGAACCCCATGTGAGTATAGAGATTACTTAAAAATAAAATCTTAAAAAAGAGAGAGAAATCAATGGCCAAATAACATTTAACATTTCCTCAATTCCTTTCTATTATTCTTCAACAGAGAAAGACCAAGCTCACAATATATATGCATACATTTGGCCATGTTTAATCAAGCTCATTAACAGCAGGGTGGTCAAGTTCTCAATGGGGAGTCAGGAAACTTGCTCAATTTAATAATGGATAGCAATAATCAAACACTATTCTACACCCTATTGAAGTAGGTAGGAGTATTAGCCTCATTTTACAAAGAAGGAACTGAGGTTTAAGGAGATTACATACTTTATCCTGCCAAAAAAAGACACAGTAACTATGAAACGAGGCCCTCAATAAGGTCATGTTCCAGGCAACACTGCTTTGGGGAACCCTGGGAAAGGGTAGGAAACATTTCTCAAGTGTCCTTTCCTTGGTTTCTCCACCTCTAGATTGGGGGACCCTATTATTAATCTCATAGAAGTGTGGTGATCACCAGAGTGAAAACATTATTACAGGCTTTTAACCACGATGAACAGCATCTGGTTTTTAGTCAATCAAAGTAAGGGTTTTTCAATACAGTATTATAATCACTATGTCTGGCAAACTCTTTCCCCCACAAATACAGAACTATTTTTGTTTCATGGAGAAAAAAGAAATCAAGGGTGGGGGTATTTCTCATTCAGGAATCTCAGTAAGTCTTTTAAGATTTAGTAATTTTAGCACATCTTGCTGTGCTAAGAGAAAATAAATCAATCGTCTTAGGCTGTCAATTAGGATTTTTTTTTCTTTTAAGCTGCATTAGTGCCAAATAAGAAATAAAAGTGGCCGAGAGTACAGATCTCAAGAGATCTACACAAAAATTCCGTGGGCTTCTTTCTTCAGTCTCATTCTTAGATTTCCTCTTGCTTCCTTCAGTGTTTAAAATCAAGAGCTAGGGCGTTTTGAGAAGGAGGACTGTATCTAAACAGTTAAAAATCTCATCTTTTTTGCAGGCAGTAACTGTTACTTCATATTATCTGTAATTTTCCCATCAAAACAGGACACTGGCAGCATTTTCAAGAAGGAAAATGTGAAGGGACAAAATCTAGGATATTGTTGTGAGAAAATAAAACATGCTCCAAAAACTGAAGGAGAATTCGTTTGATTACCTCTTTAATTTAGACAAGTTGGGGACAAATGAGGAAAGATTCACAAAAGAAGAACACAAGGAAAAAAAATATCAAGATAAAAGTACTACCATAATACATGTCTTATTAGAAAGAGGAAACCTCTGGGTTCTTTATACCACACCAGAGCCACAAGGCAGGACAATGTCAGAGCAACTCACTTCACTGCACATCCAGTAAGGCTTTATTAATATGACCTCACTCGATGTGATCTAACAGTAAATGGCACTGACAAGTTGAAAAGATTATTATATTTTTTTTAATTTTTATTTTAAAGATTTTTATTTATTTGACAGAGAGAGATACAGTGAGAGAGGGAACACAAGCAAGGGGAGTGTGAGAGGGAGAAGCAGGCTTCCCACTGAGCAGGGAGCCCAATGCGGGGCTCGATCCCAGGACCCCGGGACCATGACCTGAGCCGAAGGCAGACGCTTAACGACTGAACCACCCAGGCGCCCCGAAAAGATTTTTAAATACATGAGTAAAATAAATAGTCATAGCAATTCTGGTCCACCGCTCAGAACAGATCCAAGAAGCCAGTGATGTACTGTGCCCCACACTGGACCAGTTCTTGCAATGGACCACAGGGTGCTACAGGACATAGCACCACTGTCATCCCAGGTACCAAAGAATCATGAGGGCTGGACCTGGTGAAAGCATCACATTAAGGAGTGATTTCAAGAAAAAGTGTGAGTCTTATTTCTGTAGAAGAGATTACAACTTCCCACCCACCTTCTTTAAAGACACTCTTTCAGGATTCTATTAGCTTTTGTGTGTTAGTATTGATCTGGATCATTATTTATTTATTTATTTATTTATTTATTTTTGAGACTCAAGCTTCATTTTAATTTAGCTAACCAAGCCATTATTGAGCTCCTATTTTGTGTTAGGCAGGAGTTACGAAGATTTCTAACAGACAACTCCTTCTGGTAGGAAATACAAATCATAAGTTGATGGTATCAATACATCAGTGCTATAATGAAGAAATGTACCAGGAAGCTATGGAAAGAGGAGCGGACAGTGGCAGACTGTGGAAGAGTCTGGAAGACATAATGCCCTGAAGGATAACTATGTTATAAGATATACAGCTATAACCACCAAGAAAGTGGAAACACAATGCATAGATTAGGAGAAATATTTGCAAATTACATATCTAATAAGGAACTTGGGTCTAGAATATATAAAGAACTCTTACAACCCAATAATAAAAACACAAATAATCCAATTTTTAAAATGGGCAAAGAATCAAAATAGACATTTTCTCCCCAAAAGATCTACAGATGGCTAATAGCAGATGAAATGTGGCTCAACATCATTAGCCATCAGGAAGAAGCAAATCAAAAGCAAATGAGACACCTCTTCACACCTGCTTGGATGGTTATAATAAAAAAGATAAGTTCTGGTGAGGAAGTGGAGAAACTGGAACCCTCGTTTGCTGCTGGTGGGAATGCAAAATGGCACAGCTACTCTGGAAAACAATCTGGCAGTTCTTCAAAAGGTTAAACATAGAGTTAACACAGATTCAGCAAGTTCATTCCTACCTAGGTACACACCCAAGAAAAATGAGAACACAAAAATTTATATACAGGGCGCCTGGGTGGCTCAGTTGGTTAAGCGACTGCCTTCGGCTCAGGTCATGATTCTGGAGTCCCGGGATCAAGTCCCGCATTGGGCTCCCTGCTCGGCAGGGAGCCTGCTTCTCCCTCTGGCCCTCCCCACTCTCATGTGCTCTCTGTCTCTCTCATTCTCTCTGTCTCAAATAAATAAATAAAATCTTAAAAAAAAAATTTTATATACAAATGTTTATAGCAGCATTATTTATAATAGCTGAAAAGGAGAACAACCTACATGTCCATCAATTGTTGAACAGATAAGCAAAATGTGGTCTAGCCATAAAACGTTACTCAGCCGTAAAAAGGAATGAAGTACTGATTTGTGCTACAACATGGATGAACCTTGAAAATATAACCTTAGTGAATGAAACCAGTCATGAAGGGAAACTGATTACATTATGAGATGTCTGGAAGAGACTAATCCATAAAAAGCGGATGAGTTGTTACCAGGGCTAGAGGAGTTGGGGGGAAATGGGAGGGGATTGCTAAGGGGTGTGGGTTTCTTTATGGGATGATGAAAATGTTCTAGAAGTGACTGTGGTGATGGTTACAAACCTGTGAACACACTAAAAAACAGTGAATTGTACACTTTCAGTGGGTGAGTTAAATGATCTGTGACTTACAGCTCTTATATAAAAAAAGATATACTGCTGTATCACAATTCCATGAAATTTGGGTTGTGGAGACATTTCTAAGAATGATGATAATAGTAATAAAAAAATAACTCCTCATATTTTCATGCCTAGTACTTTTTAGTAGTTAATCAAATTGGACAACATAAGGGCAAGTACTTTAAAATCATGTCTTTGGGGTGCCTGGGTGGCTCAGTCGTTAAGTGTCTACCTTCGGCTCAGGTCATGATCCCAGGGTCCTGGGATCGAGTCCCGCATCGGGCTCCCTGCTCTGCAGGAAGCCTGCTTCTCCCTCTCCCACTCCCCCTGCTTGTGTTCCCTCTCTCTCTCTCTCTCTCAAATAAATAAATAAAATCTTTGGGCGCCTGGGTGGCTCAGTCGTTGAGCGTCTGCCTTCGGCTCGGGTCATGATCCCAGGGTCCTGGGACCAGTCCTGCATCGGGCTCCTTGCTCGGCAGGAAGCCTGCTTCTCCCTCTCCCACTCCCCCTGCTTGTGTTCCTGCTCTCGCTATCTCTCTCTCTGTCAAATAAATAAATAAAAATCTTTAAAAAATAAAAAATAAATAAAATCTTAAAAAAATAAAAAAACAAAATGATGTCTTCATGATGGCTCTTGCTTCAGTACTTTTACTTCACCCCAAATTTGTTTGTAAGCCAGAGTAGAAATTTACTAACAGGTAAGCATTCATTGGTGTGTTAATTGCTACAATTTCTAATGGTATAGAAAAGATTTACCTAATAGAACATTAGGAGGGGCTTATTACCATGACTCCCAAACAACTGCATAAAACAGCACAATCTCTTTTAGGCAGAAAAATGCTGTCTCTGAGGAGGCTGTAAGCAGTCATTCCTTAAATCTAGGTCAGGACCTACTAAATAATAATAATGGCCATTTTAACAGGGCTAAAATTTGCTGTTTTTTAAAAAAGGACTTATTTCATTTCTGATCAACCAGAGTGCCACCACAGAAGGAATCAACATTAAAAATCCAACAATAATACACAAAAAGTGTGCTTTCAAACTACTCAATAAATTTGTTAAACAAAATAGAAACAGTTCTTCTAAGCTATAAAAATCTGCTGACAATACTAAATAAAACAGAATTGCCTTGGAAAGGAGGAAACGGAGACATTTCTTCTTATTGCTGATAAAGAAAGGGAAGTCCTAATCCTTGAAATAAATTTGTGTGAGACCACAGAATGATGCATATTTCATGGAAAGATTGAGTCCATGAGACTGGGCTGCTTCTCTAATATGTTACTAAATGACTAGGACTAGTGCATAAAATCGATAGATTGGGTGTGACACTCATGATCGTCCAGCAGATAGAAAGGCAACAATATTTCTAAGTCATCACAAACCATCTCAATTATTTCATAGTCTTGTTTGGTCAGATTTTTCCTTATGATAATTAAAAAAGTATACATTCTATTAGAATTTATCAGTACCTTTACCCAATGGATATAAGGTATTTTCCCAAATGACAGGTGAGAGCCAATGGAATGTCTCAGAGAAGAACCCAGTGATGCTCTAACTGGTTCCGTCAATTATTCACATGCTTACTGTTCACGTGAATATATATACAATCTTCCAGCTGCTGATTAGCTAACTACCAGGAGCAAACTTCGGTGAAATATGTTTAGGCTAGAAGTTTGGAGCAAAAAAGAAAAAAAAAAATCCACAAAAGTAAGCAAAGACCATTTCACTAGAAATCCAAATCCAAGATTTATGCTTCTCTTACACTTTGCACAGAAATTAGGTGACATCAATATGGACCCAGACTGGAGTTACAGTGTTATCTATTACAAATCATGGGAGGGGTGCCTGGGTGGCTCAGTCGGTTAAGTGTCCCACTCCTGATTTCGGCTCAAGTCACAATCTCAGGGTCTTGGGATCGAGCCCCACCTGGGGCTCTGTGCTCAGTGGGGAGTCGGCTTGAGATTCTCTCTCTCTCCCTCTGCCCCTTCCCCCCACTGGCGCATGTTCTTTCTCTCTCAAATAAATAAATCTTTTTTAAAAAAAAATCATGGGACATGGGGCAAGTAACTTAACCTCTCAAATTTCACCTTGAGAAATAACAGTCCCATCTCATGAGACTGGTGAGGATTAAATGAGTAGAAATGAAAAGCATGCCTCAATCTGCAAACCACCATGAAAAAGGTAAAGATGCTGTTACTACTAGCATCTGCAGGCTTTCATCGCAAAGATATTCACTGACTGCTTCCTTGTGCCAGGCTCCTTACTAGGGGATAAAGAACAGGCTGAAAGTCATGAGCCCGATCCTCAGTGAGAAGACAGACAATGCAAACAGTGAGAGCCAGTGACCTTCAGGACCTTAAGGTTTGAATGTCAAAGAGCAATAGAGGTGTGCGGAGTAAGTTTCCATGGTTGGGCAAAGGGGTAAGCACTGAGGAGGTGATCCTGAGGTTGACCTGGCAGTTAGCTGATACACACAGGGGGATGGGTACTCTGGGCTGAAGGATTAGCATACTCACCTGCAGGAGGAGGGAGAGAACAAGGAGAGTTATACCAAGGGCTTCTGTGCTGCTGAAACCCAACCCTGGACCGCTAGGGGGTCTGGTTATGGGCCTAGGGCAGCCCCAAGCAGAACACTAAGGAGTACGATTTTATATCTTAGGCCAGTTTCCCAAACTGGTTTGATGGTAAAAACCACCTAGGGTGCTTATTAAAAACACCTGTGTCCAATCCCCTTAGCTGGCTATTTTCATCTTGGTCTGGCAGGACCTGCAACGGAGGATTTTAATTAAGTACCCAGGTGAATCTTTTCATTGGGCAACCAGGAAACACGAGTGAAGAACTGAACAATTCTGAATAAGGAAGATATATAACCAGACTTGCATTCCAGAAAATCACACAAATAACTAAATGAAATGCTAAGCATCCTACACCTCATGAAATAAGAGTTTCTTTTGTAAACTCTATGGTTCCCTGTTTGAATTATGAATTACTAGGCAAAACAAACCAACAATAAAACCCTCACAAGAATGAATGGGATCCATGTTCTCCCCTACCTACGCCTATTATTTTAATTAGTTATGAATCACTCATTTCTGTCATCTGGTGTGGAACTAATGAGTATTTCCATTTAATTTGTTATCAGAAAGCAGAAGCTGATTTTCAACCACATTGTGGAGAAACCTTTACAGCTGTGCTGCCCAATATGGAGCCATTAGTCACACTGAGCGCTTCCAATGTGGCTAGTCCAAACTGAGACAAAAAATACACTCAAGATTTCAAAATCTTCGTATGAAGAAGAAAGGATATAAAATGTCTCACTGATGGGGTGCCTGGGTGGCTCAGTCGTTAAGCGTCTGCCTTCGGCTCAGGTCATGATCCCAGGGTCCTGGGATCGAGCCCCGCATCGGGCTCCCTGCTCAGCAGGAAGCCTGCTTCTCCCTCTCCCACTCCCCCTGCTTGTGTTCCCTCTCTCGCTGTTGTCTCTCTCTGTCAAATAAATAAATAAAATATTTTTAAAAAAGTCTCACTGATAATTGTTAATGCTGACATTTAAAAATGTAGATATTGGGAAAAAACTCTGGACATTGGGTTATAGAAAAGACATTATTAAAATTAACTTCACCTGTTCATCTGCTTCTCTTCACTTTTTAAAATGACTATTAAAAAATATAAAATTAGAAATGTGGCTCATCTATATAACAAAGCTCCTCTAGGATATGAGTACATTAGCAACTAAGTTTCTCATAGGTGGAATCTGCAGTGTGGAGTTCTCACCAGAAAAGGTTTTTGAAGAATTAGCAGGCTTGATCAGAAGACAGAACTTAAGCATAATGCATATACGGGGTAGAATACAGAGTAGCAAGACACAGTTGCAGTTAGAAGTGTGACCTTGGAGGAGTAACTATTTCTTTGGAATCCTCAACTGCAGAATGGTTACTAATTATAGATGCCATATTCCCCCTTCCAAAGACAATGAAAGGTTTTAACAAGAAATGAAGACTTTCTCATCTTGTAAAGCATTGTTTTGGCTGATTATCATAAAATGTGTAATGAAAAAGGAAGAAAAACGTCCTAGACTTGATAATATTGACTACATAGGCTAAAGGACTTTCAGAAAAGAAAAGATCATGGGCCAATGGGGGTTATTATCATCAGTGACAGCTTCAGAGGGCATTGGCCCTGTACGGCCTTTAAAGATATGCAGGATTTGGAAGGCTGTGCAAATTTGGGGAATGGAAATGTAGTTCCTTAAAGTAAAAATGAGATTTTTGACACTCTAGCCCAGAAGAGTTAGGTTCTAGGAAAGGAAGCTTCGGGTGGCTGGACCAAATGTAACCTTCCAGGTTACTGCCTCATGGAAAATATAACTCCCTAGTCTTTCTACTTCTAAATTATGAGATCACCAACAATTCAAGCTAACTAAATAGCATAGACATATATGAAATCAGGTTGCTTCCATTCTAAGCTGAAAACCACGATCTCATCCTAGAACTCTAGAGATGGTTAGCATATTTGCAGGGGAGAATTATGACAAAACCTTTTGGAATAAAACAAGGTAACTGTCCTCTCAGTACAGTTAGTTAATCCTCATTGTTTTGGATATAAAAGTAAAGTCAGTTTCACAACATTTCTGACATTCTTAAAGAGAGGTTGTTTCCACTTTTCTAAGTTTTCATTACAACATCTTCATTTGAAAGGACATTAACCTCATTTAGAATAAAAGCTTAGTACAAAAGCATCAGTTTTCATAGCTTTTGAGAGCCAAATATTTTATTTTAGCCTAGATAACATTTTCAGGTGAAGTATGGAAAACAAATCTGCAGCTTTTTTTTTTCCCCCAACGAAAACTAGCTAGCCAGGATAAAAGGCAATAACTTAAGGGGATCAATTATTGCAGTTTAATACATTGCAGGAAAGGCCAGTTTAAGGAAGTAGAGATCTGAATGACTCACTATCATGTCTGTATTTGGAATGCACAAGAGGTAAGATTTCATTAACTTCCCCATAATTAAGCAAGGACATTTCAGACCGTATTAGTAGATTGATTTTTACTACCAGAAAAAGACCATGCGTGAAAATCACTGATCCGTAGAGAGTACAAGGATTTACATTTTGGAATGGCTTGTGTTGCTGACCTTTCAAAGGTTCAAGGCATTCTCTAGATGTTGACTTTCTTTCCGGATATAATTCAACATGAAGTCTCATGGAATAAATAGAAAAGCTTGCACATTTTTTTTGGAATAAGTTTTAAGAATGAAAAACTTCTATTAAAGTAGTTTAAATTTTTTGTACTGAGTTACTTGCAAATTGAGGTCCCCCCTCCCTTTTTAAAGATTTTTAAGTAATTTCTACACCCAACATTGGGCTCGAACTCACAATCACGAGATTCAAGAGTCACATGCTTTACTGATGGAGCCAGTCAGGCGCCCCAAATTGAGCTTTTTCAAATCAAGGCTCTTCTCCTTATTGCAGTAATTACAATTTTAAAGTGTACAGTTTAGCCTCCCAAGCAATTTACCATTTACATGGTAAACACCAGGAGAATATTTATTGAGTTCCTACTATGTTCCAGATTCTGTGATAGATGCTTGATATAGCTTAGCTCATTTAATTTTTACAGCAATCACATTATGTAGTGCCTCCATTAAATAGATGAGGATATCAAAGTAGAGAGAGGTTATTTTGTCCAAAGTCACACAATTATTAAGTACTAAAGCTTGGATTTCCATTCAGGTTTGTCTGATTCCAAAGCTCATGATACAATATTATAATGTCCAACAATTACACATAGTGTATAATTATACAAAGCAAGTCCAAGTGATCCAGGCTGGCCTTCTAGATAATTTGTTAGAATGTATATAGATACTGTATGTAACTTAATGTGTCAAATAAAATTTAACTGCCAAGTATCTAGCTAGCATCCTTTAGAAAAGCAATGATTATATTTCTATTATTTTACGTAATTAAGTAAAGCCAAAAGAACCTCCTCCTCCCCTGAAAAATTCAAATATTTTATAAAAACTGGTTAAGTGACTAATACTAATTCCCTAGTATTTCCTGAATGTTGTGGCTTTATGGGAAATTGTGTATTTAGGTCAACTGCTGCTGTTTTAAATTGTAAATTGTTAAAAATTAATAATGTTAAAATTACTGTAAAGCTTTGAACTACACAGATTATAAATCCCTGAACACAAATATCGTCTTTAAATTTCCATAGAGCACATAATAGATACTCAATAACTCTCTCTGATGAATGTTTGTTTTAGTGAAGATAAGTTGTCAGAAGGCTTAGTTATGTGCACATGGACTCAGGACCCAAATTTTGCTAATTCATAAAATGGTTTTTCCATTCCCCTCTCCCCAAAGCCACTGCCCCATCACCATCTCTTCTTTCTTTGCTCCATGTGGTCCCTCTGGCATCCAGCCTTACAAGGTTTCCCCCATTAACGACGCCCTATTTGGTCAACATTGGAAAAAGACTCCAGTTAAATCCATTGACTATCATGTTTTACACATCTCTCAATTAAAGGTATTTTATATGTCTACTTCTACCATAGAGGATACCTTCCATTTAGGAAAATGACAAAGGAAACACTAATCATTTCACTTAATTTTCTTTAAGTCTCTACTACAGACTTTGATTGGATTGCTATTGGCGACTTTATATCTTACGTTGATTTCGCTACAGTTCAGTAAGTGAGAGCTCCAGTAACCTCTGGCTCCAAGGAACTGGAACTCTGACTCAGAAGGTGACACAAGGAAACCAGAAAGTGGTCAAGTACTTGTGCTTCCTCAATATTCAGTTTACATTTACTGACAGTCACAGTTTTTGATCATAGAATAAATGCCTTTCAAGCTTTAGGCTACGAAATCCTTAAAATAGATGCCATTAAAATACACACACACACACACACGTATATTAATATGTATATCTTCCAAGATTTTTCAGGCCTAAGCAAAGACTGAACAGCAAACAGCTTGTTAAAAACAGCTTGTAAAAAACAGGGGTGCCTGGGTGGCTCAGTCGGTTGAGTGTCCAACTCTTGATTTCAGCTCAAGTCTGATCTCAGGGTTGTGAGATCGAGCCCCGCAATGGGCTGTGCACTCAGTGGGGAGTCTGCTTGAGATTCTCTCTCCTTCTCCCTCTGTGTGCACTCTCTCTCAAATAAAAAATAAATCTTTTAAAATGTAAGAAACATTAATTCTCTTCATTACTGTACCTCTTCTAAATACCAAATAAAATGTTCAATTTGATAGACAACCTACATATTGAAAACTACATTCTTTTATTTTATCCTCAGATATGAGCCAAACTCTGTAATAAAATAGTATTTCTAGTCCGCATAAACATCCAACTTTTACCCACATAATCTGCAAAAATTGAATTCAACAATATTCTCTCAACAATGTCCACTTAACAAGTGAATAGTGAGAAAAGAAATGCTTCCGCTACTCATCCGACAAACATTTACTGAGCACCATCCAGGTGCTGAGCTCTGGCGAAACGAAGATAAACCAACCGCATCGTGCCCCAGGGCCTCTCAGACTAGCTCCTAGTCTACAGACATGAAAACAAATAAGTTATTTTTACAATGATCATCATTTACAGTGCAATGCAGTAAGTCCTATAATGGAAGCATGTGCTGTGAGAACACAGGAAGGAACAGCAAATTGCCCAGGTAAACCAGAGTTAGCAGGTAAGTAGGAAAGTGCCAAGTTCGGGGGCGGGTACTGGAGGGGTATTATGGGCAAAAGGAGTAGTGTGTGCAAAGGCCCAGGCATAGGACTATCTAGTTCAGGGCATTACACGGATGGCAGTTTGTTCCATCCAACTGACAAGCAGGGGCTTATCAATTATTAGGAGGATTTAAAAGTAAATACTCTAGGGGCGTTAGAGTGGTTCAGTCAGTTAAGTGTCCAACTCTTGATTTCATCTCAGGTCATGATCTCGGGGTCGTGGGATCGAGCCCCATGTTGGGCTCCACACTCGTGGGGAGTCTGCTGGAGATTCTCTCTCTCTCTCTCCCTTTGCCCCTTCCCACCATGCTTGTGCATGTGCTCTCTCTCTAAAACAAGTAAATCTTAAAAACATAAAATAAAAGTAAATCCTCTAACATGGTAAGGGATGCTATTTTTATTCAGTTCCTCATTCACTTATTATTGGGAAAGTTTCAATTTATTTAGTAAGTGAAAAACAAATGCGTATTCTTCATATTTAGAAAAGATAGCTGTAGAACTATGTTCTAACTGATGAAATTATCAGAAAATGACATTTCCTGCCAAATCCTTGACAAGAGATTTTTAAAAATTATTTTATGCTAATTTAGACAAGGGGGAACAGTGTCAACTATATTCAGTAGAATACTGAGGATACGGAATGGAAGGATTTATAAGTACCATACACGATCAGAGTTGCCTTCTATTTCACTTTAATTAGATTTAAGTTTTAAATTAAAGTAGCTTAAAATGACAAATTATTTAAACTACTTATCTTCTACCTTTCTTATCTCATTTGGGGTCCATTCATCTTTTAATTTACTTTGAACAGGTACACGTCTTAAAAGATATTGTATCATTTAATCTTCACAACAAAAAGCAGTTCAGAAATACTAAGGTAAAAATGCTAGCATTTTCTAATCTTATACCTCTTGATATGCTCTTTATAAGATCTCAAATACTCTAAGCTTTATGGCCTCTGCCAGGTCCACTCTTTCACAGAGCTGCTCTAATCTGGAAGAGATTCATTTTTAAATAGGATCAATGTGCGAACAGCCCGGTGTGTTGTTGTGAAACAACTGTCCTTCCTCCAAATCCCCAGTACCAGGGAGCTTCTCTCCACCTCTCCCCCAGTTATGCATCCATGATCTAGACATTGCCTTTTACTTGAAACTTTCCTCCCCAGGTCTCTGCCCAAACTGTGTACTTCCTCTGTTAAATTTTGCTCTGTTAAACAGCACTCTGTGGTAGGAGCACTGACAATAGTGACTTGATCTTTGGCCCTCCATCTGGTGCATGTTTGCTGGATGACCTTCCTTGGAGGTGTGTGTTCCATGACCCTTGGAGGTTACTTCACATACTTGAGAAATGCCCACCAATGCCAGGATAGGGGAGGCATGTTTTGGCCTCCCATGTCTCTGTTAGAGAAAACAAAGTCTTTCCCCTTCCTGATGCACAGGTAGGGCCACAAGATCTAATTACAGGTTAGCTGTCAATTAGGTGCATGCAAACCCTTCGAGATGCATGTGAAGGAACCCTTTGATCTTACTACTATGCCCCACATGACCCCTTGCTTGCTCTACAAAATCTGTGGACTAAGGTCTGGACATTGCGGGAAAATAACTGTGGCTAGATCACTGTCCGCCCAATCCTCCATCAGTAAGTTACCCTGAATAAAACTCTGTGTAAACTGTGTGGAGTGGCCTGTTTGTCTTCTGATCTCTAAGTGCTTTCTCAGTTTGGGGGATACTCTACTGTCTCGCCTCCACTTTCTAACACCTGTGTCTTATGTAAGAGGCAGGAGTCACAAAAAGACAAAAATGAAAGACAATGAACTGATAGATTGAGGGAAAAGAGGGAAGGTGGGAGCAAGAAAAGATAAAGGGAAACAGCTTAAAGAGAAAAGAATTGAGGGGAGGGAGAGAAGTAAGAGAGGGAAAATGAGGGGTATATGAGGAAAGGGAGCAGGTGAAGAAAATGAAATAAATGTAAAGTAAGTGACGAAGGTCTTCAGGAAGTCACTGACTCAGTCTTGGGCACCGGAGGAACTGAGAGCGCTTTAATCTACTCAGGCTTGTCCTTAGGCTCCTAGCCTTTTCAAGAGTACATTTTGCTTTTAACAATTTTCGGATATCCGGCTTCAGTCTAGGCCAGCAGGAGAGTAAAATTTCAAGGTCAAGCATAACTTCTTTTTTTTTTTTTTAAGATTTTATTTTATTTTATTTTTATTTATTTGACAGAGAGAGACATAGTGAGAGAGGGAACACAAGCAGGGGGAGTGGGAGAGGGAGAAGCAGGCTTCCCCGCAGAGCAAGGAGCCCGATGCGGGGCTCGATCCCAGGACCCCGGGATTATGACCTGAGCCGAAGGCAGATGCTTAACGACTGAGCCACCCAGGTGCCCCATAACTTCTTTTTCTTATTAGAACCAAAGCGTAGGTTGTTTGGAATCATAAGATCTTCCCCTTTTAAGCCTTTAGAAATCTAGGTGAAATCAGAATTGATCATGAATGTGTAACTTCACATTTAATGGAACTTCAAGTTCAATGGAGAAGCATGGGACTCAACCAGGCTCATTTTTCACAGGACCCTGATTCGAATGTAGTTCTGAGACCAAACAGTAGAAATTCTTTGTATTCATTCTATTTTCATGATTAATTTCTGCAGCTCCTGGAGCATTTTTAATTATCTTGACACCTCAGGGGTAGAGTGGAAAGGCCATTAAAAACAGGTAGAATTGCTCAGAATTCTTGCACCATCTTCCTTCTATGTAAAAAATGAGACCAATTCAGTAAGACCAAAAGCTTTCCACATTGACCCAGAGCACAATTTTTTTTTTCCCCTTTTAAGTTTAGATGTTTCTGGTGAGAACCCACGCTACTCACAGGCACAGCTGATGTTCTCTTGGCTGCCGGCATTCAGAAAGCTGTCTGAATGGATGGCACTGAGCCTTCTGCCACTCCACTGGATCCTTCCCCAGTGCAAGTGCCAAGTAACCCTGAGTTTAGGCAAGCAACAGTCCTCAGGGCACTTCAGTCCCCGTCTCCTAGACCAGGGCCCTCCTCCTGGATGCCGGCAGTACGGCACAGGATGAATACATTTCTTCTTCTTCACTCTGGTTATAGGGTTGGCTGGCTGGGATCATCCCAAAGGCAGAACACTCTGCCCAAATCCAATGAAACGCTTTACATTGTTTAGTAGTCCCCTCCTGAGGCTGAAATAAATAAGAGCTACTTACAGTCTTAAGATCCGCATGTGAGCATTATATACAGAGCCAGGGTCAAAAACTCAAATGCCCTCAGAAGCCAGATAATAAACGAGTGAAGTGGACAGGGTATAAAACAACAAGAGAAGGTAATGACCGTGCTTAGCGGGAGCGCGTGCCTCACCTACCACCGAGCTCCAGGTAGCACTTGCTACATAGGAAGCTTGATGCAGGTAAGCCAAATCTGATTTTGTTTTTTGAGAGAAGCCTGGAATTTGGATTTTGGGACAAAATTTCCAAATTTTTAAATATCAGCAACTAATTATATTAAAACAAAACAGAGTACACAGGCCAAACAAAACCCATCTCTGCCAGATTTTGCCTCTAGACTACCATTATGTGTTCTCCGACAGAGAAATTCTAAGCTTTTTGGACAAAATCACACCTTCTTCAATTGTCATAAATGTAACAAGAGAAACAAAATCAAGATTAAGGACAATTTGACAGGACCTCAGAAATGAGGCAGCAATGTAAAAGGTGTATGGAAAACCAATCAAAACAAGGTGACATTTAGTGAGTAATATTATTTCCCAGCTTTTAAGTGAATTTATTTGTAACCTGGATGACAATGGCTTGACTTACTCTAAAACTCACACTAGTTTTCTTGGAACTGAAAATACTAGAACAGTTTCTCCTTCCCACCATTCTCTCCTGGGGCTCAGCCTAAATCTGGAAGATGATCTGAAGTCCAATCTCACTGGAACTCTTTCTCAAGAACTGTTCGTGCTGACTCAAGAAATCTGAGAAAAGCACTTCTCCCAGCGCTGGTACAATCCCATTAACCATCACTGCTATCAAAGGCTTTACTGAATAGTGTGTTCCAGTTTACTTTCTGTATCTCTCTTCTTTGGACACATGTTAGAGAAATAGAAGAATTAGAGAATTTCAGATTTACAATAAGCCTTAGAAATCATTTGGCCGTATCTGCTGTCTGGTGATCAAATTCTCCCAAGTCCATGCCTACCCGGGATTCACTGTCTCCCAAGAGCAGCCTGTTCTACCATCTGGCAACTCCAACCCTTAGAGAAGTCTCCTTGAACTAAAACAAGAACTCATCCATTGGTTTGACAAAAATGTATCAAAATGCCAATGATACGACTCATACTAGTTGCTTTTATATAAAGATGAGTAAGCTGGGACATCCCTCCCCCTCTACAAAGAATTCACAGAAATATTTTTAAAATTAAATTTCAAACTTCCAAAAGGGTACTTTGCATGAGTAAGTGCACTCAAGAGACAAAACAAAGCCAACCAATCAAAAAGTCTAAGATGTAAGACAATTCATGAGAAGTGAATACAGAAATACGTAAAAGAAAGAAAAGGTTTAATAGCAGGGAAATAAGTATGAATACTCAGATATGAGGCTTCCTTCGAATTTAACCTACCATCTCTTCCTGATCACCCCAGAACCAAAGGCTAAAAGGAAGACAGGTACCAAGTTCATTATCTACTGTCGAAGGAGATTTACTCACCCAGAATCTCCCATACCTGGAGAGGTACAAAACCAGGTTTCAATATCACTACTTGTGTTCACTTAATAAACTCCTTCCCTTACTGATACCTGTATCCTTTTTCTGCTATTGCTGTCCCTTAAGCCCAATTCAAGAAAAAAATATTCAGTCAATTCCATCCCCATTCCCCCTCAAACCACAAGTTGCCCAATTAAGAGAAATGTGAGAAAAAGAATTTACTATATGGTAGTTTAAGGTCTGCATGACAGCAAACAGCTGAGAAGACTCGGTCCAATGAGAACTTAGTCATAAATTTTGTGCAAAGCTCTGTTTCCCCAGCTGAGCAGAAGTGAAAATTTCCTGTTAGTATAATCAAGATTTTTTTTTCCTTTGAAATTCTGAGTCCTGACGTTGGGTAATTTATAGAAACTTAAACCTCAACTGAAACCAATCTCATTTCATTGTTATGAGGAATAAATTAGATAATGCTTATAAAGAATTCAAATAGAGCCTCACAAAGAAAATTTTCAACAAATGGTACCTATTGTTATTAATATCATTTTTACATCTATTGGTCCTAAAACATCTTCACATATTTCTCAAGAATCCACATTTTTGTGAGTTCGAATGCACTGCTGATTCCATTTGAGGGTGGTGATTATGCCTATTAAGAATGCACTTTTTAATTTTTTCCCTTATTCATGCAAACATATTCATTTTAGCAGATTAGAAAAGTAGAAGGAAGGAGGGAAATCAACCATCTTGGGAACACACCTGTTAATATGGTACCATTATTTTTTGTGTTTTAAAAAAATAACCATTTATTGCTACAAAAGCAGACATATATATACTGTAAAATGTTGGAAAATGTAACTTAAAAAACCCACTTGATTTTCTATCATGGAGATTAATTCTGATAACATTTTGCTGTATATTCTAAATGTTTTTCTAATACAGAAAGCTCTAGGTTATATCCATTTTGACTTTCCAAACTTTAATGGTTTATTCCATGCCATTTCTGGTGGAAAAGCTATGACTCCACCTGTATACAAGTAGAAATTCCAGAGCCTCAGTAACCACCATCACTGGTCCCTTCCTCAGGACCACGTTCTTTATTAGGTTACCTCTAATCCTTACAACAGTCCTGCAAAATACATTCCAATATCCCTGTTTTGGGGATAAGAAAACTAAGACTCATAAATATCAGGTGACTAGTCCAAGGCCTCAAAGCACTAAGTGACAGAGCTAGGTTTCTATCCATCTTTGTCAGACTCCAAAGCCTGTATGTTCTCCCCTAGCAGCAGCCTAAAGTTAAGTGAGATACAGATTCTCTATCTGAAAACACTTAAATGAACACAAACAATCCAGATCCTTATTTGGGGAGTAAAGTAGTATGACTCTCACTTTACAAAAGGACAAAAGTGACTCAAAGTTCCATATGAAGAGGGATAGAGCTGGACTTTAAATCTAAGTTAGATGAGTATACCATCATTTTAATACAAGATAACTCTCTGCTATGTCATGTTTAAATTTAGAGTTTGCTGGGATTTTACATAAAGTAAACGCACTCTCAAGCCACCCACAAGTACTCACTGGTGAGCTTTGCCTGGGGTATAATTCAGAGGGAAAACCCAAAATGTAATTAGGGAGTTATATAGTCTTAATGTATACCACAGTGAAACTTACCCTGAGGTTTAAAAGTCCTGCTTATCAGACTACTGGGAAGGACCAACTGGGAATTTAGAGACCTGGATGAGACTCCCAGCTGTCACTAAATACCTGCTTGACCGTGGGCAAGTTACTGACTCTCTTCTGGGCTCCAGTGACTTCATCATTAAAATAGGTATAATAAATAATTCCCCCTACCCCCAGCCCCATGGACTCACACTGTTGTCAGACGATAAAGGTTATAAATGACAAAGGGTTTAGAAAATTTAAATTTTCCATTCATATGTAAGGTACCTAATAAAAGTAATGACAATTATAATAATGTATTACTATAGCTACATGTGACTGAGTGCAAATTATGTCAGGCATTGTTCTGTTGTATATGAATCAACTAATTTAATTTTCATGTTATTATTACCTCAACTTCACAGACAAGTAAACTGAGGCTAAAACTGGTTAAGGACTTGCCCAAGGTCAGTTGGCCAGTAGATGAAGCTAGGTTCTGAATCCAGACAGTCTGACTCCAGTCCATGCTTTTAATTACATGAAAAGGAGGTTCCTAAAATCCTTTACTTCTCCCACCGCCAACAGCCTCTGTGCCACCCCCACCAGGGGAAAAATACTGAAATATACAGTTTCAGCAACTTTTGCTATTTCTAATTACATGATTTTATTTATTTATTTGACAGAGAGATAGCGAGAGCAGTAACACAAGCAGGGGAAGTGGGAGAGGGAGAAGCAGGCTTCCCGCCGAGCAGGGAGCCTGATGTGGGGCTCGATCCCAGGACCCTGGGATCACGACCTGAGCCAAAGGCAGATGCTTAACGACTAAGCCACCCAGGTGCCCCTAATTACATGATTTTCTTTATAAAATAAATTTAAAGAGAAAATAATTTTTAAGCTATTCTGAGAAACTTGTTGATTAAAAAAAAACAATGATATTGTCTATTTCATCAATGTTATCTTTAGGCATATCAGGTAATTTCATAAGGAAAATTTTTAAGGGTTCACAATTTTTCTTTTTTTTTTCCTATTTATTTATTTATTTTGATGTAGTGTTCCATGATTCATTGTTTGCATATAACACCCAGTGCTCCATTCAATACGTGCCCTCTTTAATACCCATCACCAGGCTAACCCATTCCCCCACACCGCTCAGGGTTCACAATTCTTTCAAAGATGGTTCTCCACAGGCAGCAACCTCTGTGAGCTCGGCTGCAGCAACCTCTTGCTAAGACATGTCTCCAAACACAAGGGAAGCAAGGGCAAAAATGAACTATTGGGACTTCATCAAGATAAAAAGCTTTTGCACAGCAAAGGAAACACTCAACAAAACCAAAAGACAACCGACAGAATGGGAGAAGATACTAGCAAATGTCTTATCAGATAAAGGGCTAGTATCCAAAATCTGTAAAGAACTTACCAAACTCAACACCCAAAGAACAAATGATCCAATCAAGAAATGGGCAGCAGACATGAACAGACATTTCTGCAAAGAAGACATCCAAATGGCCAACAGACACATGAAAAAATGTTCCACATCACTCATCATCAGGAAAATACAAATCAAAACCACAATGAGATACCACCTCATACCAGTCAGAATGGCTAAAATTAACAAGTCAGGAAACGACAGATGTTGGCGAGGATGCGGAGAAAGGGGAACCTTCTTACACTGTTGGTGGGAATGCAAGCTGGTGCAGCCACTCTGGAAAACAGTATGGAGGTTCCTGAAAAAGTTGAAAAGAGAGCTTCCCTATGACCCAGCAATTGCACTGGTATTTACCCCAAAGATAAGAAGGAGTACTTGCACCCCAATGTTTATAGCAGAAATATCCACAATAGCCAAACTATGGAAACCACACAGATGTCCATCGACAGATGAATGGATAAAGATGTGGTAAATATATACAGTGAAATATTACTCAGCCATCAAAAAAAATATGAAATCTTTCCATTTGCAACAATGTGGATGGAACTAGAGGTTATTATTCTAAGTGAAATAAGTCAGAGAAAGACAATTATCATATATCTCACTCATATGTGGAATTTAAGAAACAAAACAGAGGATCATAGGGGAAGGGAGGGAAAAATAAAACAAGACAAAATCAGAGAGGGAAACAAATCATAAGAGACCTTTTCTTTTTAAAGATTTTATTTATTTATTTGACACAGAGAGAGAACAAGTAGGCAGAGCGGCAAGCAGAGGGAGAGGGAGAAGCAGGCTCCTCGCTGAGCAGAGAGCCTGGTGCAGGGCTCGATCCCAGGACCCTGGGATCGTGATCTGAGCCAAAAGCAGACGCTTAACCGACTGAGCCACCCAGGCGCCCTGCCATAAGAAACTCTTAATCATAGGAAACAAACTGAGGGATGCTGGAGGGGAGGTGGGTGGGGAGATGGGGTAACTGGGTGACAGACATTAAGGAGGGCACTGGGTATTATATAAGACTGATGAATCACTGACCTCTACCTCTGAAACTATTAATACATGTTAATTAACTGAATTTAAATTAAAAAAATAAAAAATAAAAATAAAAAATAGTAGCATTGTAAAAAAATTTTAAAAAGATGGTTCTCACTAAAATTTTCCCCCAATGATCCTGAAAAATTATATCTTGTTCTAAAAGGGATGACACTCACTATCTTAAATGTTCAGTTCTGGGAAAATACCCAAAAAGAAGAAATTATGCCATTGAGATAATATTCTAATGTCTCTAATAGTCATATTTCAAAAAAAAACCCTTAGTAATCTACTGAACAGTAGACCATCTATTGATTCTTCCCTCTTAACTAACTAGTGGTTCCTGTAGGGTTAAATATTATACAGGATAGACATAACTCTGTGGCTGTTGGTAAATATGTTCCTTCCCCTATATTTTTACAAACTCAAATGATACACCCCAAGTGTAGACAAGAAACCCTCAGAAAGTTATCAGGTAGGAACAGAACATGAATCACAAATGTAGGCTCCTTATGTAATTTAAAATTTTCTAGTAGCTAAAGAAAAAGAAACAGATGAAATTAATTTAAAATATATTTTATTTAGGCCAACATATCAAAATATTCTAAGTTCAATATGTAATCAATATAAAACCGTTAATGAGATATTCTGCAATTTCGTGTATTAAAGTCTTCAAAATCTGGTGTGTATTTACCCTTACAGCACATTGCAACTTGGACTAGCACTTTTCAAATGCTGACTGGCCACATATGGCTAGTGGCTGCCATAATTGGGCAGCGTGGTTCTCCAGAGTGGTTTTAAAAGCACAATGGGGATTAGAGAATCAACCAGTTTCCTACCCCAAACAGCAAAGCATAGGCCGAGGAGAAAAATTACAATAGGTTGGTAATTCTGTATTGAGAGGCACACAGTATTTTATTATAAAGGTCCTCTTCAACTAGAACTTAAATAACACCTCAGATTGTAAATTTGTGTATGTGTCTGCGTGTACAGAGACATGTGATTTTCAATATCTAAATAATGAGCAGCAAAAGAATCTTGGCCAGTGTGGACACCCACTGTGACCATACAAAGGGAAGCAGTGCAAGACAATGTGGGAAGTGTACTACGAGGGCACATGGGTTCTGAATGACGGTGATTAGAACTGAACCCCTATCAATTAATTTCCTCTTTTCCCTTCTTCTCCTGTCCTGGTCTCCCTTCATTGAGGTTTATCCTCAGATGTCACTGCTCCTGGAAGACTTTATCCGAGTATCTAAAATATACCTACCAGCTCCCAACCCCCACCCATGGCTCCCATTACTATAGTTATTTTTCTTCATATCACTTATTATTCCCTGATATTAGAGTATACATTTATTGGCTGTTTCTT
This sequence comes from Mirounga leonina, assembly GCF_011800145.1. NCBI lineage: Eukaryota > Metazoa > Chordata > Mammalia > Carnivora > Phocidae > Mirounga > Mirounga leonina. The sequence goes on from NW_023270314.1 coordinate 16,228,584, forward strand.
CCCCTAGAATGGAAGCTCCATGAGGACAGGAAAGTTGTTTTATTCACTGTGAAATCCCGGTATTCACACAAAACAGGGAATTGGTTTTCAACAAATTTGTTTATTCAACAATGCTATGCATCTACCATCCATTCTGACAGGTGCAAAGAGGACACCCTTAGACTCGGGCAGGTAGCATCCCTGTGCTAGTAAGAAGTCCTGGGGGCAAGGGCATGCCTTCTCACAGGGCCTGCCCCACATGTAGATTATGCTCTAAATCCCCTATCCATACAGCCTGAGTCTGCTTCCAGGGCCTGACCAGTCTCTGCTCCAGATCCACCCAAAGCCCTTTGCAGTGAGGGACAGAACTGGGGTTAAGAGGAGAAGGAGTTGAGTGCCTGGGTGGCTCAGTCGTTAAGCGCCTGCCTTCGGCTCAGGTCATGATCCCAGGGTCCTAGGATCAAGCCCCACATCAGGCTCGCTGCTCCGCGGGAAGCCTGCTTCTCCCTCTCCCACTCCCCCTGCTTGTGTTCCTGCTCTCGCTATGTCTCCCTCTGTCAAATAAATAAATAAAATATTAAAAAAAAAAAAAAAGAGTAGGAGTCAAATTTAGGTACACAGGCACATTCTTATCCTAAGCAGCACTGTCCAACAGGACGTGCTACAACTATGAAAATGTTCTAGACCTACACTGTCCAATAGAGTAGCCACTGGCCACATGTTGCTATTGAGCACTTAAAATGTGGTGTGACTAAGGAACTGAAATGCTTAATTTTTGTACCTGGTTTTAAAGTTAAATTTAAACAGCCACCATATTGGAAAGCACAAGTCCAGTGGAAAAGAAAGTCAAGGATTATAGAATAGGTTTGTACAAGTTTTCAATTGCTACTGTAACAAATTACCACAAGCCCAGTGGCTTAAAACAACACAAGTTTAATCTGTTAAAGTTCAGAAGGAGGTCAGAAGTCTGAAAAAGTCTTTAGGGGCTAACATCACAGTGTCAGGAGAGCTAGTTCCTTTTGGAGGGTCTAGGGGAGAATCCTTCCTTGCCTCTTCCAGTTTCTACAACCTGCCTGCATTCCTTGGCCCTGGACTGCAAGCACACTCCCATCTCTGTTTCTACTATCACATGGTCACCTTTCTCTCTTGTTATCCTTCCTGCTTCCCTCTTAGAAGGACCCTTGTGATCGCACTGAGCCCATCCGGATAATTGAGGATAAAGTTCCCATTTCAAGATCCTTAACTTAATCACATCTGCAAAGTCCTTTTTTATCATATGGGGTAACATTCATAGGTTCTGGAAATAAGGTTATCTTTGATGGACCATCGTTCAGCCTACTACAGGTTACTGGATGCTATGGGAGATAAGAAAGGAAAACAGAGATCCAGAGGAGGACTTTCATCAGGAAGGTGACATGAAGAGATCACTCTGGGAGCAGAGTAATTGGAGGGAAGTCAGAGTGGGGCAGGGAGACCAAATGAAGCCACTCAATGGAAGGCAAGGTAGAGGTGAGACAAGAAGATGCCTAAAACTAGTCAGTGGAGGTGGGCAAAGAGAAGAAAGTATGAGGCTGAGAAGTAGTAAGGATGTAGAACCCACAGAACCTCCAGAAAGGAATGCTGGCCTGAGGGGATGCTGGTGGGAAGGACAAGTGAGAATTTTAATGTTTAATCTTTCATTAGTTCAGTTGGTGATTTTACAGTATTTGTGTCATTGTCCTATCGATCAATGTTACCTTAAATTGATTCTACTCATGGACCAAAACACAAGGGTATTTTTCACAATATGAGGTGTAATAAAAAGTGATCCCTCATGCAGGTACTATGTAGAATTTTCAACAGCTGCTCAAAGATGCAGATGCATAATACTGTACAAAAAGGCAAGAGGGTCAGTCTGGCCTCCAGATATTTTTTGTTTTTTCGGGTTGTTTTTGGTCATTTCAGCTTAATGCCAAAGGATGTAGATCAGGGCTCAGGAGGGTTTTTTTTTGTTGTTTGCTTGTTTTAAAGGTATAGTTAGTGTAAGGAACTTGCAAGTTTCAAAACCTCTAAAAGATCAATCTGGTGGATTCATCTGAATGTAGTATGGTGATTAAAGCCTGTATGTCAGGGCTTTGATATCTCAAAGAGCTGGGTTCAAATACAGCCTCTGCCATGATACTAGCTTTGTGACCTTTGAGGAACTTTCTTAGCTCTCTGAACACTAGTTCCAGAATCTTTAAAGAAGAGATAATAATGCATATTAAAAGGTTGCTATAAGGGTTAAATGATACCCTATTTCATGTCCAGTACAGAGTAGGTAATCAATAAAGGTAATTATTATTAACTGAAAGCCTTGTTTAAAAGAATCATAATCAGAAAAACATACTGTTAGTTATTAATAAATCTAATAAGGCTCTCCAAACAGATTAAAAAAAAAAAACCCACACAAGTAGGAATTTCAAATACGGAAAGAAACACATCAGCAAATCCTCACAGAATAACTGTGGATAATCTAATGACATGGATTTAAATCTTCAGGATAAATGCCAGCTGAACTGAATTTCCTTAGTTTCTATCCCAGCTTTAAAGGATCCATCAGGCTCCACTACTGTTTTAAGGAACATAGTAAAATACTCCAATCTTAACTATTGAATTAGAAAAAAATTAAATATACAGGTGTCCTCCCTCAATTTATGGACAAGCTATGTACCTGAAGGACTATGTATATTGCAAATTAGATTTTGGTAATCAGAATTCATTTTCCCAGTGATAATTTCAGAAACTTGTTTTGCTGGAAAAATGCAGTAACTTTTTTGGGGGGGGAACTGGCCATAGGATTAGGATAGATGGTATCTGGCATTCTGGCACAGATAAAATTAAACAGATTCTCCACATTAAATTCTGGATCTTGCTAGGGTCATGTTTTGACTGAAGTGGCAAAGTAATCCCCATCGTCTGGTAATGAAAAACACATCCCATCCTGTAAATGACAAAGTGGAAGACGGACTATATAAAGTATAATACATTTGTTTGTATTACCTTTCTGGGGCAAGACATTTCGTATACATTCAAGCGAGCAATTACCCACCTTCAATAAATGTTTTAGATAAATGGGATAGTTTCATGAATAGACATACCATTAATCTATCTGACACAGAGAGAAAAGAAGTCTGAGAAGGGGAAACTGGAGCTTACATATAAGAAATGACAAAAAATTAGCATTCTGTTGATAAGGTCTGTAGTAAGGTGTGGTGTACGATTTTTAGGACAGGATTCAAATTCATAGTTGTAGGTTTTTGGTTTTTTTTTTAAAGAGACCATTGCAGAAAGCAGGTAAACAACTTAAGATACAGGCTGCCGAAGTAAGCCAAAGTAACACTATTTGTCCAACCAACATCCTATTTGCAAACCCCAATTACCAAAGGACAGCAAATTAAATGCTAATCTTCGTTGTTCACAAACAGTATTTTTAAAATGATATCCTCTGGACTCCGCTTCGCCTTATTAAACACTCGGTGGAGTTGCTCATAAAAGTCAAGTCATTCAACGAGGACAATCAATCGTAGTTAATGGTCACTATAAAAACCGGCCTGTGACGCTTAAGAGACAATTTCGTAATTAGGAGTCAAGTGGGGACTGAGAGCTTGCCTGTGAGAGAGCTCCAATTCCTAAGGCTTCTAGGGAGTGATGAGCATTAGGCCAAGGCATGGCGCCAAAGAGCTGAGGCTCCACGGGCGTGGAGGGGGCTAGCACAGATGACCCGGCAAGGAGAGCGCCAATGTTTCAGAGGAGGAATCCAAGGGCCATAAGAACACCACTGAGAGCCAAGCTGTTTTACCTGCCACTCACTTTATCCCCCGCCACACCTGTTCTGAACCAACTTGGTGACATTTGGGGAACACTCACTGCCCGCATTGTCCGGGCACAAACTGGGAGCCAGAAAAGAACCGGGCTCAAAAGACTTCACATAGGTACTCAGAGACTGCTCTCTGTTCTTCTGGTGGCAGCGTTCCCTTGGTCCATTTGGGGGTTCACAGAGGCCACAGCATTTATTAAATTATCCCCAACTCAGTGCCCACTGAGTCAACGTGGACTGAGATGCAATTCCAACCAAGGAACCATTTCTGGAAATTTTTTACATCATGGCTCACTCAAGATTAAATCATGCATAGGCAAAAAAAAAAAAAGTAAGTCTTCCAGGAAAATTGATGAGGGGGAGAACACATTAGGAAGCCAGCAGACAAAGACAAGCAGACGGGTACTGCAGCCCTGTCTCCATCCGCCCGTATGTTTTTCCTCACACCCATATGCTCACTCTCAGTTCCCATATGGTTTCTCTTTCTCATTATGAAACTGGAGGTGGGATGGGGGCAGGAGTGAGCACACATCTACTTTGTACAAAAGTTACTGCAGACACCAAGTATCCTAGAACACAGCAGACGGGAAAGCTGAGTTACATACAGGCCCCCCCCGGGCCAGGTTGCAGGGGCCCTGACGCTGGTTCCTCCTTTCCATCGTCGCTCCAAGGGCAGGTATTTCTGGACGTTCTATCACTAGCACAGGTACTGGCTCTCTGGTCCAGCTGCGGGCACTTTTTCCTGTTCATGGCGGTCTCCTGCCTCAGGCCTGAACCTGAGCAGCGGACTGACAAACTGAGTTTGCCAAGGAGCAAGATGCCTAAGAAGGTCCAGCGCCAATTTGCCTGATGACCTGCTCCTCACTTGGACCAGTGAGGGTAATGGTGAGGACCAGCAAAGTAGGACCCTGTTGGTCCATAATCCTCAGCGATGACATGACCTGGCAAAATATTGTACCTTCAAATGTTCATAGCAGCATTATCCATACTCTAAAAGGAAAACCACCCCAGTGTCCACCGAGCGAAGAATGGATAAGTAAAATGTTGTGTATCCAACATAATGGAGTATTATTTGGAAATAAAAAGGAATGGAGTATTGGTACATACTACAACATGGATGAACTGTGAAAGCATCATGCTACATGAGAGAAACCAGTCACAAAAGGACAAACATTAAAGCTGTTAACAAAGAAATTTTGTCCCTTACTGATCCTCAAAAGGCAAACTTATATTCTATCAATTAAGGGAGCATACCCATAACCTTGGTAGGAGCTCCTTTATATTTCTGTTGTATCAGGAAATAATTTTTTAAAGACTCTGGTTTTTTAGAGCAGTTTTAGATTCACAGCAAAACTGAGCAGAAGGTACAGGAAATTTCCCATATCCTCCTACCTCCAAATGTGCATAGCTTCCCCCATTGTCAACACCACTCACCAGAATGATACATTTGTTATAATCAATGAACCTACAGTGACATATCATAATCGTCCAAAATCCATAGTTTATAATTGTGTTCACTCTTAGTGCTGTATATTCTGTGGGTCTGGACAAATGAATAATGACACGTATCCACCATTACAGAATCATACACAGTGTTCTCATTGCTCTGGAATCCTATGCTCAGCCTGTTCATCCCTCTCCCAACTTAAGCCCTGGCAACCACTGATCTTTCCACTGTCTCCATAGTTTGCCTTTTCCAGAATGTCATATAGTTGGAATCGTATAGCATGCAGTCTTTTCAGATTGGCTTCTTCACTTAGAAATGTGCATTTAAGTTTCCTCCGTGTCTTTTTATGGCTTGATAGAATGCATCTCTTTTTAGTGCTGAATAATGTTCCATTCTCTGGAGGTACCAAAACTTATCCACTCACCTATCTTTGCTTCCAAGTTTCTGCAATTAAGAGCTACTATAAACATCCATGTTTTAATTATTTGTAATTTTCCCACTTCTCTTTCAGTGTATCTCTTGTATATGCTTCTCTGCTATCAAGCACCTGATGATCTTGAGCTATCCTTTTCTTCTTTTTAAATGAGTTCATGACAGTGAGAATTGAATTTTCAAGCCTTGGTTTTGACTGACACTGAGGACTCCTTGAACAATTTATGCACCTGTATCTTCAAAAATCTGATGGAACTTCTATCTTACATAATGGATCAAATTTTTAATGACAATTTATATTGTGAAAAATGTCTTAGTGTTTTTGGTCCAGGAAAATCTACAAAAGTCACACTATGGTATTTTTTTATTTGTCATCTGAGATCTTCCCAATTAGAATACTACCTCTCTCTGATACTCCCATTAACCTTCGTTTGGATCTCTATGAGGACCCATAGTAAAGCCACTGTGGGTTGAAAATAACATGCATGTGTCTCTTCTGCATTCTGAGCTCCAAAGACAGCAACTACATCTCAATCATCTGGATATCTTCCATATAAAGCACAGTGCATGACACAGAGTGAAAATTCAGCAAATGCCTGTGAAATTGACATGGCTGTGTCACTGCTGTTCACGAAGGATGTACATCCTGCTTAAAAAAAGAACTTAAGCTTAAAAAAAAAAAAAAACCTTAAAAAAATAAGCTCTTTTAATCCACAAATAAATCATGGAATCTTGACTGACCAAACCTAATAAACAAAGACCTTCAATTTCCTTTTATTTTTTCTTGCACTTTTAAAAATGGTAAATCTGAATTTGAAAAGCTGGTAAAATTTAGTGTTTTAAAAAAACTTTCCAGGAATTCTCGCAGTCAGTCAGACTCAGCTCTCATATCTTCTCCCTATGCCGCATCCATGATGATCTCCAGGGCTAATATAAAAACTTAAAAAAACAAATGCTTAATGAAAACTGGGTTTCAGACTGATCATCACAAGGCACTGCAATGAAAAAAAATTGCTTACCTATTCTGAAAGACACTGCACCAAAAAAACAAAACAAAACAAAACACAATAGTTTTTACTATAACTGTATTTTGTTAAAGCAGGAAAGTGTCCCCTTCTCCAGACCTTGCTCCATACAGACCACTTTAAACACAAAGCCAGGGGCTCCTGGGTGGCTCAGTTGATTAAGCGTCTACCTTTGGCTCAGGTCATGATCCCAGAGTCCTGGGATGGAGCCTCCTGTTCCTGTCCGGGCTCCCTGCTCAGTAGGGAGTCTGCTTCTCCCTCTGCCCCTCCCCCTGCTCATGCTCTCTCTCACTCGCTCTCTCTCAAATAAATAAAATCTTAAAAAATAAAATAAAATAAACACAAAGCCAAAGTGATTATTTCAAACAGAAAATAAAACCATGTCCCTTCTCTACTCAAAATCTATACCATATAGGTTAAAGCTAACACCTGTCTCATTCACTGTCCTAACACCATTTCATAGGGGTTCGTTCTTTCTCTACAACTCTACATCTTGTGTCTCTACTCCAGCTTGCCAGGCATGCTTTGACCTCAGAGCCTTTGTACTAGCTGTTCCTTCTATTGGAAAGCTCCTCCCTCAGATGTCCCAAAAGGTTGCCTCCTCCCCTCCTTGATATCTCAGCCCCAACTTTACCTTCTTAGTGAGATCTTTACTGATTATCATAACTAAAAATGTACCAACCCTCCTGCTTCATTTTTCTCTATAGCACTTACCACCATCTGACACACCATATAATTTACATACTTATGTACTTATTATTTGCTTTCCTCCCTCTGGAGCCCCCGTGAAGGCAGAATTACGTCTATTTTTTTTTTTTTTTTAATTTTTAAATAATCTCTACACCTAACATGGGGCTTGAACTCACAACCCTAAGATCAGGAGTTCCATGCTCTTCCAAATGAGCCAGCCAGGTGTCCCAATTTTTTTCTTTTTTTTTTAGTTAAAATTTTATTTTTAAGGAATCTCTACACCCAATGTGGGGCTCACACTTACAAGCCTGAGATCAGAGGTCACATGCTCTATGGACTGAGCCAGCCAGGTGCCTATTTTGTTCACTATTCTCTCCTCAGCCAAGAACACTGCCTGCCACATAGTAGGCGCTCAAATATTTGCTGATTAGTTGAATACTACATTTTATAAAGAACTTCAACAACTGAAGTTCTCTGGTATTCAAGAGAGGTTTCTGGTTAATCTCCTGGCCTATAATTAAACACTATTATCAAAATTTTCAAACCATATTATATGTTTGCGAAATATCATACCATTTTCAGTGGTTCCCATTTCTCACAAACTTAGGTTGCCTAAGAGTATGAATCATTTCTATGTCATGCAAATGGAGCTAACAGACCTCAGTAACGTGCCCAAGTCACATTACACAATCAGTGGCTCAGTCATAACAAACTCCAAAGCAACATGCTCACTTCTGGATGGCGTCTTTTTAAAGAGGCCCCCACATCTTAGCTCATCCTCTGTCTTCTTTAAACAGAAAATCAAAAGTACTTTTAGGGCAATGATTTATAATCAGAACTGTACATCTTCAAATTATTTTAAATAAATGCATCCATTTATTTAATAGTCACCAAAAGAAATGCATTTGCTAGTATTCTTTTTTTTTCTTACCCCCCCAACTCAGAGGTCCATAAAGCAGTTCATTATTTTACTTCAAAGACAACTCAGTTTCAGGTACCACTTCAAAAAAAGAAAACCCAATAAGCAGGACTGTCGCCTTTTCTATGAGCTGCTCTTATTTTATATCTTAATGGAGTTTCTCTAAGAGTTACGTTTTAACTGACTCAATTTACTAGGTACTTATTTAGCCCTTTACACGGGGCTGGATATGGGGTGTTAAGTCTAGCTAAATTAAATATTTAGAAAGAAGGGAAAGAAAAAGGAGGGAAAAGTACTAACATTTATTGACATGACACGTATCACCTCACTTACTTAAAACCACCAAGAAAGTAGTTACTGTCATAATTTTATGGGTGTTCCAAGAAGGTATAAATTACTCAGTGCCCCACAAACTAGGCAGCAGCAGAGCTGAGGTTTGAACCTACATCCGTGGGGCTCGAAAATCTTTCCATTATACCAAATTGCCTCTACTAACACTGGGTATTGCTTTTTCTTTTTAATGAAAATGGGGGGAGGTGGAAATCTCAACTAAATAGAGCAAGGGATAAAAGAAAATCAGTCTAAAAACTGCTAGGCCAAGAAAAGCTTTTCAGGAAAAATAATTAAGTAAACAAAATGCTAAAATGTTAAATATCCCGTGACGCTAATATACTGACCCTTTAAGACATCTTCCTGGTACACAGAACTCCCTTCTTTTTTTTGAGGCAGGGGGAAACCATTTAATATGGTGCTACTGTCAAACCACAGTTTGATGAAAAAAGGCAGGAGAAAATATTTCTGCAAAATATTTTAGAACATTCAAACAACGTGTGTGGGGGCCTGTGTTAGCAAGAGAATATGTGTGCAAAATATTAAAAAGAATTAGTAAGGGGCACCTGGAGGGCTCAGCCAGGAGAGCATGTGACTCTTAATCTTGGGGTTGTAAATTCTAGCCCCACGTTGGGTGTAGAGATTACTTAAAATCTTAAAAGAAAAAAAAAAGAATTAGTGAAATGTCTTATAAAACAAAAAAATTTAGACAATGAGAAAAAATAATTTTTTCACATATGCACACATTGGTCAGGGATAGTACTGGGCTCAGAAATAAGCCAATGAAGAGTCCCCAAATGCATTCACACCATTAACTGCAGTACCACTGCTGGAAGTGCTGACATAAGCTGAGTTCATATTATTATTATTTTTTTTAAGATTTATTTATTTATTTATTTGAGAGAGCGAGAATGAGAGAGAGAGAGAGAGTACATGAGAGGGGGGAGGGTCAGAGGGAGAAGCAGGCTCCCCGCTGAGCAGGGAGCCCGATGCGGGACTTGATCCCGGGACTCCAGGATCATGACCTGAGCCGAAGGCAGTCGCCCAACCAACTGAGCCACCCAGGTGCCCCATGAGTTCATATTATTTTTAATAAATGCTGGGATGGCAGCTATGGGGATGGAAGTCTGGGAGGAACAGTTCCCTTTAACTTTATAGCTTGTCCTCTCCCAGATGAAGGGTGTAGATGAACTCAAGAAACTTAAATGAAGACCTGTATAAGAATAAGGCAAAGGCTTCACAAAGTGATAAGGCATCTTTTCCCTCTCTACAAAGATGGTGAAACTGAAGTTTAAAGAAAGAGTGTATGATGTCAAAGTCTCTGTGTGTGGCCCCCCTTGGTCCCCCTAAGCCCTGTGGCAGACACCACTAATGACCTCCTTTCACTTCCTGAGATGGTGTGACCGCACTATGACCAGCCACTAACCATGAACCTTAGGCAGTCTGGGGGTAATGGAGGGAATACTGCCCTTGCAGCCACAGAGACCCAGGTTTGTACCCCACCCCTGCCACGCACTAGGGGTCCGTCTGACTTATCCTCTTGGCCTCTGGGGTTTTCTTCTGTAAAATGGGAAGAATACCTGCCATCAAGGTTGTTATAAAGATTAAATGAGATGATATATGCAAATTGTTAAAAAAAAAAATGATAGCATCTTTATTCTCCTTTTCCTGCCCTCCATCCTCCTCCCCTGTTGAACACTTACTTGAGCTTTACTCAATTCTCTAATATCCCATGTTGGGGCTCTTTATCAAGGCTCCATTGATACATTTCTATCCCTAAAGTAACACAAATTGTTTGTGGTCCCCTATGTTGATCACTCTGGGGCCAACTTCCACTTGGTGTTCCAAATGCATTATGCTTCTTTTTCTTATCTGGAAATCAGAAGGCAGGCTCAGGAGTATGGGTTTTATTTCTCCATCTTGATTCACCAATTTTGGTTTACCAGGGCAACAGGAAGCATACTCGTGTGTGTGTGTGTGTGTGTAAGAGAGACAGGAGAAAGTGTGTTTAAAGTCAAGAGGACGCAAACCCCAAAGTTGTCACATGTCCTAGATGATAAAGATGCTAAAACATTTGGGCCAACAAGTCATTTTCAGCACAAGTGATAGGTTAGCAGCTGCCTCCCTCCATATTCCCCATTACCTATAGAAAAGTTGGCTAAACCACACATAACTTATAAAACAAAAATGCTGGATCCACTGAGTAAAGATATATTCTCTGAGAGGTAAAAAGTTAATAATCTATAAATGGTTACATAAGCTTATCAGTTACCAAGTCCAAAAAACAGACCCCTCCTCCCCTAACAGCAAGAACCTTTAAATGAGAAAATTAGGAGGATGCCTCAGGAACCAAAGTGTCTGGAAGTTAAGAAAATTCATCTTCATACTGTCAATGTAAACATTCTGAAAGTCAGGCTAAAAAATAAATCAAAATGCGATGAAATGAAGAGCAATGTGAGAGAAGCTTTCTAAGTTTAATCTGCTTTTATAAATCAGATGTACAACACTCTTAAAAATATCTGCCAAAATTGGGGCTAGAATACTATACTGACTTGATAAACAAAAGTCTGTTTTCCAGACAGGTTCACTGCTGTGGTTGCTGGAACATACAAATTTTTAAAAAATTTTTTTAAAGATTTTATTTTTAAGTAATCTCTACACCCAGTGTGGGGCTTGAACTCACAATCCTGAGACCAAGAGTTGCACGCTCCACTGACTGAACCAGCCAGGCGCCCCTGCTGCAATATAATTTTAACCCAGCATACAAAGTGGGGGCAATAGTTCTAAATGGTATGAAATGGTCCATTCAGAAACATGAATTAAATACCTACCACATGTCAGGTACTCGGATAAGACACCTGAGATTTAAAAAAAAAGAAGAATGTGAATGGGTTTCTCTCCGACATCTAAGAGCTCAGCTAATTAAAAACACATCAATCAAACAGCTGTCATAAATAGGGTAAGTGCCATGAGAGCAACAAGCAGGGAAGGGTAAGAAAACACAGATGCAGGACCTCTAATGCAGAAATGGGGTGTGGGGGATGCGGGAGAGGCCAGTAGGTCATTCTAGAGGAGACAACGCTGTATAAGAGAACATCCAAGAATGGCTCACTGTTTGAAATGATAAATCCCAGGCAAGGCTTCCAACATGTCTCAGATGTTTCTGCTACATTCATAGAATGTCAAAAAATTCTATAGAATGTGAAGGTTTGTACAGCTTTTATCACCACCTCACTTGAAAACTCAGAGACTTTGGTTACAATGGCTCTGGGGTAAAGGGAGCACATAGAGGGATTCAGCAAGGAGTAAACCTTTTTTGAGACTAACAGGATGCTGTCCCAAAGTAGCACTGTGGGAGAGAGCCTCATGCATGTCACGAGCTGATGACATGGGGCCACCTAAGGAAGCATACAGTGTACATGAAAGTCATTATCCTGCAAGGAAACAGAGATGGAACCTAATAAAAGTCAAAGAGAAGTAGCTGAGCTGCACAGAGCACAAAGGCCTGCAGTATTTGCGCAATTCCTTAACAAAGGAGAAGTCAGAAAGAAAACCATACTCTTGATGCAGGGATTTTACAAAGAATAAATCTCTAGATTGAGGATAACAAGGGAGCAATAACTGTCTGGGTCTTTTCTGAGTTTTTGAGAATCTAAAAACATCTCTAATACTTGAAGATGCTTTCAAAAAAGGTAAGTAGAGGCTGGGGCAGGCAGACAGAGAGGAGAAAGGTTAGTAGGTTGAGGGCTTTATTCCTCTCCTCCTTTGAGAAGATATGTCTCTCTTTCAATAGGAAGTTTATTCACATTCTAGCCAGCTGCAAAACAGTGCTGAGAGCCAAGTTCCTATTGCCAAAGTTCACTCTTCAAACCGGCAGCCTGAGGTCTGATAACCAGTTAAAATGCTCAACACAATCACTGCCTTTTGGTGGATAACAAAGGCCCCATTGTTTAGAGATACATTTTCAAGTTTAACTCTTCTAGAATTATGAAATTCAAAACAAGAGCTATTAGGTTCAATCAGTATCAGGGTGAAGGGTAGGTATGTGTGTGTGTGTGTGTGCATGCGTGCGTACGTGCGTGTGTGTGTGTGTGTTAGTTTGGATTCCTTTCTTCTTTTTCTCCCCCAAAGAATAATTGGATTACTCTGGTAATGGCCAGAAAAATAAATTGTAACTATAAGTACTTTGCAAACCGAAAAACTGCTTCAAAGTCATAAAATTACATGTATGTGATCCAACACATTTCTAAAATACATTCTATCCTTTCAAATGAAAACATCTGATCCAAGACTCCATGTTTCCTAAAAACCAATGGCAAAACAAAGCACTCACTCAGAAGCTGGCATAGTTAAAGAGTACTTATGGAAGTGGAGGCACTTACAGGTATATGAAAATACACACAACATACCTTGTATCCTCAGGAGCCTATCATCTTAAGGGAAATATGAAGTATAAACAGATTTAGAAAAAAATAAAACACACAGTGTGATAGGTGTCCTACGTATAAGAACACAGCCATGGGAAATGATCTATATAGACTGGATCAAGAAGAAGGGCAGGAATGGGCCGTCCTTAGAGAGAGATGGATTGTGGGAGACACGGACCTCCCTACCAAGCAGATGAATCTTATCCTAAGGGTAACGAGGGGCTGGTGATGGTTTTTGTTATGAGAATAACTAACACCATGACCAGAAGTGTTCTTTGGGAAAAATTTAGGGCAAAAGAAACCAGGTGGTATTTTCAGTTGAAATGATTCCTCATACTGCTTAAGTGATGTCTATAGAATAAAGTAGAAAAAACATATAATGAAACATATAATCATCTTTTTTTTTTTTTAAAGATTTTATTTATTTATTTGAGACAGAGAGAATGAGAGAGAGAGAGCACATGAGAGGGGGGAAGGTCAGAGGGAGAAGCAGGCTCCCTGCCGAGCAGGGAGCCCGATGCGGGACTCGATCCCGGGACTCCAGGATCATGACCTGAGCCGAAGGCAGTCGCTTAACCAACTGAGCCACCCAGGCGCCCTGAAACATATAATCATCTTAATAGATGCAGAAGAGGAATCATCTGACAGTATTGAAATCCATTCATGATAAAAACTCTCAGCAAACTAGGAACAGAAGTAAACTTCTTCATCCCGATGAAGGGCATCTATGACTAATTTATAGCTACTACTACACCCAACAGTAAAAGACTGTATGCTTATTCCCTAAAATTAAGACCTCTTGCCATTCTCACTGCTCTGTTTAACACAGAATTAGAGGTTCCAGCTGGTGCAATAAGCTCATTCTAAAACTAACTGGAAAACAGAAAGGACCTAGAATTGCCAAAACAATTTTGGAAAAAATAAGTTGAAGTTCTTATACTACGAAATTTTAAGACTTCTTAGAAAGTTACAGTAATCTGAAGTGTGGTATCAGCATACAGACATATAGATCAGGAGAAAAAAAGAGTCCAGAAATAGAGCCACACATATATAGTTAGCTGATTTGCTGTACATGTTCAATGGGTAAAGGAAGATCCTTTCCACAAACAGTGCTGGAACAATAGGTATTCACATATAAAAAAATTAAACCCTTACTGAACACTATAAACTGAATTAACTCAAAATGGGCCACTGACCTAAATGTAGGAACTAAAAATATACAACTTTTAAAAGAAAAAAAGAGAAAAAACTTTTAGTGACCTTTAGGCTAAGGAAATGCAAAATAAAACCATAATGAGATATCACTACACACTACCAGACTGACTAAAACTTAAAAAGACCCACAGTACCAAGTGTGGGGGATGGTATAACTACTAGTGAGATTGTAAAATGGTACTACTACTTTGGGAGACAGTTTGGCAGTTTATCAAGTTAAGCCCAGACCTACCATGTGATCCAGCTAAGTACTCAAGAGAGTGAAAGTGGATGTCCACCTAATGACTTGTACACAAATGTTCATGGCACCTATATCTGCAGTCAACAGTGGAAACAATTCAAATGTCCATCAACTAGGTTAATGGAAAAACAACTTATGATGTATCTATCTATACAATGGAATACTACTCAACAATAGAAGGAAACCATTGATCCATTGATATACAGAACAACATGGATGAATCCCAAAGTAACTAAGCCAAGTGAAAGAAGCCAGACTCTCCCTCAAAAAAAAAAAAAAAAAAAAAAAAAGATTATGTGATTCCATTTATATAAAAGTCTAGAAAATACAAACTAGAGACACAAAGCAGATCAGTGGTTGCCTGGAGTGGTGGGCTGGAAGGGACTCAAGGAAGAATAGCAAAGGGGCATGACAAAATTTTGGGGAGATGGTGGTAGAAATGTTCGCTATTTTAATGATTTCATAGGCATACCCATATGTCAGAACTCATCAAATTGTACATTTTAAATATGTGCAGTCTATTGTATGTCAATCATATCGCAATAAAAATGTAAATAATTTTGTTTTAAGATGGGAGGAAAAGAGCTATTCCATGAATCCAAACAGAGGTAATTAAGGGCAAAGGATGGTAACAATGGTAGTGTAAAGGAGAAAATGGAAACCAGATATTCCCCATTATTATGTTGGCTTATTTCTATTGTTCATTACAAAGATCTCCAGTTCATGATGCAGTTTAGGGCAAAAGAAGATAGGAAGTATTTTTAGTTGAAAAGGCTCCTTACGTTGCCAAGATGCTTTCTGCAAAATGGACGTCAGAGCCTGAAGAGATCAGGGTGTGGTGACTGGACAGAAAACCTGTTGCAGAGGATGCTGGGATTCTGCCCAGATCTCTGCTCTGAAACTGAAGTGCTCACTCCTGCCAGGGCTGTTGGCTGGGATGGCTCACAGCTCAGGTCCTCCCCAGTCCCTGTCTTGACTAAAGGGAGCCACCTCACCCAAGATTCTGCCTCTATTCCCCACGGTCATCCCAACTCCATAGCTCACTGTGGGATCAGCACAACCTCCAGAAAAAGTGCTTATCCCAAAGCTCCACCCAATAAACAACCTGCACTCAAATCTCCATCTCACTCCCAGGGGGCCAGACCCAAGATACCTCCCCAAAGCAGAAGCAAGAAAGCTGAGATACAGGCGAGGGCTCATGGAAGCGATCTAGACTGAAAGGAAGAATTTTTATAGGTTGGTCAGGATAAAGGAACAGCGTTCCAGAAAGCACCATTTTCAAAAGAGAAAATAAATGATGATTTTAACGGAGAGACAACAACAAAGCCCACAAAAGCAAGCATGTGCATACTACACAGGGACAATGTCCTACAACATTTAGACGTCCCTAGAGTAATAACCATGATGGTAACACTTGGAAGGTGTGGGGTCTATAAGCTGACTCAGCTGAGATGTGGGACAGTACAAGAACTGATAAGAAGATGGCTATTAGGAACTTAGCTGAACACCAGGAATGATCAAAAGGGGAAGAGGGAGAGAGAGGAACAGAGACAGACAGAGAAGCTCTTCTCTCCCAAGAAGAATCACCCATTAATATTAAAGTCAATAAAGAGTTAAAAGTAAAAGTGCTGAATCCTGATTTCTGCTCTTTCTTGGTGGGGGAGGGGTGGGCAGAAAGAGGATATCAAAACAGGGGAATAGGAAGAGTTCTGTTTGTTTTGTTTCCTGGGGCTGGGGTGGGGGGGCTTCCTGAGGGCTCTGCCAGGAAGTCATCGTTTCTGCCTGAATAACTGAGGAGAGGATGAGTGACCTGTCCACATCACGGCACAGTCGGGGGCGGAGGGGATGGCTAGAGGCAGCTTACCTAGGAAATGGTGCTTGCTGCTTGTGGAGGAGGACAGCAGCCGGGGGACAGGTGAAGGAGCTGGGGGTTCTCTGCTGCTCGCTCACCCAGCACGAACCTGGGTTCCTGCCCTGCCCCACAGCACATCTTCCATTACTGTAGCTCTTCTAGGGTTCTTTTATGAGAGTGACAGAATGCTGGTAACACTCACTAGTCCCCAACGGCTTTTCGGATTGGGTTATTTCTTCCAAGCACTATCAAAGGCAACTATGAACCTTCAGCTGTATGTCTCGCTGCATGATGGCGAGGAGAGCCAGATCCACTTCCCCAGCAAAGCTCTCACCCTCACTGCTGCTCCTACAGCCGGCCTTGTGCGGCAGGGGCAGAAGCACCGGGCAGTCACAAAGCGCTGGCTTGAAACTCTACCACTCGTCCCTGGCAAACCTCAGCCCATTACTTAATTTTCTGGGCCTCAGTTTCCTCAACTGTAAAATGGGGGAGATAACAGCACCTTCCTGGACAGAGCTGCGAGACCTGACCTACCATATGCCCCAGCACACGGCTGGCTACTACCAAAAGCTTACCGCTCATTCCTCCTTATTAGCTGAGTTCAATCCTAGCATGTAACATGCATGACATATACTTCCAATTGTCAGAGGGTTAAGTATCTTTATCCACATTACATGAACTCCCTATGGTGTTATCTTTACTGAACTATAATTTAATATATGCTCCTGGACCTTTTTCCTGAGAGTAGATTTAAAAAATGTATTCATCTCATATATTTCATAGACTTTCTCCCTATGACCTCATATAACAGCCATGTGCTGTGGACACCTAAAAATCACTTAAATGTTGGCTCAGATCTCTCTGCCCAACTGTAGATCTGTATATCCCACAGCCTAATGGGCATCTCTATTTTGAATACTTTCAGGCAACACAAATTTAACATATTCCAAACCAATCATCTCTACCCACCTCCAGCCCCCATAAACCCATTCTTCTTCCTTTTCTTATACCCCTAGAGAAGCAATACAGAATACTTGTTAAAAGTGAGGCCTCGGGAGCCAGTCAGCCTTACTTGGGTTCAAATCCTGACTCTTACCACTTACAGGCTACTGAATCTTTTTTTTTTTTTTTTTTAAAGATTTATTTATTTATTTGAAAAAAGAGTGAGGCAGAGACAGAGAGAGCACACAAGCGGCGGGGGGAAGTGGAGAGGGAGAGGCAGACTCCCCACTGAGCAGGGAGCCTGATACGGGGCTCGATCCCAAGACCCTGAGATCATGATCTGAGCTAAAGGCAGATGCTTAACCGACTGAGCCACCCAGGTGCTCCCAGGGTCCTGAATCTTGGACAAATTATTTAACCTCACTGTGCCTCAGTTTCTGCAACTATAAAATGGAGAAATAGTACAAATGTTCTAAGAATTAACAGGCATGAATACATTTAGACAGGGGCCTGAGACATAGCTAACAGCTCAGTGAATGCTAATTATTACTATTAACTCAGTGGAAAAAAATAAGACTTTTCTTTGATGGTAGAGACTACGTTATTTCTTGTTCACCTTTGTAGGAAGAGTTCCTGGCACAGTGCCTTGAACATACGAGATGCCCAATACATTTTTTTTTAACAGAAGAATTTTTCTGCAGCTAAAATTACCATTAGACTATCAATTGTTTTGTTGAATGAACAACCATATATACAGAAATGAGTGCTAAGAAAAAAATAGTTTCTCCTAGTTCACTGGCATGCTTCCTTCCACCAGACAATGAGTGATGCACAACTCATTGTGCTTCCTTTTCTGAAGCCTTCCAAGAAACACAGAGTTAAATTTGGGACTCATTTGTAGTAACTAGAATTAGCCTAGATTTTCTGGTACCTATAATCCTCCCCACTCACCCCCTCCCACCCAGTTACTTTGAAGGGCTCCTTTTCTTGTTTTTAATTTTAATGCTTTTACTGGAAGTTAGCTAAAATAATTTTTGGATGTATCCATTCATTAAAAATATCTGTCTATCTAATGAGCACTTTTATATGCCAGGCATTGTGCTAAAAACAATGACCAATGATGAACAATGGAACGAGTGCATGCTGGGAGATGGCACCGAGAGAAGAGACAGATGGAAGGCGGTGTGGAGCAGTGCAGAGGGCAGGAGAGAGGAGAAGCTCAGAGGAGAAGAGACAAGCAACAGCAATGTGCACTAATAGTGCTCCGTGGCAAGTTTCAGCGATGGCAACAGTGGTTCATTAAGATGTTCACTGAAGCAGCTAGTGAGGAACTATGACATGCGTCGCAAAGTGGGGAAAAGGCTTCTGAAGATCCAGGCCAGCTGGGCCAACCAGCAAAATCACCATGGCCCCACTTGGGCTAGAAAAGAACAATAGCATCTGACCAGGAAGCAGAAGAAATGAACAAGAAAAAAAAAGACTGCCATCATACCTAACAAACTATTGCCAAATCTACATGCTTTGAGATGGCTTAGAATAAAAGGCAGTAACATTTTAATTCATATTTATATTATATACTTTATTTAGATAGGTCGTTAACTTAATTGCTTGGAAAGTCATGTAAGTCATATTGTGTACGGTTATTCTCAAGTATGTTCTTTCTATTTAAGTAAAGAACTATCAGAAGGTGTTTTCCTGGGGCGCCTGGGTGGCTCAGTCGGTTAAGAGTCCGACTCTTGATTTCAGCTCAGGTCATGATCTCAGGGTTGTGAAATCAAGCCCTGTGTCAGGCTCTGCACCGAGTGGGGAGCCTGCTTGAGAGTCTCTCTTTTTCTCTCTCTGTCCCTATCTCCCCACCCCTACTCACACACACTCGCGCACGTGTGTTCACTCTCTCCAAAAAAAAAAGAAAGAAAGAAAGAAAAAGGTACTTTCCTTATAGTGTAAAGGACAGTCTCAAGGACTGCTAGAATTATCTGGTCTTCACTTTGATGCCCACAGAGAATCTTTTCAACAAGACAACCTTCAATTTTTTCTTACTTGAATGCAAGTAAAGGGAGTTGAGAGGGCAAGAGATTTGCAGAATTGATGGCATGGTTATAAATGCACAGGATTTCAGGTTCTTTATTCAGAGGAGTTCCCCTCAAGTTATTATTAACGTGCACTTACTCTTGTTTTATAGAGAATTCTAATACACTCAGAGATCTGATTTACAAGCCTGAAATGGAGGCAGTAGGTTAAATGAGGAAAGAGTCAAGAAGTGCCATCAAGGAAAGGTAACACCATAATACATTTCCTAAGAAAAGCAAACAGAAAAGCCCAGAAATCACAGCCAGGTGGGGTCATTCCATTCAATGGAATCCAGGCTCACTGGCAACACTGCACTAGAGAATAGCATTAAATTATTTTCAGCAAAGTTTAAGATATTAGGCAAGAAAAAGGCTAATATGCTAGAAAGGGCTTTCCACTCAAAGGAGTGAATTCTTTCGCTTTTTTTGGCATATTGGGAGAAGGGGCTATATGCATCCTTCTCTCTGAAAACACCAGACAACACTGAAGATTTAGCAAAGACCGTTCACACATTTTACTGTTAAAGGCCATATTTGATGAAACCTAGGTAAAACTCTGAAATAAAATCCCAATTATGATTTTAGAGAACACCATGAGCTTCATCCTCTGTGTATGTAGCTTATCGTATTAACTACAGATCAGCACAGACATTCCCAAGATAAGTCACTGGTTGAGCTGACAGCCAAATCCAACAGACCCAACTAGCATTTTTTTAACCGCGAAAAAAAGCCCTATCACCCAGGTCTCCAGTTAAAAAGAAAGTAATTACTGCACCTTTTGGCACGGTGACAGCCATTCTGTTTTTTATTCAAACAGAAGGACAAGGGATTCCAGTTAATCTCAGCAGAGGTACCAAACTGCAGAAGCGCAAAAAGTAGGAGAAAAGACATTTGAGGGAAAGAAAGCCTTGTAATTCAAGATTTATCAGGCATTACCTCTGCTCAAATGTCTTACTTACCACAACAAACTTATCTTTCCTAGACCAGCAACACTAAAAGACGAAAGCATCACTGACATTCAGAAGCCATTAAGCTCCGACAGTCTCTAGGGAACGCACGGAAGCAAACAATCGCAGCCCCCATCTCGAGGAACACTGCCTCTTATCAGGTCTCGGGGAGGTAAGGCGCAACTATCGCGAGGACAGTGGGTCTAGTGCTTCCTTGGGCAGCCTCCATTCTCCATATGTCAACGGTGCATAATTCACAGGGGATGTGCCACCTGCTGACTAAAGCAGGTGCCCTCGTGAGCCTTTACGGTGACACTCCGAGGCGTGCTGCCTCCAGCCATGAAAACGCTGGAATGTTAGACACAAACAATTTCCCTAAACACTGTTTTTAAGCTGATGCTGTAGTTAGTGGTCGGCTGAACACAGAAGAATACAATTAGAAACAATTAGCCATTCAGTGGCACTACCAGCGACAGTTCTCCTAGTGGCCTATAGTTTACACAAAAAGCCAAGCCTCCAAGAGGAATACTCAACCACCCTGCAAGCGAAGGAAGTATAAAAACTGCTTCCTGTTTCCTGGCCGACCTCCGCTCCAGACAGTGCTTCCCCACCCCGGTGACACACCGCCTACCCCCTTCCTCCCCGGACTCTCAACACTCCAGGGTCACCAGCTCTTCTGCTCAGCACTTTTTTTTTTTTTTTTAAGTAGGGAAAATAGATAAGCAGCCTCTGAGAAAGACATCTGATAGACTATCCGGGTGGGCAACAGCAAAAGGGGGGTTGGAGAGGAGGCTAGGAAGGAGAGTGTCTAGGTTCAGTAAGAAGAAATAGGAGAGAGAAAGAAAAAAGAATGTTTCGCTTTCTAGAAGAAAAACTGATTCGGATGGAAGAGAGCACATCACTGGACTTGAGAGCTGCAGGGACTTCCCGGGTCCTTTAGTTCAATCTCTTCATTTTATAGAAAGGAAGTAAAAGTTTAGAGCCATTGAGCTACCTTCCCAGGGTCATAATGTCAGGCGGTTAACATCATTACAGCTTCCCTAACTATGAGCACCCTTGGGAGAAAATGTTATCTTAACACGAGGAATAATTACTCTTCTCCTGAGAAGAAACATGTTTTTCATTTCATGGTTGCTGTGAGATGTTTCACAGAGCAGGCTTCCCTCTCCAGGGGAGGAAACAAACCTTCTTGGGAAGCCTGAGGCCGGCCAGTTAACCGAGCATCCCGGACAGTGCTAGGGCACACTTCTTAACTCCTCTCTACCTCCCTTTTCTGCCTTCTTTCTTCCATTTAATATATTAGTTCTCTTGTATTTTATGGATCCTTGCAAACTCCCTGAAACCTCTTCTGGAACAACAAAAACTATATGACAGATACCTTCTATAACATCTGCCCTTCCCAAGAACTCGGTGTGCTTCCCGGAGCAGGGGTCAAGTGTTACTGTTCTACTTGACATGGTCACAGCAAGAGCCTGAGACCAGTCTGGACCCTGGCATTCATACTTATTCCTGTAGAATAAACTTCCTCCTGAGCCTACTGGTATACAAATTAAAAACTCAGTTCAGGCCTTTACATATAAAAAATATCATCTTTTGCTCAGATTAAATTGAGAAGTGTGTTCACAAACCTTAAGCCTTTGAGGCACCTTTTCGTTCAAATTAAAGACATTTCAGACAAAAAAAATTAAATGCATTTCTACAGGAATTTCACAAACAGCAGCAGCAGGTGCCAATGTGGTGAAAATTTTGTTTCTCTCTATTTCCATACATTTACAAATAGCATCATAATTTACAGCAACTTCCAGCTCTTCAACTGCCCAAGCCTTCATTTTTATCTCGATATTACATAGGAAGGAATAAAAAAAAAAAAGAGGAACAGAAAAAGCAATCAAGTGTTCTTTTGTACTCTATTTCCCATAAGGATGGGGTAAGGTTCTTTCTCAAGCTTCAGGACACAAGCAAGCAGACAGAAAGAGCACACTCTGGCTCAGCAGTAACAGGTGACAGGTGAGCACATGAGACACCTTTTCAGGCCTCGGAAGATTCCACCTCAAGCTAGGGTGGCACTTGCCCATCTGCAAGGGCTCTTAAAGGCCCCTACATAATTTATGTGGCTCAGAGAGAAGTGAAATGTGAACTGACTAAAATGTAAGCATTTAAATTTAGAAACAGAGAAGGCACCAAGCCAGCTTAGGCATGCAGACACTTGTCAAACTACGGGTCTTCATGAGGCCCTGCACCTCCCACCTCTAATCTCCTGTGCATCTCTCCACTCTTGTGGTTCCTTTAAGAAGGCGTTTTCGGGAAGTGCGGCCTGCTTCCCGTCCTCCTGGGGCACTCGTCTCAGTAGAAAGCCCTCAACATCCCTTTCTGGAGATTATGACATATCACTTGGTCCACAGGTGTGGTGTGCTAATGTGCAAAACACTCAACTTACTTTTTGGCTGACCTGCTAATCCAGGGCTGCCACGGCTGTGTGGGGAGATCACTGGAGACTCCAGGCTCCCCATACCAAGGGGTGCTTCTAGAATCAGTGTGCTGTTCCCACACACTGTGAACAGGGGTACTTGATACTGGGAAAAACAAAGGCTGCAGACGTGGGTGAACAGAATAAAGAAAAAGAGTGCACTCACTTTATTAGTTACTAGGGAGGTAGAACAGTTTTAGGCAAGCTCCCATTGTCAGTATAACCCACTACACGTCTCATTAAGAAGCTACAAAAGGCTGTTTATTGTTCTCATGCTAAAGATCCCTGTACACAGAGAAATCAAAATGTCAGGATTTTCCTATCTTAGTCCTAAGGGAGATCAGCCTTTGAAGAGAATATCAAACTATCCAAATTCAGCATCTCTGCTTTAATTAATCGACCATATGGGGCCCAGATGTCATAGACAAGTTTGATTTGAACTAAGTAATGCATGAAATAATAATAAATTTCTTTTGAGGTATGGATAATACTAAATTATCCACATCTAAAATGAAATGTTCTTGATGGTTTTTGGATCTCATTTATTTCAAGTTTTATGGTAGATTATGTATACAATCATATGTAACAATTTAGAAATTGTCACCAGGATGAAGGAGCTTTTAAAATTTTTCTTCTTTTTTTGGTCTATATGATTCTGGGACCCTGTCGTCAACGTCACAGCTTTTCCCGCTATATAAAGAATTGACAACTAAAATTTTATTCCAACCAAATTATCATGGTAATTAATAATTAACATAAACATGTTTTACAGTAGTTTTAAAAAAGCACATCACATGGATAAAGCTAAAATCCTTCTTGTCCACTGCATCCAACCACAGAACTGCTTCTCTCTAAAAAAAAAAAAAGATTCAGGGGCACCTGGGTGGCTCAGTCGTTAGGCGCCTGCCTTCGGCTCAGGTCATAGTCCCAGGGTCCTGGGATCGAGCCCCGCATCAGGCTCCCAGCTCCGCGGGAAGCCTGCTTCTCCCTCTCCCACTCCCCCTGCTTGTGTTCCCTCTCTCGCTGTGTGTCTCTCTCTGTCAAATAAATAAAATCTTTAAAAAAAAAAAAAAAAAAGATTCATCACTTCTGTCATTTGATGCATATGCTCTTTAGGTATTTTTCCATATAAATAAAGCAGAAATAGATTTTAGAAAAGAATGAACTCTTTAGCCTTGAATTCTTAGGTCCCCACAATCTAGTCCCAACTTAACTTTCTGATCTGGTAATCACTAACTACCAACAGGCAACATCCACTAAAGCCAATACAAGACTGCATCAGCCACAAACTGAGCACATTCTCACTCTTTCCTGGTTGTCTTTCCCTCCCCCTCCTCCACTTTGGATGCTGCCTCTAGAACGCTGCTTGGCATAGAGCAGGCATTCAATCCAGAACTGATGGAGCATAACCACTGCGTCTCTTCATTCACAGGAAGATTTAAAATTAGTAAACTTGGATTTGAACTCTTAGGCAGGTTGTATCCTCTTAGCTTTAGGTTCATCATCGATACATGGGAATAATTATGGTCAGTTTTACGTGTCAGTTTGGCCCAGGCCATGGTCAAATATTATTCTGGATGTTTTTGTGAAGGTGTTTTTTGGATGAGATTAGCAGTTATCTCAGTAGACTCTGAGTAAGTCATAGTGTGGGTGGGCCTCGTCCAATCAGCTAAAGGCCCTAAAAGAATAAGCTGACACCCTGCCCCCTTCCCTCCCCAGTAAGAAGGAATTTTGCCATCACCAACTGCCTTTGGACACAGCCTGCAACTATTTCCTGCACCAGCCAGCCCTTCCCATCAGATCTTGGACTCACTTGGCCTCCACAATCCCATGAGCCAGTTCCTTAAAATCAATCACTCTCTCTCTATGTACATGCTTGCACGTGTACGCACATGTGCGCACACACACAGACATAGACACACACACACCACACACACACCCCGTGTGTTCTGTTTCTCCGGAGAACCCTAATACATTGTCTTATCCACTTCACTGAGTTGTTGTTCAGATTAAAGTCAATACTGGATATGAACAGGTTAGCACATCGAAGAATTGTTGTATTAGTGAGAACGCTTTCAGCCCAATCCAATGGCTTTATGCAATAAGGAAATTAGTTAAATTATAAGCCTATAAGTAGAGAAAAAGAAACTAGTTTGTCCAAGGCATAGTGGTTAAGTAATGATGTTCACGACCCTGGTTCCTTTGACGTCTATATTCCACCGTCCTGCGTCTGGTTCTTCTTACGGTTGTGAAGAGGTTCCTCGTAGGCAGCGGCTCCAGGTGTCATACCAGACCAGATAAAGTCCACAGGTAATAAAGGATCATCTCCTTCAGTGTCCAAAAAAAACATTCTCAAAAGCACCTGAGCACACTTCCCTTCACCATCATCTTGGCCAAGACTGGGTCACATGTCCAACCTTAAACCAAACAATCCCTAACACCTGGAAACAAAATTGAGACCCTTTCAACAAAGAAAGGGAGAACGTTTACTGAGGAGGCAACCAGTCTGATGCAAAAAGTACCTTCTAAGTTCAAGATACCATGGTTACTATGGCACTACCTACTCTTTAAGACCCAGCACAGGCCCTAGTTCTTCTGTGCATCCTCACAACACAAGCCCAAGTGATTCAAGCTCCTCTGGATTATTCTAGCCCTTTGTATTCATACCTCTCATTGTGTATTCACTGCGTAGCATTAAGCAGTTTAAGATAATTTTTTAAAAGTTACACCAGCAATATATGTTCATGGAAGGAAATTCAGCAACATACAAATAAAAATCACTCCTAGTCTCATCATGAGAGATAACCATTACTAATGTTTCAGAATACTATCTTCTACCTTTTTTCCTTTTTTCTGTTTATGTGTGTTCATGTAGGAGAGTAATGTCTTTGTTTGGTATAAATGTTCCTGGCTTTTCCAACTGAAATTCAAACTCACTGAGGGCTGGGATTCCCTGTGTGTCTTTCCATCCTCCATATAGTTACAGTATCTTAAAAACCTGCATGCTGACTCAAACTCTGTAGATCACACAAAAAAAGTTTAAACAAGCTGTTCTTTTTCTGTGGGTGATTAAGAAAGAAGATTTAATAAAACAACATTCCAAAACATGTCCACTAATTTCTCAGATGTTCTTTTTTACCAAGACTTTCAGAAAGCTTATTAAACTTCCTGGCAATAAGATATACTGCTTTCTGTAAGTGTTGTTTTCAGACAAGAAAGTATTGTGTAATTTCCCTGATGTTTAGCAATTTCCTTTATACTTATAATTAAGCTAGTCCTCCACTTAAAAATATGACACCAAACTAGGTAAGATAAATATAAATTTAGAAAGCATGATTCTCAGATAATTCCCTTCATAAGAGATAAAGTCACCAACACCTTTGTGTAAAGCAGTGTTTCTATTCACTTAAATCACATTTTCAAAGAACTGAAATAGCTATTTGAAGGAAGCGTGGCATAAACATTATAAAAAATAATCTAATAATTTCTCTGGCTTTTGGTCTCTGATTTTACCACAGGATTTTCTTAAATTAAGGCACAATTCTAGGTGGCATGAAACCCAAATGATAAACCCTCCATTGCTCAAACCCTTCTGGGCTTGTTTTTATTTGCAAATATTTATTTACTGAATATCTACCATGTGCCAGGCCGTGTGCAAGCCGCTGGTGATTGAGTGGTACGTAAGAA
Organism: Mirounga leonina; assembly: GCF_011800145.1. Taxonomy (NCBI): domain Eukaryota; kingdom Metazoa; phylum Chordata; class Mammalia; order Carnivora; family Phocidae; genus Mirounga; species Mirounga leonina. The sequence goes on from NW_023270314.1 coordinate 16,255,091, forward strand.
CAAAGGCATACTCAGCATACTCTGCTCTCCTGGTGTTCAGAGGAGAGACGAGGACCCAAAGACCCCGCTGAGAGGGCTTCCAGGGAACTGAAGACTCTGTCCCAGTAACAATCTCCTATGACAAACATCTGCTCTCCCCACCTTCTTTTTGCCTTTCTCTTCTCCATCTTTGCTCATTAAACAAGAACAAACAAGTGTGCAACGAAACAAAAGGAATTCAGATTAAAACACTTACTGGGAAAAGGGGGGGTGGGTGAAGTGGTAAATTGCAAATGCTGGGGGACATGGGAGGACCTCCTCAAGACATGCATGAAAACACACAGAACACCGTGAAAGTCCAGGAGGAAAGCGACACGCTATGGCCGAGATGACCCCTCTTACACATTTCTTACACAAAATGTAAGAATTGTTGCAAGGCAGGTAATGAACATAGCGAAAAATGGAAGAGTAAAGAGTTCTATGAGTCCAGAGGTAGGAAGGACTCCAGTGGGCCAGTGCATATTCCAAGGACTTAATTAAAGTGGTGGGGTAGCTTCTGGGCCTCTTAGGATGGGTGGAATGGAGGCAGAGAGAGATGGGGAAGCCACTTCTGGCAGGTGGTATGTCCCTGGGAGGCCAACCCCATGGAATGGACTCGAAAGCAGCTAGCAATATAGGAGCAGAGCTCTGTCAAGAGGTCAGGCCTGCGTTTACTGACCCCAGGGTCACAGATAGGGACAGCTGAAGCAGCACAATGGATGGGCTCTCGAGAGTGCAGGACTTTCATGTGGGCAATAATTAACTGACATAAGCAGAAAGAGTCTCTTCCCTGTTTTTCAGGTTAAAACTTCTACCCTTATGAGCATTCTATCTTAGGGCAAAAAGACAGTATTTCTAAGGGTTTTGGACACAACTTCTCCGCCTTAAGCTTTGCTTCTGCATAAAGGTTATTTCAAGCGGCAATGATGGTTCTTTCCTTGGGTTCGCTCCCACATATGCCAGAATTACTTAAATCTACAGGAGATAGCTTGTCCTTTTTGTAACATTGCTGTGCCACCATTCATTTCCACTTTATCCTACAGAACACTAAGAATGTCTATGAATTACCATTAGTTCACTCAAAATTGCAAGACTGCCTCATTAAACCTGGGGCTACTTATTCAAGTTTTATAAGCTCCGTGAGTTTCTTCACATTAGATTCAAGCTCTAACTATTCAAGCTTTTTGTTCTAGTTTACTGTTAGTGTACTTGTGCATCCTTTTTAATAAGGCATGAAAGAAAATGATGGCTTTTTTCACAGAGCCTTTTAAGTAACCCCTAAGGGCAGTAGAATGTTGTCTTATTTTCCACATCTTTTTTTTTTTTAAGTCAACTCTACACCCAATGTGGGGCTCAAACTGATGTCCCCAAGATCAAGAGTTGCATGCTCCACTGACTGGGCCAGCAGGCGCCCCTTTTCTACATCTCTTAAATAGTACTGACTAGATAGGATATTCTCAGTGAGTTATCTAGGTTTTTGTTTTTGCATGTTCTAATCCTAGTTAGAGAACGAGTTCATAGACATTGCTATATCCCAATTTAGTGAATGGAAAACAGTTTCCTTTTCCCCACCCTTTTCCCTTCTCTAACATTTATATCCTAGGTCTGTACCTGTGCATTCTTTGGGTGTCAGTGAATGAAAACTTCTTCCAAAATACAGTCTCCCAAGAATAGCAAGCTGCTGTCCACAAGTAAGTATGCTTTCTGGCAGTAACTCAGGCACATGGTTGGCTGCAAGGTGATTATCTACTCCAGCCAGGCTCAGATCAGAATGGAGGAGAAAATGCAAAAGAACGCAGGGAAGTGAAGAGGAGCAAAGAATGCGGGCCCTTCTCCCTTGTATACCCAAGAAAGCATAGTGCAAGTGCAATCTTAAACACTAACGATAAAATCAAGTTACTTGGGTCTTCTGCTAACTAGGACACGACCAAAATTCATTAGTGTGTTAGGTCCCTAGGAGTATATTTCAAGGACTTTGGAACACAATCCAAAAGATTCATTAAAAGAATCTTATTTGTTATTTATTAAAATAACTCATGATAAATATTTCTTGGTATGACCACCATTCATACCAGCAAAAGACTGAAATTTAATTTCAATGTGTTTAAGGTCTGCTGGAAAATAGTCATCTGCATGTGTTATCCTTTGCATGGGCTTTTTGCAAATCTAAAATAAGTATAGAGAATCTAAAGGCAAACCTCAAAAATATATGGTAAGAATAAATCATATATCTGATTTGACACAGTCAACTGTTTTCAAACTCAGAACCTAAGAATTTTTCTTAACATCTTGTTAGCCCCTGTCCCAGCGTCTTCAGTTAAATCTTGCAAGGACACGTAGACATTTATCCAATCTCTCTGGACTGACAACGTTCAAGGTATTCAATAGTCTGGCCTTGTCTTATTTTCAGACCTAACCCTACATAGCTCTATGTATACTCTAAACCCTAAACTAGACCTCATGATCTGGGCCTGGCTTTCTAGCCCTCATTCATTTGCTTATGCTCTTCCTTCCTCCTAGAATGTACTTTCCATTGAACCTGTAAAAATCTTACCTATCTTATTTTAAGGCATCACTCAAATGTCTTCTACTTTGTAAAACATTCCTTGATCTTGAGCCTTCCTTAATAAAGTATGATATCCAATTTCTGAACACTCATATAGCATTTTTGCCTTATTCATCTTGGTAAGACCCACAGTACCTGGCATCATGTCTTGTGTATGGTAGGAACAATAACAACCACTGCATAAATTATTAATTCGGATGATCCTTAAACAAGAGGACTGTTAACAGTAAATTGAAAAGGAAAAAAAAAAGAAAAGTGACTTGTTTCACCAACTGATCAATGGTATTTTGGCCATCACCTTCTTTTGTTCAAAATGAAAACCATATTAGGGGCACGTGGGTGGCTCAGTCAGTTAGGCACCTGTTTCAATTCAGGTCATGATCCCCCCTGGGATCAAACCTTGTGTGGGGCTCCCTGCTCAGCAGACAGCCTGCTTCTCCATCTCCCTCTGCCTTTCCCCCCACCCTGCACTTGTGCACTCTCTAATAAATAAATAAAATCTTTTTAAAAAATGAAAACCATTTTAAATATGTAGAAACCAACACCCAGAGTGGTTATGAGATGAGAAAAGCAGGGAAGGGCCACATTTCAAGTATATTATTCTACTACACTCTATTACCTCTTGCCCATTAATGGATTTTTTTCAGTCAACCCAGACACAGTACAAATGTGAATCATTTGCCAAAGTCTACAAAAATAAAACTACCAACATTACTTCATTATTGATGAAGAAACACACTGCGATAATTATAAAAGATTTCCTTTACATGACTCGGTTATTTCTCACTTAAATACAAACGATGGTGGGAGGGTGAAGATACACTAACTATACAAATGCATTGGGATTAAGTTAGAAACATAAAGCAGTCATTGGCTACTGATTAACAGTAAGAAGCACACGAATATAAACAAAAAGTTTTATAAACTAAATTCAGAAAACATTTATGCAAAAAGTCATCTGGCTATACTCATCTTCAAATGTAAAGATAGCATTACATAATACAAGTATTATTCTAGTGCCATATGTGACTTTTTCATTAGTGACACTCTTGACACTTTGTGAATTTATTCCTTCTCATCTCAATGAATATAATCATCTTTCCCATTAATACAGTCGCAAACAATTCACGCACTCACTCCCAATAAAAGTGAGGTGCTTTGACTTCTTCTGAGAGACTAAAAAGTTAATGTAACCTATTTCCTCATAATAATCAGGGACTCTTGTTCTTCCAGCACTGTCTGCATTCACAACTAAAAGAGGAAAGTGACACCCAACATTTAGAGGGCTCTGAATAGAAAGGCCTCACAATTTGCATCTTGGGTGTTTTAAAGTTTCTATGCTTTATCATCTCAACTTTGAGGAGTGCTTCCCCCGGCTCCCCAGAGCATTTTAGATATGCAACATTTCACCCTGAAAAAGAAAAAATGATTTGAATAAAAAGAGGTAGTCTCAGGGCTCCCTCATGAATGTTAGGATTTTCTGTCATTTTTCCATGTAAATCCAATGAAGTGAACACCAATAATTTTTATGGAAGTTCACTATTAAGCCGATCTCTTTTGCTTTCTCTGGAAAGGCTTCCAGTGCCACTGGAAATGGAGAAAATAAAGTCCAATCTGTTACACAGCACCAGAATTACTGGAAATTGAGAATATAGTAATACCATAAAGCATTACTCATCAAACTATAGTTTAAAAAAAAAACTAGTAATTTTCAACTTCAGCTACATATTATAATCACCAGGGGAGCTTTAAAACAAAACAAAACAAAACAAAACTTCAATGCCCAGACCCCACCCCAGACCAATTATATCAGAATCCTTTGGGATGGAGCCCAGGTATTGTTATTTTTAGAACGTTCCCCAGGTGATTCTCACATGCAGCCAGGGATAAGAACCTGGGGGTACTGTCATGAAGAGTCAGAGTGTCTTATTTTAAAATTTTATTTAACAAGAACTTAAAAACCACTAACAGACAATCTAACTCATTTAATTCTCACAACAACCTTATAAGGTAGATACTGATTTCAGTCCCATTTGACTGATGAGGAAACTAAAGCAGACACTTAGACAAGCAATTTACCAAAGGTCCCAGGGACAATGAGCAGTACAACCAGGATTTGCATCCAGGCAATCTAGCTCCAAATCCCAGGCTCTTAACTGCTGTGCTGGCCTCCTTCTCCCAGAGATAATTCATCGACAATAAAATGCACAGACCTTAGGCATTCAGTTCAATGACTTTTGACAACTGTAGGCACCATGTAAGTACCACCCAACACAAGAATTAAAACACTTTCATGGTTTTCAGATTCATCTATGTTGTTATGTGTATGAATAGTTCTCTCTCTCTCTCTCTCTCTTTCATTTTCTCTATCCAGACTATGGTAGTATGGATACACCAAAATTTGTTTAGTCAGTTATCTGTTGAAGAACCCCTTATATTCATTGTTTCCCCTGGGGGCTATTATGAATAAGGCTGCTGTGAATATTCTCATTCAAGTCTTTTTGAGGATATATGCTTTCTCGTGGTTAAATGCAGAGGAATGAAAATGCTGAATCATATGGTAGGTATATGTTTCACTTCATAAGAAAAGGTCAAATTATTTTCCAAAGTGGATGTACGATTTTACACTCCCATCAGCAATGCATATCCCAGAGTGCCTTTTAGGGGAGAGCATGCTGCTATCTTTATAATGCAAAGCATCCAGAAGAAGCAGTTTAGAATGTGACAATGATTCAGTATTTGACAAAAAATAAAAAAAGAAAAGGAAAAGGAAAATACAACTTAAGTATCACCACCACAGGTATTTGTCCTATAGCAGCATATCAAGAGTGGGCACTTGAGGGACGCCTGGGTGGCTCAGTCGGTTAAGTGTCTGCCTTTGGCTCAGGTCATGATCCCAGAGTCCTGGGATCGAGTCCCATGTCGGGCTCCCTGCTCAGCGGGGAGCCTGCTTCTCCCTCTGCCTGCTCTGCCTGCCACTCCCCCTGCTTGTGCTCTCTCTGACAAATAAATGAATAAAATCTTCAAAAAAAAAAAAAAAGAGTGGGCACTTGAAAACAATGGTGTTGCTAGACATCAAGGCAAACAAAACAAAGGAAAAAACCCACTAAATATACCCCTCACTTGAAGATTCACAATGCATTTTGGCATATCAAATGCACATGGGCTCTGAAAAGCCCAATAATAAGGAAACAGTAAGGAAAGCAGTCAACTGGTTAGTCATGTTTAAGCCAGCTGATCTCATGGGTCCCCATCCCCCAGTTCTCCAAGAAAAGGAATACATGGCAGATTATGGTGTTCCCAGTGTTATAATGTTTGGGAAACTGAGATGAGAGCAGTTACTTCTGTCTGAGGAGACTGAGCATCAGTTCATGAAGGAGAAAGTACTTTATATGGCTTTTGTTGGACAGTAAGGTCTTAGACTTGTAGAAATGAATGGTGACAGCAGAAAGGCTCTCATTCTAGACTTAGAGTATAAAGTAAACAACAGAATGGGAAGTGCGAAGGACATAAATGAACATTTTGCCAAAAGAACTGGGTCACTGTGAGTTAAGGAAGAGTGGAGTCAGATATGGGGAATCTGTAGCTTCCCATGTAAATATGAGGATGCTCTCTCTAATATGTTGGCTGGCCTGCCTGCTGGTCAGCAACAGTATAAGGGTAGCAATCCAAGCAGTCAACACATTTTACCAAGTCCATAATATGGGCCAACCAGAGACACTAGGCATCAGGGTACAATGAGACCTGTTCCTGTGGATCTTGCAGTGCTGTAGGGGTGCACACAGGCTGCTTACAGACAACAAGTTCTAGAACTCTAGAACTGGAATGGATGACCACCCAGAGTCCCTTGAACCAAAAGAGGAGAATCTCTTCAAGAGTTCCAGAAGCAAATAATAACAGAGACATAAAAACGCAACTCCCCCATCACTATACAATATATTCGGGGTCAGGTAGAGTGGAGGGTGTGGAGATGAGGGCTGTGAGGTATTAGGAAAATACACAGGTGGAGATGCTTGGCAAACACAATGAAACTTTAGATGAGAGGTTTGGGCTCATTAATAGGCAATATACCAAATGGAATGATTTCAGTATTATTGGCAAGTCTTATATTTAAATTCTATGAAAACCATGATGACATTAGAATTGTAAACAAAAAGAGATGTAAGCCTTATCCAGAAAGAAGGCAGAGCTCAGACTCAGGAGGGGGACAAAGTTGGTCTGAATCCCAGCTGGATCACTTGCGACCTAGGTGACCTTGGCCAAGGAACTTCACCTCTCTGAGCCTCATTTTCCTCACGTGTAAAACTGGGATGATAACTGCATTCACATCCTCCCCATGAGTACTGTGCAGATTGAAGGACATCGAACAGCTAAGTACCTAACACATAGTCCCAGCTTAGTAACTTGTAGCTATTATTATTCTTTATATTTAGGAAAAATCCACACTTGCTTGCTGTTGAGATATTAAATTAGAAAGGTAATTCTGGAATACCCAAAAAGGCTATATAATTGATGGTGTGAGGGAGAGAGAATCATGTACCACTGGTACAATATCAAAGTACTGTAAATATGACTTATGCAATAATTTTTAGCATGTGAAATAAAATTAAATTTGGAGGAAAGGATTGTAAGGGAAGTCCTTTGAAACTTCAGCCAAGCTGTGGTCCTCCTTGTTCCAAACTGATTTTCCATTTGCCACACAGGATCATCTTATTAATGCATCCAGTATTTCATACAAAAAACTACTCCTTTCTTTCCCCTCTTTACTTTCCTCCATTCTTTTCTTCCTTGCTGGATTTTCCACCTTCTTTTAAAAAAAAAAAAAAAGATTTATTTATTTATTTATTTGAGAGCGCGAGAGAGAGACAGAGAGAGACAGAGAGAAATAGAGCAGGGGGAGGGAGAATCTCCAAGCAGACTCTTGCTAAGCTTGGAGCCTGACACAGGGCTCAATCCCAGGACCCTGAGATCATGACCTGAGCCGAAATCACAGGAGTTGGCCACTTAACGAACTGAGCCACGCAGGCACCCCTGGATTTTCTATCTTTTTTTTTTTTTTAAGATTTTATTTATTTGACAGAGAGAGACACAGCGAGAGAGCAAACACAAGCAGGGGGAGCGGGAGAGGGAGAAGCAGCTTCCTGCTGAGCAGGTAGCCGGATGTGGGGCTCGATCCCAGGACTCTGGAATCATGGCTTGAGCCGAAGGCAGACGCCCAATGACTGAGCCACCCAGGCGCCTCTGGATTTTCTATTTCTGATACTAACATGTTGGTGACTGTAAAAATTAGGTAACATAAATTCCCAGTAAATGTTAGCACTTCCCTTAATTTTTCTTTGCTGTAACACTTCCCAGAAAATTTGAATTCTAGGTCACTGAACATGATATGATGAGGTCACTTATAAATTTTAATTTCCATACTGCAGGTTTATCCTACTTGGCATAATTTTAACAATGAAGCTTTTTTAATGTATGCAAATATCAACAATTTTTTCTTCCTCTAATTTAGCTTAAAACTTATCAAAATTAAGATGCCGTACATCCATTTATTTTTCCAAATGACCATGCAATAAAAATGTGAAGGCCTAGCATTCAACTGCCTTGATGAGAGACTAAGTTGTTGATGTGGGAAGCAAGGAGTCCATAATGAAGAGAGAGAGTGATGTCAGCAACAGATGCACCCTGAATCTATGAATGCTGGTCTGATACGCGTCTAAAGCAGCCTATCTTTGTTTGATTCTAGGCTGGAGAAGGCGGGCCACTTGATCTGAAGGAGCTTCTGTTGCTAAATCAAGATCGAGGCAACAAATCACACCTACTTTAAATCATCTGTTCTTTCAAGCATTATGGACACACAGGATAACATCAAGTACAGTGACAGTCACCCCTCCGGTATACCATGGCACAATGATACCACTTAAGAGCTATAAATAGCCTTCAACCAGATGGGATGGCTTGGCTCAAGCTGTGATCTCATTTTTTTAAACAAAAGTTTAAAAATAATTAATTCCTGATTTCAGTCATTCATTTGGCAAGTATTTATTGCCTTAGTACTATGTGCCAGGCACTAGAAAGGCAGTGACTAAAGGTTGGAAGTCTCTTAGAGGCATTCACACATTTTACAAGTTCCACATCCTCAAAAAAGTGTTTCTCAAGAACCGAGCTGCAAAGCAACCAAATAACCCCCAAGGGGATGATCCCTCTGTGAATTCCTCAAACTGCTCCCTACTCAGTGCTCAATAACAGGTGGCATGGGCCCAGAGAACACCGTCAAGGAAGCCACTACTCATCTGAGCAGCAAAGTTCATTAAGGTATGATTTTGCTCGGTCCTACAGTCTGCAGTTATCAGAACAATTACAAATATTTGTTTTGGAAATCCTAAAATAAATCAGCTATTGGTTATTTTTAAAAATCCTTATGCTTCTTCAGAACATTGTTTGTGTGGTGCCTAAATTAGAAGATCTACTAAAATATTTAATTAGGGAACACATGAAAAATTAGTAGAGAATTTGTGATCTACTTAACTCCTGATGACATGTAGCACGAGGCTGGGGTGGGGAGTGCCTTAGAAAAACCCAACTCAACTACAGAAACCCAACTTAAAAGAAAGATGATACCCACTTTCTCTGAGGCTTAACCAGAAGACTATAATAAATCAAGACACCTCGAAGTAAAATTAACATGGTAACAAAAATCTGAAGACAAAGGAGCTCACAGTTTTTTGTCACATATCAAATTGTATAAGTGTCTTACATGGTTAGAGTGTTCAAGTTACCAATTAATTAGTTTAGTTCCTTCAGAGCCAGTGGTACAAACTATAGCTTTTTCTTGTGACTTTCCCTGAAATGAACTTCTAACAGCCATCTTGTGTATTTCTTAAATAAAACTAAGAAACTCAAAGGAGACTGTTATCAAAGTGTCTTATTTAGTCTAATAAGGGAAGAAATTATCTTGATTATATTATGCAATGAATTTTAAAATGGGCATTTGGAGGTACATAATTTTGATTAGAGAGACAGAATGAGGCTAGCTATTAAATATCATCATAATTATATACCTGAGAAGCTATAATCTCAAATTTTTCTCTCCTTTATATGAAATCATGTGGTATTTCTTTGATATGACTGGTAAAAAATATTGAGAACTATTTCCTTATCCTAATCATCCCTTGAATAAAGAAGTACCAAGTTAAAATACAAAAATATGAACAAAATATTTAGAAGCCTTTATCAAATGATGTAAGTATGGAAGAATATATAGTAAGATTTATATAAATATATATATGTACATATATAAATATATGTATTTATATATGATATATAAATATATGTAAATATACAGAAATATATCTATAGATCTATTATCTATATATCTATGTATAAATATATAAATATATATAAATATATCTATATATCTGTATAGAAATATATAGAAATATATAGAAATATATCTATAGATACTATCTATATCTATATGTATAAATATATAAAAATATATCTACAGATATTATCTATATATCTATATATAAATATAGATATCTATATAAAAATATATATCTATATATAATGTAAATATATAATAAATATAAATATATTAAAAATATATCTATATACCTCTCTCTATATATAAATATATATATATAAAGAGAAAAAAGCTTATTACCCAAAAAGTAGCACAGTTTGATCCCATTTTAGGAAAATTATATAGGCACAGATAAAAGACTAGTAGGGTACTATAAAGTATTAACAGTGTTAACTCTGAGTGATAGAATTAACATTTTAGTTTAGGGATTGGCCAATATAATGATTTCACACTTAAGTAGGTGAGTCTTCATGAATTATAGTAGTAAACACAGTGCAGATGTCCTGCAAGCAGATACCATAAAATCTTCTCCTATTATCTGGTTACATTATGGGTAACCCTGGTTGAATTGCTTTTATTTTTTTTTCCATCGTGGTAAGTGTACTCTCTAATCCTCATCTCTTATTTCACCCATTCCTCCACCCACCTCCCCTCTGGTAACAACAATCAGTTTTCTCTCTATAGTTAAAAGTCTGTTTCATGGTTTGTCTCTCTTTTTTTTTCCTTTGCCCATTTGTTTTGTTTCTTAAATTCCACATATGGGTGAGAGCATATGATATTTTATCTTTCTCTGACTTATTTCACTCAGCATTATACTCTCTAGCTCTATCCATGTCATTGCAAATGGCAAAATTTCATTCTTTTTATGGCTGAATAGTTTCATTCTTTTTATGGCTGTATATAATTCCATTCTATATATACACCACATCTTCTTTATCCATTCATCTATCCATAGAGACTTGGGCAGCTTCCATAGTTTGGCTATTGTAAATAATACTGCTATAAAGATAGGAGTACATGTATTCCCTTGAATTAGTTTTTGTATTTTGGGGAGTAAATACCCAGTAGTGCAATTACTGGATCATAGGGTAGTTCTATTTTTAATTTTTTGAGGAACCTCCATACTGCTTTCCAGAGGCTGCACCAGGTGGCATTTCCCCCAACAGTGCAAGAAGGTTCCTTTTTCTCCACATCCTCACCAATACTTGTGTTTTTTATTTTAGCCATTCTGACATGTGTGAGGTGATATCTCATTGTAATTTTGATTTGCATTTCCCTGATAATGAGTGATGTTGAGCATCTTTTCATGTATCTGTTGGCCATCTGTATGTGTTCTTTGGAGAAATGTCTATTCATGTCTTCTGCTCATTTTTTAATTGGATTTGTTTTTTAGGTGTTGAGTTGTATCAATTCTTTATATATTTAGGATACTAACCCTTTATCAGATATGTCATTTGCAAATATCTCCTCCCATTCAGTAGGTTGTCTTTTAGTTTTGCTGTTTCCTTTGCTGTACAGACATTTTTTATTTTGATGTAGTCTCAATAGTTTATTTTTGCTTTTATTTCCCTTGCCTCAGGAGACATAATCTAGAAAAATGTTGCTATGGCCAATGTCAGAGAAATTACTGCCTGTGCTCTCTTCAAGGATTTTTATGGTTTCAGGTGTCACATTTAGGTCTTTAATCCATTTTGAGTTTATTTTTGTGTATGATAAAAGACAATGGTCCAGTTTCATGGTTTTGCATATGATTGTCCAGTTTTCCCAACATCATTTCTTAGAAGAGACTGTGTTTTTCCCGTTGTATATTCACTTCTCCTTTGTTGAAGATCAGCTGACCATCTCATTGTGGGTTTATTTCTGGGTTTTCTGTTTGATCTGCTTCCTAAACAGGAACTCATTACAGTCCCACAACCCAGAGCAAAGGTTAACCTCAATGACAAAAATGACAGGAGTAGATACAGACATATAGAGGAAGTTCTTGATTATCAAATAAGTCTTCAGTGAAGTATTGATCAAGTGACAAGTCTTAAAGTGTATGCCCCCTTTTAGTAATCAAACAGACCTACTCCTATGATTGACTATAAGTTTGCTCATTTACTCATGGAGCATTCACTGAGTTCCGACTCTATAGCAAGCTCTGTACTACTGGGGCTGAGTATAAAAATGACATCATGTCTTCCCTCAAAGAGCTCACAGTCCATTTGGAGAGACAAGTAAATTGATGTGTACCATGCAGCATATGCCCAGAATATCACAGGAATGCAGAGGAGGGGCACCTGATCTAACTTGGGGCAACTACAAACAGTTTGGTGTTGCTGGAACGTGAAGGATAACTCGAGAAGTGTTGAGAGCTGATGCCAGAAAAGTAGGCTGGGGTAAAATCATGGAGGCTTAGTCTATTTTGATAAAGAACTAAGACTTTAATTGTGTGAATAATAGAGAATATTTGAAAGATTTTACTGGTGAAGTTACATGCTGCATAAAGAAAAACTTCATTCATTCCAGGGAATCACTAACACAAAAATAGTTTGTAACCTGTAAATGCTATTGAAATGCTTATTATTTTCAACCATCCTCCTTTACATCTGGGCATTTGCTCTGGGATGATGAACAGAATATTATCAGTTGAGTTCAGATTTGTGCCCACAAATTTCTTAGACTACATTAGGTTAGAAATAAAATTTCTTAGAAATTGATTCTTGATTTCATTTACAGTATACACTGAATGCAAAATTGTGAGTGATAAGGAAGTCTAAAACAGAACTAGGATATTTCAAGCAAGTTTGAAAGAATCAATTTAAACAATCAAGTGTTTCTCTTAGAAAGACCTATAAAATTGACTCAGATATTCAACAAGGCTTCCTCCTTCCCTCTCACTGATTTACTCAACAAATGTTCATTAAATGGTTTCTCTGTACCAGGCACCGTGCTGGATCCTGAAAATACAATGGTGTACAAAATAGAGTCTTATGGGCCTCACATAGTTTACATTCCAGGGAAAGAGAGATATTAATAGCTATGCAAATATACGTACTATGTAAGCGCTATGAAGGGAAAAGTTGAAATTATATTTGTTACGGAAAACCTGTGCAAGTTGGGGAGAGAATAGTGCATATCGCTTTTTCAAGGAAGTAACAGTTGAGCTAAAATCTAAAGGATGGTATTATATAGGGTGATAGGAGGTAGTATTCAAGGAACAGTCTATGCAAAGGCCCAAGAAGGGAAAAGGACAGGTGCCTTCAAGGAACTAAAAGATGCCTGGGGCGGGGGGGGGACCTAGAGATGAGACTAGAGATATGAGCAAGGTCTGCTCATCCATGGCCTTTGGTCATATTAGAGATTTATGCTAAAAGCAATTTTTTAAAAAAGACTTTTAAAAGTTTTGAACTTGGGGTTTCAAGTGAGCTGGCTGCAGAGCGCACAATGGATTGAAGGGCCAGAACAAATGCAGTTAGGAGGCTGGAGAAGCACTTGGGGTGAGAACTGATGCTGGCTGAGGCTAGGGTGGCTGCAGCAGAGATGGGGAGAACTGAACAGATGCCAGAAATATCTCAGAGGTAAAACTGGCACGCTGTGGAGATGGAGTGATCATGGTGATAAGCCAGAGGGAGATGTCAGAAAGAACTCCCAAATTTAGGGCTTCTCCAACCAGATGGATGGGCTGCCACTCATGGAGACAGCAGCGGTCCAGGTGTGGGATGACCGAGCACTTGTTTGGTTTTGTCCATGTTTAACTGGAGTACTTCTAAGACATCAGTAGATGACTTGTTGAGTAGGTATCTACATATATAATATATATTCTCCATAGTAAAAAATCTTTTTATTTTCTCCTCAGTGCTGCTCTTCTCCCCACTGTCTTTCCCATTTCAGTAAATGAGCCTACACTCTCTGTTATTCACTCTCAAACCAAGAGATCATCCTTAATTCTTCTTCCTTTTCTTTTTTTTTTTTTAAGATTTTACTTATTTGACAGAGAGAGACACAGCAAGAGAGGGAACACAAGCAGGGGGAGTGGGAGAGGGAGAAGCAGGCTTCCCACTGAGCAGGGAGCCCGATGCGGGACTTGATCCCAGGACCCTGGGATCATGACCTGTGAGCCGAAGGCAGACGCTTAACGACTGAGCCACCCAGGCTCCCCCATCCTTAATTCTTCTCTTCCTCACACCTGCATCCAAGCCATCAACAGGTTTTACCAGCCTTACCTTCTCCAGCATAGGTCCTGAATCCCAACTTCTCCCCACCTTCTCCACCAACATTCTGGTTGAAGCCAGATTCATCTCTTACTTTAACTTCTGCATGCCTCTTACTCCTCTCTATGGTTCCATTCTCATCACCTCCTAGAGTTTATTCACACAGAAGCCAAAAGAATCTTTTATATATGTATTTTTTTATTTTTTAAAGATTTTATTTATTTGAGAGAGAGAGCAAGAGCACGAGCAGGGGAAGGGGCAGAGGGAGAGGAAGAGAATTTCAGCAGACTCCATATTGAATGTGGAGCCTGACACAGGGCTCAATCTCACAACCCTGAGATCACAACCTGAACTGAACTCAAGAGTTGGATACTTAACTGACTGAGCCACCCAGGCACCCCAAAAGGATCTTTTAAAAGCATCAATCAAACCACATTCCTCCCCCTCTAACAGCCCTCCCCTTTCTTCCCGTAACTTTTACAATAAAGCCTGAAACAGTGTTGACCATGGGCTCCCAGGCCCTAGGAGACCTAGTGCCTGCCTTCCTTCCCCACCTCACCTCCCCGGCTCACTTCTCTCTCTTCACAACTATCTCTTGCTGCTCCTTAGATAGTCTCTACTTCTGAAATGCTGCTTTGGAATGTTCTACTTCCACAGTCTTGCATGGCTTGCTCATTCATTTCATTCAGGCTTTTCCTCAAAAATCATTTTCTCAGAGACTCAGTCTCATTAGTTATTGGGGAAATGGTAATGAAGACCACATGTAACATTATCTCATTCCCATTAGACTGTCAAAAATGAAGATGTCTCCTCATCCCACGTGGGTCAACTGGAACTCTTAATGACTTCTAGGTGGGAATATAAACTGGTACCACTCCTTTAGAAAACAATTTGGTATTATCATGTAAAGTTGAACACTGACCCAGCAATTCCACTGGCAGGAATGTTATGGAGGAACTCCCGTATATGGGCATCAAGAGGCACACAAAAGAATGTTTAGCAGCACTGTTGAAAGAGTAAAAGGCTGGAAACAATCCAAATATCCATCAATGAGGCAATTAATCGATAGGTTCTGCACATTCACCCAACAGACCATAACTCAGCTGTTAAAATGAATGAACTGAAGCCACATGCAGCAATGTGGAACAATGATACTATTTTTTTTTTTTAAGATTTTACTTATTTATTTGAGGGGGGGGCGTGTGTGAGAGAGAGAGCAGGAGCAGGGGGGAGGGGCAGAGGGAGAGGGAGAAGAAGACTCCCTGCTGAGCAGGGAGCCCGATGTGGGGCATCATCCCAGGACCCTGGGATCATGACCTGAGCCGAAGGCAGATGCTTAACCAACTGAGCCACCCAGGTGCCCAAAACTATTTTTAAAAGGCAAAATAAATAAGCAAAATGAAACAATATAGTGCTATGGATATATTCGTAAGTGACTAACACTATTTTTATAAAAGGCAAGAGAAGAATTTAACAAAAAATTTAAGGGGCGCCTGGGTGGCTCAGTTGGTTAAGCGACTGCCTTCGGCTCAGGTCATGATCCTGGAGTTCCGGGATCGAGTCCCGCATCGGGCTCCCTGCTCGGCAGGGAGTCTGCTTCTCCCTCTGACCCTCCCCCTCTCATGCGCTCTCTCTCTCTCTCTCATTCTCTCTCTCAAATAAATAAATAAAATCTTTAAAAAAAAAAAATTTAAGTGGTTACTTCAAAGCATAGACAGGTAGATGGGATAAGACCAAGTACAGGGGGATGAAACAGAATTGTTTAGTTTGAGATTAGGTGGTAGGTTTGATATGTTTGATAGTATATGTTGATATATGTTATGCTTCATAACTTATAAACATGGTAGCACGTATATATTAAATTTAGGTAATATAAATTAAAATACAAAGTAATGGCTAAAGCAAGATGAAGGAGAAAGTTACTACTTTAGGTAACTTTTTAGTTACTTTTCCCCTAACTATTAAAATAACTATTGCACCTCTTCTCTGGATTTTATTTTTCTTTACAGAACATGTGACTGCTAAAGGTACATATGTTTATGTACATACATAACACACACATTCATTTTCTTGTTTAAGTTTCTCCCACTAGAATGTAAAGTCCCTAACTGTGGTGTCTTTGACATTCTTGTCCACCGCAGTATCTCCAAGGCCTAGAAGGTACCTGACACACACAATAAATATTTATGGGATAAATGAATAAATGCATGAACGAATGGCCTATATAGCACAAGCGAAGTACTAGGGCACTAAAGATTTAATGCAGGGACTCTGGCGTCAAACCCAGGCTCTAGTCAGTCTTAGACTGGGTGACCAGAAGTGAGTTACTTAACTTCATTGTGTCTGAGTATCCTCATCTACAAAACAGGGTAATGGTGTGGTTAAGATTGCTAAAGAAAAGGGAAGCCTGGGTGGCTCAGTCGGTTAAGAGTCTCCCTTTGGCTCAGGTCATGATCCCGGGGTCCTGGGATCAAGTCCTACATTGGGCTCCTTGCTCAGTGGGGAGCCTGCTTCTCTCTCTGCCTGCAGCTCCCGCTGCTTGTGCTTGCTCGCTCTCTGACAAATAAAATTTTAAAATCTTAAAAAAAAAAAAAAAAGATTGCTAAAGGATTTACTTGACTATAGAGAATAGGGGTGATTGGACGGGAGGTGGGTGGGGGATGGGCTAGATGGGTGATGGGTATTAAGGAGGGCACTTGTGATGAACACTGGGTGTTATGTGTAAGTGATGAATCACTAAATTCTACTCCTGAAATTAATATTACACTATATGATAACTACCTAGAATTTAAATAAAAATTTGAAACATTAATAAAGAAAGAAAAAGAATTTAGCACTTTGGCACAAAATTATTATTACAGAGTAACAACAGAACTTTCCCTCATAAAAGATGTCCATTTCAGTGGTTGTAAGCAACTGGAATTCTTTAGGCAGTTTTTCTATGACCAATTTCTTCCACACCCAATTTTAAAACATGGACCGATTTGGAATCCTACAGTTATTTCTGTAGTTTGGTCAAACTAAAGATGTGCTAGGAAAATTTGTAACCACCAAACTTCCAGTGAGGACAGAACAATTTAATCTTGCATGGCCCTAGCCACCAACTTAGGAGATCAGCCAGAGGAGAAGAGTAAAAATAGCACCTGCCATCTTTTGAGGGCTTTCTCTAAGCCAAACAACTTAGACACATCATCTTGCTAATTCTTCACAACTAGCTTGGGAAGTCAATGTGTATAAGAACTCCAGAAGTAGGCTTATTGTAAACTGTTTTAAACTTTGGGCCTGAGCAGGTTCTGCTATGGAGATGATATTCAAAAAGAAAGTAGCAATTCTTGAGAGTAGATTTGCACTACCAGCTGTAATACATCCTTTTAAAACAAAACAAAACAAAACAAAAAGCAAGGGATGCCTGGGTGGCTCAGCAGTTGAGCGTCTGACTCTTCATTTTGGCTCAGCTCATGATCTCAGGGTTGTGAGATTGAGCCCCGCAGTGGACTCTGTGTTCAGAGTGGAGTCTCCTTGTCCCTCTCCCTCTGACCGCCCCCCAAAATAATAATAAAAACCCACAAAAAGCAAAATCTCTCTTTTGCATACTAAATGATGCCTTATTATATTGTAAAAAACCAGGGCCTTTATTGCTGTGAACCCCACGTGGTCCCTTCTAAAAATTGCTTTAGCAACACCACCTCTACCTCAAAAGGATCAAACTCTGCAGTGCTGCTGGCTCACGGTGTTCCCAGGACACTCATAATAAAGAAGAAACTTTCACTGAATTAATCCATGTTTTCCATCTGAACTATAGCCAAGGACCCAGGGCATCCCTCCCTCCAGAGGGACCACACCCTCCTGGAGTGCTCTCAGTCCTTCTGAGAGATCTGCTCCAGCTCTGTTCAGGCTAGGGATATAGAGGACACTCCAGGTGCTCTAATGACTTGGAAGAATCCCAGGTTAATAATAATACTGACTCATTACAATGACCCTTTATACAGTTCTTACTATATATTAGGCAGTATTTATTCTGAGTTTTTGCATATATTTACTCATTTAATCTGCATAACTACTCCATGGGGTAGATATAAGGCTTGCAATTTGACTAAATCCCGTTAAGTGAGACTCATGAAAGTGAACACATGATATCTATATGCAAACTGACCTTGCAGAACAAGGTTAAGACCAGAGCAGAAATCCCCAAAGGCCCCCACTAGTAAGAAATTCAGCAGCTCCCTGTGGCCTGGCCTCTTGAGTTTGATCACGTCGGACACCCCCTTTTCCAATCCAAAATGCTATTTCTCCAGAATTAATAAATGAAGAGGAGGAGCGCAGAGGAGTACTTAATTTCTGTCACATCCCACACCCTGACTCCTTCTCGTCGAGTTTACTGCCTGCATGCAACTCTCAGACCTATCTTATATCCCATCACTTAACATCACCCAGGGCGGGGGCGCCTGGGTGGCTCAGTCGTTAAGCGTCTGCCTTCGGCTCAGGTCATGGTCCCAGGGTCCTGGGATCGAGCCCCGCATCGGGCTCCCCGCTCCGCGGGAAGCCTGCTTCTCCCTCTGCCACTCCCCCTGCTTGTGATCCTGCTCTCACTGTGTCTCTCTCTGTGAAATAAATAAATAAAATCTTTAAAACAAACAAACAAACAAACAAACATCACCCAGGGCATCTTAACTCCCTTCTGGCCTTTTGACACAGCCAAAACTTCCTCTTGGAATTTCATCCTGATCCCAGTGTCTCTCTATCACCTCCCTCCAGTCTCTCTACGTTTATAACATTCTGCGGATGTTTCCTATCCCATGCAATTACTGGTTTCATTTTTTATCTTGTCCCTCTCCTCTTTAAACTTTTAGCATCTCGAGACCACAGGCGACATTTGCTTTCCCAGTGTCTGATAAAGAACTGGCGGGGCTGCTGCAGACGCGCAATAACGTTAACTGACTGCATGAACTAAGAAAACCATTGCTCCTGGTGAACAACACATCATTTCTCATCATCCACCTACACAATGCCTTTGCAGAACCAGTGGGATGGAAGGATTAGAAAGGGAGGGGTCCCCAAACCAGCCGGAGCTGCCTGGTTAGTTATGAAGAACTTACAAGAGAACCCTTTCTGGGAGCTTTGCTTCCAGCCCCGGAATTTAAACTTGCATCCTTTTCAATCAAACAATAACCATCACTACCACCTACGACCAAGGCTTCCATTTAATCCTTGGGACTTCTCACTTCATTAATATCCAAGTTTCTGAATAGCTTTTGAAGTTCAGTGAAAGGCTGCTCACAATGTTTTGAGCAGAGTTTCTGTTCTGAGAGTTACTTTTTCTCTTCTGGGCAAACCACATTTGGTTTTCCTTTATCCTTCTAATAAATGCTGTTTAAAAGGCTGGAGGCATTGAAGGTGAAGCGAGAAAGATACATCTAGAAGTTGCTAATCAATATGGAATTTCTCTGGGCGCCTGTGTGACCTCAGCGTTTTTCACATTTCCACAGGTCTCCTTGGAGACGGTTGCTATGATCACGCAGTGTCCCCGGCTAAAAATCTTCAAAATGTGGACTGCTGCTTTTATTCTCTCTCATCTCCTCTTTATTAGCAGTTTTGACCTCACCCAGAGTTTATTTCTCTATGAATGTAATCTGCTCATAATTTTTTATCCCATAATATTCCAAACAGAGTATCCCCGGTTCTTTTGGTCCCCGGAAATGCTTTTATTTGGATTATAACATTTGGCAGTCCATTAGAAATATCATTTATACTTTTATGTTTCCTGATTCCCTGAAAGTAAATTATTCATAGGACAGTCCACCCTGCCTACCTCCTCTTTTTCAAAAATACTGATTTGCCCTTGAAGAAACTAAGCATTGACAATGAAAACACTCGACCTGTTGATTCTTATTATGTTGCTTATTTAGCAAGCTTGGCTTGGAATATTTCAAGATTAATTTTAAAATATATGTATCTTTTCTATGTCCCCTTTTGACCAAAGTTAATGTAAGTATACTTTTATTTGGTTCTGCATGCATTACTCACATTTCAAATACCTAAATTATTTCCTAATGGCTATTTCTTACAAATATGTGAGAAGAAAAAGAACTCAAAGTGCTGAATATACTATAACAAAATCTAAGTATTGACTGCTCAGTAAATGGGGAAAGCTAAAATGCAATTTCTGAAAACAATCTTTGCACTCTCCAGGCAAGGTGAGCTACTTTACTGAAATCTAGAATTCAAATGTAAATTACAAGACTGATCATTCAGAGCGTTTCCAAAATCCTAATTAGCTAAATCTGCAGGGTAGGGAACACATCTAGAAATAAAATATATGGTAAATGGATCAGAGAGAGATCCTTGCAGGGTTTTCCTGTAGCTACTGTATTTTTGAAAAGAGGAACAGCTCAAGGACAAAGACCAAACAAAGTTCACATCTCGGAAGGAGGGAAATGCCAGTGCCGCAGGGTTACGATCATGAGAATGGGTGGCAACAGGATACAAAGGCGTTTTGTTAGTACAGGTATAAATAAAAGAATGCAAACACTGTTCATATGAAAAAAATAGTGCTACCTAAATTTAGGCTAGTAATTTTTACAGTTAACAATATTAAAATGTAGATTTTATAGATAGTTAAACATTAGAAATTAATTCTTCTGGACCTGCTTTAAACATTTCTTTAACATTCAGGGTTAAATCAGAAGGAATCTATGGAGCCTGTGAGTTAGTGAGGTCACCAACAACAAGAAATAAATAGTGGGAATTCATTCACCTGTTCACTCAATCAACCACAATTACCTTAACATTCATTTTGTACCAAGTACTTTGGTTGGCGTTCGGGATGCAAAAGTGATTAAGACCGAGTCTTAATCACCCTTAAGAATTCAGTGGAAAAGACAGAACCATCAAAGTATAATAACTGAGGCACAAAACAGAGTATAATTCAGTCTTTAAAAAGGGACAAGTGTCTGATGTGAGAAACCATTTTAGGAGAGTTGCAGTTTCTCTGTTCTGGATGTGAAATTCGTTACTGTTGACACAAAAATACTGTCCATACAAAGATCAAGCTTGCTCTCAGGGTGGTTATAGTACAACATAGAGGACAGACAAGAAAAAATGATAACTAGTACTTCTCAAATCATCATGGTGAAGGGCCAGTTTCTTTGAATCCTTCACAGACTGATACTTCTGAAAAAAAAAGAAACCTAGAAAAAGGAAATAAAAATTCTAAACACTTGTCTTCAAGTTTTGTACTTATTTCATGAAGAAGAGTAACATATCTCAGTCCATGGACAAGCACTGTAATAAAGTATTATGGTGGGCACCTGGGTGGCTCAGTTGGTTAAGCGACTGCTTTCGGCTCAGGTCATGATCCTGAAGTCCCGGGATCGAGTCCCGCATCGGGCTCCCTGCTCGGCAGGGAGTCTGCTTCTCCCTCTGACCTTCCTCCCTCTCATGCTGTCTCTCATTCTCTCTCTCTCAAATAAATAAATAAAATCTTAAAAAAAAAATAAAGTATTATGGTGCTAAAATAAAAGTATATAAGCTGGTGTCACATAGAAGGAAGTTATCGGTTTACGAGGAGAGGCAGAGAGTTAATCTAAGGAAAAGCTTTATGGAAGATGTGATCCTTGAACTGTGTCTTAAAAAAAAAAAAAAAGGAGGATTCCCCAGAAAAACACTGTGAGGAGCATTCCAGGCAGGAGTAACACACAGAGGCGGGAAAAGCAAGAGTTTCTATAAAGCTGAGTAATGAGAGAAAGGAAGGCCAGTCAAAGAGGGGTATATGAGCATTATCATCTGAATGGCCCCCCATCTGGTGAAATTTCATAAAGACTGAAAAAAGAAAGCAGTTGATTCCTTTACTGGGTATTTAAAATACTGTTACAAAACCAACTCCTGGGACAGTCACAAGTGAATCTAAACCCTCTGGGTGGGGTTCATTAAATACGTACTACCTTATAAATATGTGACTTCCTCTTTCTTTAGAGTTAACATTGCAGATAATGAACCTTTGTCATAGTTTTAAAATGATGGAGAAAAATTCCCGTCATGCCAGACCTAGAGTTTTCAGATGTGGAGGGACAGGGTTTATATTCCTCGTCCTGTTTTTGTTTTTGATTTGATTTTTACTTTGCCATCTTTCCTTGACGACGGTCAAAGCAGAAAAGAATGTGGGCTCTGTCTAGTGCTGACTTTCACCTGCTCCATGACCGTGGACAATTCACTTACCCTTCCAGTTTTCTTAACTACAAAAGAGGGATGGTGATAGTCCCACCCCACAGTGTTATCGTACTGGGAGGATTAAATTAATACAAGCGCGGGGCGCCTGGGTGGCTCAGATGGTTAAGCGTCTGCCTTCGGCTCAGGTCATGATCCCAGGGTCCTGGGATCGAGTCCCGCATCGGGCTCCCTGCTAGGAAGGGAGCCTGCTTCTCCCTCTGCCTCTGCCTCTCTCTCATGAATAAATAAATAAAACATTTAAAAAAAAATTAATACAAGCGCTCCTAAGAGTGACTGACAAATTACAGGTGATCAGTGTCAATAGAGTTAATATCACTAAAATAAAAGGAAATACATGGATGTATAATATCCCTTTTCTCCCCTCTACCTCCAAACCCCACAATGTCATTCACAGAAGCATCCAAAAGTAGGACCAAGTGGGCTCCCTCGATTCTAACCCTGTACATCATCCAGTATTTCTTCAACCTAAACACGTATTACAGGTGGAGAAAATAGAGCTAATTATAGGCTTCAGAGTAAAAGGACTAAGGCAAATCAATAGAGAAGAGCTTATTTTCCATCCTGATCCTACCTTAGTGATCCCTAAAATTAGAAGCCAGTACTTTTGGGTTATTGAAAGACACTTCCTCTGAGAGAGGAAACCGCAATAAGACAAGACAGTTTAGGCAGGCTTTATTTAAAACATTTAGCACCTCTTAGAAATGTAAAGTAATCAAGGCGAGGCTTAAATATTTCAAAGTCTGAGATGGTCGTGGAGAGTTCACCGTGGGTTTGACAACAACTGGGGACTACAGAGTAAGCAATGCGGTGCCACTTCACACAGAGGCTTAACAAGGGGACGGAGTAATTTTGGGTCAGGAATGTAAGAGTTTATCTTAATTTAGCAGCTGTAGAGCTGGCAGCAGCCACATCGAATGAAGCCTTTTCAACGAGATCAGCATAGGGCACAGCCAGGTCTAGACAAAACACCACCACGACACGGACAGGCACGGTGGCTCCCAGTATCCGCACAAATTCCAGAGATAGAGCCAAGGCTACTTGAGATGTTGCTGGCACATACGCAGAAACTTGAAAACTCTAGAGGCCAGGGAATTCTGTGGGCCACCTTACAGATGCTAAAGGCACTTGGCAAATGCTTTTAGGCGGCTTTCAGTATCCTGGGTAATATGAAGCTTTTTATTTTCCTTACACTTCAAATTTATTGTCAAGTGTATTGTTTCTGAGACCTACTCCTTTTCCCTCTGTTCTCCAAACACTTCCACATCTTCACCGTGTAGTTGTCAGGACAAATGGAAGAGCTCTTTAGTCCCAGGTGTGGCCCTTTAAGACCAGGCTAGGCTGGACTCTGTTCTCACCTGCCAAAGAGCTGGCCTATAGGAAGTAAGTACAAGCACTGTCCCTTAAATGCAAAAAATTATATTGGTTTTACTATCAACTACAGAGAGACTATAAAAGTATAAGAGAAAATGTTATTATGACATCTAGAACCATGATCAACAACCTCTCCACTGCATATTTGCTTTCATTATATTTTTAACCTCTTAATTCTGCTTTGCTACCATCTCATAGATATTACTAAAACATTACTGTAAGGCTCCATGTATTTTTTTTCCTAAACAATGTGCCATGGCTTCAGTGTGTTTTAAAATACCCAGTATTACCTATACCTGAGAAAGGATGCAAACAGTGGCATCTCAATGCTTACAAGTTCAAAATAGGACCAAAGAGGGTAGGAAAGGAATTGGGCTACCCTGTATTAGTCTGCACTGATAAATTTAATAATCGAACAGAGTTAGAAGGATAGTCAACTGGGGTGCCTAGGTGACTCAGCTGCTTAAGTGTCTGACTCTTGATTTCAGCTCAGGTCATAATCTCAGGGTTCTGGGATAGAGCCCCAACGTCGGGCTCCCAGTTTAGGCAGAGCCTGCTTGTCTCCCTCTCTCTCTTCCCCTCTCCCTGCATGCACGCATGTGCTTACTCTCTCTCAAATAAATCTTAAAAAAAAAAAAAGAAAAGATAGTCAACTAAAGAAAACAAAACAGTAGTTTATATGCCAGTGACCTTGGGGGAGGAAAAAACCCAGAACAGAAGTCATAGACATATTTAGTTAAAATTATTTGGCTGCCAGAGATTGAGGAAAACAATTTCCTGTTAATATCTGACAATATAAAACACCTACTTAGCAGGTACTTACCTGCTAAGTAGCAATAATCATGCCAAAATTACAACTCTCAGGTCTTCAAGTTAGATTTTGAACTTAACCCTGTTCAAGTCATTCAAGCATCCAAAGAAGCATTTATAAAACATCTATTAATTATGTAACACTGCATCCGACTTCCTGGAGTAAATAAAAGATAAACCGAGATTTTCAAACCCTTTCCTCCACAAATTTATACTATGATGGTTAGTTTTGGGTCAACTTGGATAGGAATATAGTACCCAGGAATCAAACACTAACCTAGATGGTGCTGTGAAGGTGTTCTGTAGGTGTTTAAAACATCTACAAACAGCTGACATTAAGTAAAGGAGATCAGCCTCCATAACGTATGTGGGCCTCAATCATTTGAAAAGCCATTAGGGCAAAAACTAAGGTTTCCCAGAGAGAAGAAGGAATTCTGCCTCAAGGTTGCAGCATCAATTCCTGCCTGAGTTTCTAGCCGGCTGGCCTGCCCAACAGATTTTGAACTTGCTGAAATCTATTCCGTTGATTCTGTTTTTCTGGAGAACCTTGACTGATAGACACTCTTATGAGCAATTACAAGCAAATAGGAAGAATAAATTGCTACAAATATGCCTAATATAGGTACGTCCAAGAGTGTACACTCAAAGAATCCAGTATAATAGTATGATTTCTATAGTGGGACCAAGTATACAAGACAGAAGGAATATAAAAGGAGTGCCTATATTTGCCTGCGGCAGTCATGGCTAGCCAAAAAGCCCTGTGATTTGAAAGGCTACAAAGAAGATTTTCTACAGAAAAGGAAAAAGCACACACAGTTGAAGAGATGCTAGAATGTGGAATCTATGTACTGAAGCATAAAGTTAAAAGTCAGAATGAAAGCCAAAGGATGGAGCAAATGATATAATAGATAAAGCGGGTTGCATACAAAAGCCCCTGTCTGCATATGAGAAAGATAAGATCATGGAAGATAAGGCTTAAAGTGTGTTAGGTCCTAACAAATTTCTTAGCTGTTCAATTTTTGTTTTTTTTATAAATGCATAAATGAATGCTGCATTACATTAAATTGTTACTGTAAAGATGTAGTTAAAATAAGCAGAACAAGTTCAGCAATGTGGCAGGATACAAGATCAATATATAAGAATCAATTATCTTTCTATATGCTAACAATGAACAATCTGAAGACAAAATTAAGAAAATCCCATGTACACTCTTACGCAGAAAAAAAAATCTCTAGGAAAAACTTTAACAAGTATAACACATGTCAAAAACTACAAAACACTGTTGAAAGTTATTAAAGATCCTAATAAATGGGAGACATTGCTTCTTCATTGATCTTAAGACTTATTATTTATTGTTAACATGGAAATAGTCTCCAGATGGATCTAAAGATTCAACAAAATCCCTATCAAAATCTCAGCTAGTTTGATTTTTTCAAAAACTGGTAAGTTAGTCCTAAAATTCATATGGAAGCAACCCAGGATAGCAGGGGGGAAAACAAACAAAAAAGAACAACCTTGAAAAAAAAAAAAAACAAAGTTGGAAGACTTTTACTTCAAAACTTACTACAAAGCCACAGTAACCAGGACAGTGTGGTTCCTCATAAGGACATACATATACATCAATGAACTAGAACTGACAGTCAAATACAAATCCTCACATTTATGGCTGATTTTCAACAGTGATCACAAGACAACTGAATGGGGAAAGAATAGTCTTTTCAACAAATGGTGTTAGACAACTGGATATCCATATGCGAAAGAATGAATTTGGACCTCTACCTCACACCTTACACAAAAAATAATACATGAGTCACAGGCTTAAATGTAAGACCTAAAACTATAAAACTCCTGGAACAAAATATATAAATAAATATTTATGACCTTGGTTTAGGCAATGGTTTTTAGATAATGGCACTAAAACCACAAGTGACATTAACAATAAAAAATTAAATATTAAAAAAAGCCACAAGTGACAAAAGAAGAGGTAAGGTGAACTTCATAAATATTTAAAACGTTTATGTCTCAGGGACACCATCAAGAAAATGAAGACAACTCACAGAATGGGAAAAAATATCTGCAAGTCAGATATCTTATAAGGGATCTGTATCTAGAATATATAAAGAATTCTTACAATTCAACAATAAAGAGAAATATTCAATTTTAAAATAGGCAAAGAATTTGAATAGACATTTCTCCAAAAAAGATATACAAATGTCCATTAAGCACCTAAAAAGATGCTCAATATCATTAGCCATCAGAAAGATGAAAATCAAAACCACGGTAAGATACCACCTCACACTCATTAGGATGGCTAAAAATCACTAAGTCAGATAATAGCAAGTGTTGGTGAGGAGGTGAAGAAAATTAGCACCCTCATATATTGCTGGTGGGAACATAAATGATACAGCCAGTGTGGAAAACAATTTGGTGATTCCTCAAAATGCTAACCACAGAGTCACCATATGACTCAGCAATTCCACTCCCAAGAATATGCCCAAGAGAATGAAAAATTTATGTCCATAAAAAAATTTGTACACAAATGTTCATAGCAGCATCATTTATAACAGTAAAAGAAAACAACCCAAATGTCCATCAACTGATGAATGGATAAACAGTACGTGGTATCTCCATACAATCGAATGTTATTCAGTCATAAAAAGGAATGAAGTACTGATACGTGCTATGACACAGATGAACCCTGAAAACACATGCTCAGTGAATGAAGCCAGACACAAAAGATCAAATATTTGTATGATTCCATTGACAGGAAATGTCCAGAATAGACTAATGCATAGGAACGGATAAATTAGTCATTGCTTGGGCTGAGGTGGGGTTAGGGTAGGGCATAAAGGGAGAGCAAAACTGGGGTGATTGTTAACGAGTAAGGAGGTTCTTTTCGGGGTGTGGAAAAATGTTCTGAATTTATATTGTGGCAATAGTTGCACAACTGTGAATATACTAAAAACCATCAAACCACTTTAAATGTGTGAATTTCGTGGAATGTGAAGTATATCTCAAAGCTGTAAAAAACAAGGAGATGTGATGTAGTTGGATAATCAAACTGGATTAAGCAGAAAACCTTTTCAAAATAGAACAGATGTGTTAAAGGGTAGGTGGTACCAGAAAAGGAGGGAAATATATAGCGCGGGAGCTTGATGTTTCCCTCAAGGTGGGTCTCTAGTGATCACCCTCCAGGCTCAACTCTCCTCAGGGACAAACTAGTAGCCCAACCTCCCAGGAATCTGATTCTCAACAGTCGCACAAGGACTAAAGGCATTTGGAGTTAAGTTACTTGAATGTTAGCACCTTAGAGACACTGTCCTTGGATTCTTTTAACTTTGTTTCCCACAGCTACCCTAGTTCTGGTTGTTCAATTCTCCTTTAATTCTGTCTCCCATAATTAAAATTCTATAATGTGAATAAACTGCTCCTTCCTTGCTTAGGTAACCCCAAGTCAGTTTCTGCTGGGGAAAAAAAAATGGATTATTTTTGGATATTCAGGGAAGGCTGTCGGATGCATACAAGTATCATGAGATTTATTGAGACAAAGTGCAAGACGTAAACTAATTTCCCCTGAAGAATTTCTGATACAGAACATTCCTTTAGGAATTCACCTAGTGATACTGACAGGTTACTGTAACAAACTGTTGTTCTAACTTCACTAGGCAGAGACCAAATATTCTTTTCAGTGGTAGTATTCACTATGCTGCTAAGCAATCCAGATGAATAGAGATATAAATATTATTATGTCTAACACTTTAAAGAAGGAGGTAAATTCAGGCATTAGGAGATTGCTGACAAATCTTATATACCTGAACAGTGTTTCTCAAATTTGAATAATGGATGAACTTTTTTTTAATACAAAAGAGTCCTGGAAAAATGGAAAAACCTCAAAGTGGGAAACCCTGTATCATAATTTTAGCTTCATAATAGTTATCTTTTTTATTTTTTTATTTTATTTTATTTTTTTTAAAGATTTTATTTATTTATTTGAGAGAGAGAGAATGAGAGAGAGCACATGAGATGGGGGAGGGTCAGAGGGAGAAGCAGACTCCCTGCCGAGCAGGGAGCCCGATGCGGGACTCGATCCAGGGACTCCAGGATCATGACCTGAGCCGAAGGCAGTCGCTTAACCAACTGAGCCACCCAAGCGCCCATATAATAGTTATCTTTTTTAAAGATTTTATTTTTAAGTAATCTCTACATCCAACGTTGGGCTTGAACTCAGAACCCGGAGATCAAGAGTCTCATGCTCCACCGACTGAGCCAGCCAGGTGCCCCCGTAATGGTCACTGATACCAATTTGATTATAAAAGCAAAAGTCAGTGTGACTGGTTACAATTCAATGTCCATCAACAGGTGAATGGATAAACAAAATGTCAGATCCATACAATGGAATACCGATCAGCAGTGAAATGAAATGAACTACTGACATGCTACAACCAGATAAACCTCAAAAACGTCATGCTAAAAGAAGACAGATGCAAAATATCACAGGTTGTTTGATCCCACTTATGTGAAATGTCTAGAAAAGGCAACTTTATATAGACAGACAGCAGATCAGTGGGTACCTGGGACAGCAAGTTAGATGAGGGATTAACAACATAAAAACAGGAGGGATTCACTTTTGGGGTAGCGGAAATGTTTTCAATCTAGACTGAAACTCCAAGTTAGGTTGAGAACAGCCACACAACAAACCAAGACTGCAGTGATGGTTGCGCAACTCTATAAATTTACTGAAATGTACACTTAGAACAGGTGAATTATATGGTATGTAGTTGCAGCTGAATAAAGCTTTTCAGGGGGGGAAAAAGTAAATGCGAGGTAACAATAAATAAGTCAAGAGGTCATAATCCAAAATATACCCCTGTAAGAGCACAGAGAAAACTTCTAAAGCATTTAAATAAAAATGTACAGAGAATTCAGGGACCTCTGAGAAAGCCCTCACACATCCCTATGTAGTTAAGAAAAATTGCCCCAAGGGTGTAAAACAGTCTTAAAGTTTTCTGGAGACCTAAACATTTTTACCCTCTTTTTGCAAGTACACAAAAAGACAAAACAACAACAAAAAATCAGCAATGTTTTATACTCATTTTTCTAGAGTGCCTTATACAAAGTCTTATGCCTTTTCGGTTATATTTCATTTATCTTCATATGCATTTATTATTAAAAACATGACCATAGGGGCGCCTGAATGGCTCAGTCGGTTAAGCATCCAACTCTTGGTCTCAACTCCAGGTCTTGATCTCAGGGTCATGAGTTCAAGCCCCGCACTGGGCTCCACACTGAGCGTGGAGCCTACTTAAAAACAAAAACAAAAAACCCAAGACTGTAAAAATACATGTTTTTAAAAATAACCTATAGTTCTATACTTTTGTAGCTTTCCTTTCTTCTTCTTTTTTTAACCTAGCAACTGCAGGAACTCCCCTCTGTCTTCCAATAAAAACTCTTGGACCCTTCTCTAGGTTATATTAACCCTTTGCTTATTATTTTTTTAAAAGATTTATTTATTTATTTTGGAGAGAGAGAGAGAAAGCACACAGGGGGAGGAGCAGAGGGTGAGGGAGAGGGAGAGAATCCTCAAGCAAACTCCCCAGTGAGCAGGGAGTCCGACCTGGGGCTCGATCCCAGGACCCCGAGTTTATGACCTAAGCTGAAATCAAGAGTCAGTCGCTTAACTGACTGAGCCACCCAGGCACCCCTAACCCTTTGCTTATTATAAATAGCAAAACTGAGTTTTCCAGTTTGTTCTTTTCCTTATTTCAGGTTCTTTTTTCTGTGTGCAGAGGTTACTAATTGTAACACAGTTCAATCTCTTAGTCTTCTTTCTAGGTTGTTTATCTTACAGTTTCAAGGCTGTAAGTTATCATTCGTCCATGGGTCTGATTATAATCTTTTAAAACAGAATGCACTGAGCATGCTATCTTGATGACTCAGGCTCATCTCCAAAAACACTAAGTATTGCATTTTGCCGTGTTACAGTGCCAACATAGCAAAAGAGCTTACTGAGGTATGTGGGCGTGTCTGTCACCCATTAAATGGCCGTAGGCTACCCATGCTTAAATCCTTCCTCGGTTGTCATCCTGTCTGCTTTGATTTCTCACTTTTGTCTGTGGGCCTGTTTATAGCTAGCACCCTTTTCTGTTTTCTGATGTACTGACTCCATTGTTCTATGATTAGGAAGCAGACCTATTAAACTTACTGGTTTAGAGTTGTATATAAATCAAAGCTGGGGTTTGAGGTTTTGAGTAAGAGTTTTTCAACTCCCCAGTATGTAAACTGCATGAGCTCTGGAACACTCACTTGGCTTTTTTCAAAAACATGCCGGTGCTTTACCAAGATAGTTGGACTGCCCCATACTACCGTGCTGGGACTCCTCTGCTCTGCTCTTACCAACTCGCTGTTAAGGAACGCAAAAATAATGACAGCTTAGTTGTCGGTTAACTTGGACACAGGCAGCTACTACCTCCTTCTCTGCCCAGATTTTGGTAAATGATCGTAACATTTTCTTTTGTCATTGAACATAGCATGCATCAGAATTCGTTCTGACAAACCCTTTAGTAAGAAACTAACAATATAGATGGGGCGCCTGGGGTGGCTGGGGAGGCTGAGCATCCAACTTGCGGTTTCAGCTCAGGTGATGATCTCATAGGCCATGACAAAGAGCCCAGAATGGGGCTCCCCACTCAGTGGGGAATCTGCTTGGGGGTTCTCTCCCTGTGCCCCTCCCGCTGTGTACCAGGTGATTACAACATGGGGTTTAATTTTTCATTGTTATTCCTTTAAGAGTGTGTGTGTGTATTATAATATGTATATTTAACAATTTAAAACATATCAGGGGGCACCTGGGTGGCTCAGTCGGTTAAGCGTCTGACTTCAGCTCAGGTCATGATCCCAGTGTCCTGGGATTGAGCCCCACATCGGGCTCGGTGCTCAGCAGGGAGCCTGCTTCTCCCTCTCCCTCTGCCTGCCTGTCTGCCTACTTGTGATCTCTTTCTCTCTGTCAAATAAATAAATAAAATCTTAAAAAAAAAAACATCAGAGTTGTTGAAGCTAGGTATGGGTATATGGGGATTTATTGTACTCTTCCCTCTATTTTTGAGTATGTCTGCAAACTTCTAGAACAAAAATTTTATATACACACAATATACACACATATACTTTCATCTTAACACCCTCTCTAACACATAATACTTATAAAAAACCTAGTAAAACTGGGGCGCCCAGGTGGCTCAGTCAGCTAAACGTCTGCCTTCGGCTCAGGTCATGACCCCAGGGTCCTGGGATCGAGCCCATGTCGGGAGCCTGCTTCTCCCTCTCCCTCTGCTTGCCCCTCCCCCTGCTTGTGCTCTCTCACTCTCTCTCAAATGAATAAATAAAATCTTTAAAAAAATAAAAGTAAATAAATAAAATAAAAACCTACTAAAATTTAATGTCCTAAATGTTGTTACATACATACATACATACACAGGCTCTATGGATATGGGAAACAAAGGACTATGCTATCCTTAAAACACTTATAGTCTAACTGGGAGATTTAGACTTGACAGTATATGATGCAGTGGCCAAATGAAAAGTAGAACCAGAATCCAGAGAAAGGAGGGGTCGGTTTGGTTTAGGAAAGATGAGGATGCTATGACCCTTGGAAATGAGCAAATGTGACAAAAACAGTAAGCAATTAATACAAATAATAAATGTGCAAACTAATTTTAAGCAAATAGATTTGTGCAGGCCTCTTTATGCACCTGTCGTTTTGCTTCAAAGTGAGGAATCAAAGTTAACTGCAGTCTAGGAAAATGGAAAGAAAATAAACTACTGTTCCACTTCCACCCACTTTGTTACCTTCTAACCAAATCTTGTCAATCATTTTAGGGAAGACTTGGGAACAGGCGCCTCAGTTCCTCTGAAGGAGTCAGTAAAGCACGATGAGCACGGGCATCTGCAGTCAGCTGGCTCTTGTTTGGGTCTCATCCACCACCTGCAAGCTATGGGATCGTACTACAAGACGCTTAACCATTTTGTGCCTCAGTTTCCCTATCTGTAAAATTAGGACAATGACAGTATCTACTTATAAGAGAAACTGGGAGGTTCATCCTGTGCTGGGAACAGTGCCTGGCACATACTAAACACTCAGTCCAAACTTGCTGCTGCTGGTGCTCTCTGCCTTTTCCATGGCTCTTGGAAAAGGAGCTCATTAAGGTTCCCCTATGGTTCACTGGGGTGGGGGAAGTTATTTCAGACAAACTAGAGATCTGAACTTTTGTAAAATATCCTGATTGCTCGAACACCATGAAGGCCAAACAAGGCCGCTTTGCAAGCTAACTCTAGTGAGCCACGAGAGCCCAATTTGTTTATGGAGAACCATGGTAATTGCATTAAGAGGATAATAAAACAAAATTGTGGCAAGTTACAGGGCTTAAGTAATTCTAACTTACAGTCTTTTTTTTTTTTTTAAAGATTTTATTTATTTATTTGACAGAGACAGAGACAGAGACAGCGAGAGCAGGAACACAAGCAGGGGGAGTGGGAGAGGGAGAAGCAGGCTT
Source organism: Mirounga leonina (assembly GCF_011800145.1). Classification (NCBI taxonomy): domain Eukaryota; kingdom Metazoa; phylum Chordata; class Mammalia; order Carnivora; family Phocidae; genus Mirounga; species Mirounga leonina. The sequence continues at coordinate 16,288,184 of NW_023270314.1, forward strand.
TCCGCTGAGCCGGGAGCCCGATGTGGGACTCGATCCCAGGACCCTGGGATCATGACCTGAGCCGAAGGCAGTCGCTTAACCAACTGAGCCACCCAGGCGCCCCTCTAACTTACAGTCTTAACTTAGAGTTGATTATTCCTCTTTGGGTTACATTCCTTGATGATAATCTGGTTAAATTTTTTTAATTAAAACTTTAAAAAAAAGATTTTATTTATTTATTTATTTGAGAGAGAGAGAGAGAGAGAGAAACAGCATGAGAGGGGAGAGGGTCAGAGGGAGAAGCAGGCTCCCCGCTGAGCCGGGAGCCCGATGTGGGACTCAATCCCAGGATTCCGGGATCACGACCTGAGCTGAAGGCAGACGCCCAACCGACTAAGCCACCCAGGCATCCAATCTGGTTAATTTTTCATCTCAGGCTCTCTGGGTGCCACTCCTCTCATGCTCTAGTCCAGCTTTCTTCCCAAAGCAGTTGGGAATCCAAGCTGTGGTTAGAAAGAGCTCGGAGCAAAGCTCAGACAATCAAGTTGGGGAGGTGGGACTAAAAGCATACTCTACACACCAGTATGTGGTACAGTGCTAAACTGTGTGATGCCAGCTATGGATAGTCCAGGACTACGGAGAGCTCAGAACAACCAGAAAAAAATGGCGTCATATGTGGATGAAGCAAAATTTTGTTCTGCCTTAAAGCATAAGTACAATTCAGATAGTCAGAGGGGGAAAGGAGCAAGCTACAGTGAAGACAGAAAAATGGGTGAGCTCAGCATGTGCCATGATGAGACAGACAAGATAACACAGCGAAGAGTCTCTTCACTTTGGAGAACTGGGGAAAATAAACTTGCACAGCTAAACATGGGGCCAGACTATGAATGGCTTTTTCTTTAATGATTAGTACACTATTGGAACCCTATTTGTCCTAGGGTTCCTCATCTCTCAGTGTAGACAAGACAGAATATTAGGAATAGTGCTTTTTAACATTTTTATTTTTATATAGGCTCCACTGCCAGCATGGAGCTCAACTTGGGGCTTGAACTCATGACCCTACTATGATCGAGATCTGAGCGGAGATCAAGAGTCGGATGTTTAACCGACTGAGCCACCCAGGCACCTCAGGAATAGAACAACTATGAAATTTCTAAGATAAGGTCCTTAATTGTATTCATTTATAAATTCTTAGCACCTTGGACAGTAATTGGCACATAGTAAGAGTTCCAAAAATGCCTGACATATGTTTGAACAATAGTCATGTAACAATAGGCCAAACCAGCAGGTCATGACTGTCTTTAACAAAATAAGGTGCCTAAGTCTGATTGAGAGTTCACATTCTGTAAACACCAAATAGATGTGTTTCATTACATCTACCACTTCCTTCTGTTATTTTTAATAACATGGATGCATGGTTTCTTTAAAACATGATTTCTTTCTTAAGCTCAAGAGTACAGAATTCTAAACAATAATTTCTTCTTTATAACTTATTTTTAATTAGAAATTTTTAAAAAGGCAAATGGAGATATGAGACATTGCTTAGTTCACAACTCCAGACTAGAGCTCCTCTCATCCTCATCATTTATTTACCAAACAAGAGAGAGAATGGCCCACTGGAGGTAATGGGGAGTCCTTTGGTATATCTGGTGTATCATCTTTTTTTTTTTAATTTTATTTATTTATTTGAGAGAGAGAGAACAAGTCGAGGGCAGAGGAAGGGGGAGAAGCAGACTCCTCACTGAGCAGGGAGCCCAATGCAGGGCTTGACCCCAGGACTCTGAGAGCGTGACCTGAGCCACTGACTGAGCCACCCAGGCGCCCCTCGCGTATCACCTTAAACCATTATTTATTACATATCTTTTTTCCCAAGCTGCCTCCCAACACTAAAATAAGAAACAATAAACAAGCCCTGTTAAGAGCTTCTACAGAGATTCTAGAAAGTCCTTTGACGCTAATACCCCCTTGGCATTGAGTTCAGTGCTTCACGTTTATTAATCAGTTATTTCTAAAGTCTGACGTATCAGAACAGAGACAGTTTAAATGTAAGGAGACACTTCACTGCTACTTAAGAGTCTTATGTACATACAAAATACAGAGATTAATAAAAATCATGTGTACACACCAGTAAATGTACAACTTATAATGTTCCTTTTATGTAGCAAGCTTGGTCCTATTTTTGAGAAAGTAAACTTTATTCTTGAAGAAGTTTTAAGGCATAGCATATTATGCTATAGTAATTTTAATGTAATCACAGTAATTCAGCTGGTTCTAAATAAGATAGCAAAAACTACAGTAAAGCTTAACTAACGACATGGGGTCAATAAGAAAGGAAATACATATATGCAAGACTCTTCCAACTAAACTGGTCCAATTTGAAGCAAAAAAGTCAAGCAGGTGTGGCTTCCTTAGCCACACCTTTTGCCAAAAGGTATACCTGAATTCAATCTTACTTATATGTTTTCCTCTTAAAAAAAAGTTTTAAAGCAATATCTAACAATGGTAAATATGAAGATTCCAAAAAAGTGAACTAAAATACCAATATGCATTTATTAGCTTATAACTATTGCTTTGAGTCTTGACTTATACTATTATCACAAATTATTCTTTTTTTTTTTTTTAAAGATTTTATTTCTTTATTTGACAGAGAGAGACACAGCGAAGGAGGGAACACAAGCAGGGGGAGGGGGAGAGGGAGAAGCAGGCTTCCCGCAGAGCAGGGAGCCCGATGTGGGGCTCGATCCCAGGACCCTGGGACTACGACCTGAGCCAAAGGCAGACACTTAATGACTGAGCCACCCAGGCACCCCTATCACAAATGATTCTGACTGAATATTTTTTGGTGTCTATTTCAGTTCTATAATATTTATGTAACGTGACATAAATCTTTTAAAAGTCTTAACACATCCAGTTTAAAACTCTGCATAATTTAAATTTTAACTTGAGGAAAATTTCCCATATTGGAACAGAGACTAAAGTGCCCAATCAAGTGTCCATTTATCTGGAAGAATTACATTTAAAAATTATCAGAAAGGAATACATGAGATGGTCAAGGAAAATGCTCCCATTCAAGATAACACTGAGTGTCTGGAATGAATACAGAATGCATAATTTTCTTATAAATTAGATATGGGATGTACTGATCTGACTGTATTAGATTCCGTAACTGCAAAACCAAGCTCTTGACTGCCATATTGGTCTCCACATTTCTGAATGAATTAAAAGGCTTCCAACAAGCTTCCTTTCCAGCACAGGAAATCCTGTTGGAGTCCCCCCTGCCTGTATGCGTCATGCTCCCAGCTTTTCATTTTGCAATCCTTGAAAGGCCAACGTTAGCTGTATTTCACAGGAAGTTCTCCCTTTAGTCCTCCAACAGTTCGCAGGATAAACTTTGGTTGGATACAAGGTCAGCAAAAATTGAGCTCCACTTTCTTATCACAGCGAAGCAGCTGTGCAGAGGATGAGACACCACCACCCCATGGCCCTAAACCTTTCTTTTTCTCAGACTTTGAAATATATTAAGCTGCAGGTGGGTGGGCCTTCTGTGCCTTGTTCTCTGATTTCTATATTAATATCTAGAAATACCTTTGGAAATCATCAAGGGGGAACAAAAATCTATTGCCCCCCCCAAATCTAAATGCTAACCAAAATGAAATACCCAGAAAGATTTGTATTAGTGAACTGTGTCCTCAAATTGAATTTGAGGCTCAGAATAAAGACACATGAAAATGCAGTTAAATGAAATCTAATGCAGAAACATTTTACTAAGTGAAGAACACCATAATTTCAATAGGACTGTGGGAAATCATGCTATTTTAAGACACATCTGAAATAGCAGGCAAGGTAAATTGAGGTTGTTACCAAAGGAATTCTTGAGAGCATGTTCAAGAGTCACTGCCTAAATAGAAGGCTCATTAATTCCTGTTAGAGGAATTTTTTTTTCACCTCCTCCCTAGACTGTGCACAGCTTTCACTGATGAGAGTGAAAATATCCCTTTGTCCCAAATAACCAAGTCATTAAAACAATAAAGTGATAGTAAATTTAAGACCACAATTGACATGCCCAAACATTATTCTCCTAAGTACAGCTTTAGTGGCCTTGGTTCTCACACTATTATATCCCCTAAATTTGTCTGCACATATTGTTATGGAGCACATTAGCCTAATTCCCCAAACAAAAGTAACCTCAATATTTATTCCTAAAGAAACTACATCAAAATAGCACTTATGTTCTAGTAAATAGGCTTTACTATGACCAGATCTTTTAATTAAAAACAGAAAATCTGACCCTGTCAAAAAATGGACAAGTGACAAATTGCCAAAAAATGGCAATTCTATGGCATATGTCCGATTATTATGCTCTCATTTATTGTAGGATATATAACCAACCTCATTTTACACAAAAGGAAGCAAAAAATGGACATTTACAAAAGAGTTCGTAACTTATAATGATCTCTTCAACATTAATTAACATTCAACTTACATCTGTTGTATAAAAAGAGGTCCACCAGATCAGTCCACTCTTACCACCATGCTCCAGAATACCGCCACCCACACTGTGTGGTGACAAGGAGAGCTTCACACATATTCTTTGGGAGCAGGGTTCTCTGACCAAGAAAGTTCAGCAAATCAAATCCAGTGTGAAATATTTTCTAAACATATCTGGGGTCACAGAATCAAGGTAGCTCCCCAAAGTCATTTGGCTACAGCACCTTCTTTTCAAATAATTCCAAATTAACAACTCACAGTGTTAGTATTCTTTGAAAGATATTGGGAAATGATGCTTTTTTAAAAAGATTATCATTTCCTATCCACATAGTCTCTAGAGTATGTACAGAGCTTTAAACAAAATGAGCCAGTACTGGAAATCTGGTGATTGCACAAAACATCTAGATTTACTAACACTTTGTTCCTGCAGGGTCATAAGTAGCTGAAGGTTAGCAGTGGAGTTAGACCACTCAGACAGGGGACATGCATGCTCGCCAGCTTGATGCAGTCCTTCCAATTCTCTAAGTCTCTCACCCACAGTTCCCCATGTTAATGCACGGACACTCCCTGCCTGCTTCTCCTAGGCAATTCTTTGCCCGTGAGACTCTGTGCAAAGGAAAGAAGAACATGGAAAAAGAGCCGGAAGCCTGTTCCCCTGAGCTGATCAATTACAGGTATAGTGAGAAAGCCCGAATCTTGTAAATCTCAAAACTTTTCTGTCACCTCTTCTTCAGTGCTCAAGATTAGTACTTAGACTTTGGACTCTATTCTAACCTTACTTCAACTAGAATGTTCCCCAATGTGTTTTCTACACTAAGTTCTCAATATGCCATCATCCTAGTGTTAACAGCAACAATTAACTGAACATTCACTAAGTTCTACACTCTAGGCTTAAGTACATGAGTACTGTATCATTTAACTCCCACAGCAATTCTATGGCATATGTCCGATTATTATGCTCTCATTTATTGTAGGATATGTAACCAACCTCATTTTACACAAAAGGAAGCCAAAACTCTGTTTAGGTTAAAGGACCTGAGACCTTCCAGTTTATATAACAGCAGCAAGGGCAATGGTAAATGCGGAATTCAAATTCAGGTCCTTGGATTCCAGGTCTAGATTCACAGTGACTCTGGCATGGAAAGGGACAGAACAGCATGGTCCAAAAGATGTTTCTAAGGTGATGAGAATGTTCTAAATCTGTGTTGTCCAATGGAAAGAGCCCAGATGTCCATCGACAGATAAATGGATAAAGAAGATGTGGTATATATATATACAATGGAATATTATGCAACCATCAAAAAAAAAAAAAAAAGAAATCTTCCCATTTGCAACAACGTGGATGGAACTAGAGGGAATAAGTCAATCAGAGAAAGACAAGTATCATAAGATCTCCTGATCTGAGGAACTTGAGAAACAAGACAGAAGATCATAGGAGGAGGGAAAATTGAAACAAGACAAAACCAGAGAGGGACACAAACCATAAGAGACTCTTAATCTCAGGAAACAAACTGAGGGCTGCTGGAGTGGAGGAGGGTGGGAGGGATGGGGTGGCTGGGTGATGGACATTGGGGAGGGTATGTGCTATGGTGAGCGCTGTGAATTGTGTAAGACTGATGAATCACAGACCTGTACCCCTGAAACAAATAATACATTATAGGTTAATAAAAAATATATATCAGAGGAAGCTCCACACCCCTCCCCCATACCTGGCCCTATGCATCTCTTCCAATTGGCTGTTTCTGAGTTGTATCCCTTGATAATAAAGCAGTAATCTAATAAATAAATGGTTTTCCTGAGTTCGGTGAGCCATTCTAGTTAACCATTGAACCTGAGGGGGCGACAGGAGTCAACAGGATTTCCAATTTGTAGCTGGTTAGTCAGAAGCCGAGGTGACAGCCTGGACTTGGAACTGACATCTGAAGTGGGGGGCAGCCTTGCAGGGCTTAGCCCTTAACCTGGGGGATCTGATGGTATCTCCAAGTAGACAGTGTCAGACTTGAGTTAAATCACAGACACAACTGAGTTAAATTGTAGGACACCTACCTGCTAAGAATTGCTTGGTGTGGGAAAAATCACCACACATGTGGTGGACAGAAGTACTGAGAGCTGACTGTAGAGGAAAGAAGAAAAATAGAATTTTCTCTTGCACTACTACTTTGGGCAACGCAGGCCTAGCAGTTACATAAACCTTTTCAACCACACGTTCAACTTGAACTACATTATCTACAGAGGCTCGACAACCTCCACGTGGGATGAGCAGATGATCAGAGGAGCCAAAGAAAGACTCTGGTCTGGGTTTGAACACTAACTTTTATATTCAGCCAACAGCCCATATCTTAAAAAGCAACAACAGAGTGCCCTGAACACAGTAAATGCTCAATGTTTCCTTCAGTGAACAGAGGAAGGCTTTTGTTTCCTAATTCAGGAAGAAACTCTATAATAACATCAGATGTAACAAAGTTCTAATGAATATTAAAATATGTTTAAATGTTCCGAGCTAATACAAGTAAAATGTAGCAGACTTACTTATGCGGGGATTTGTCCAAGGTCACTTAGGCAAGTCACTTGGCCTCTCAAGTTAGTTTTCTCTTCTGCAGAATGAAGGGATTGGCCCGATGATTCCTAGTCATTTTCAGCTGTCAAATTTTAGCTGTCAGGCATGTCATGGGTACTCAGGAAACCTTTCTATTTAATAACTGTAGCTGAGTGCAGCTTAAAATGATAAAAATCAGATCTAGAACTTTTTTATTCTTCTCACTGAAACCCTCTGCCACTTTGCAGAGTTATTAATACAGAAAAGTACATTTTGATCTCTTGTTAGACAGAGATGCCCCCCTGCTGCCTACCACACGTGTAAGGACTTCTAAGCCCTACATTTGCAAAGCCTACCTTTCTTACAACAACGGACCCAGCACTGTTCTCAGATCTTCAATTTCCGTATTCTTTCACTTCAGTCTAAAATAAAACCCTCCTCCATTTAAGCCCCAAAACGACACCCTGTTTTTAGTTGACACATACAACATGTATTTTCCAATACACTAAATAACGTCTGACTGGGGAGTGGGCAGGGAAGGCAGCATAATGACAGTCAAAGTAACTTCAGCGGCAGAAGACTGGCTTCCCTCGGCAAGAGCCTGAGTGTCTAGCAGAGTTCCAAAGGTCCTAATTCTGTGCTTGGGTTTACTATGCAGCTCTTCTTCTAAATGCCTACATAACTGAACAGGCCAGCTCAATCTTAGATGGCATGCAATCAAGGAAAATAATGGGCCAGAGCAAATAACTTCAAAGCCTTGGCACCTCTCAGGTTAATAATATATAATTCTACAATTGCTTTTAGCACAGTACTTAAATGAACTAAAGTCTCTTACCTACCAACTTATTTTCAACCACAGGCAGCCATTTTGCACTCCAAAATGAGGCATCTAGAGTGTTTTTTTCCGTAAGTATGCCTCTCTTCAGTAACCTTTGCTAGAACACTAGATTAGACACAGCCTCTTTCTAAGCCCACCTTCAGAGATAAGATCCAAAGACAGAATAAGCTGTAGCTTTAAAGAGCTACACAAAGTGCTTATCGTGGTTTTGTAAATGAGGTGCTATAAACTTTCCATACTGTACCCTCATGCAAGGAAAAAAACAAATGGCCTCAAGAGGCAAAAGAACATGAAAAAGAAAAAGGGTTGGGGAAAACATCAGTTTTATGCTATTAAAATATACAAAAAAAAAAAAAATACAAGATATGCCCCAAAATATATTTTTAAAATTCCACTCCCAACACTAAAAGAGAAAGTGGGAGGTGAAGATTTTTGATTCCATATCATCATGACTTAAAGGCATTTGTCTAGAATATTTTTCAATAATGAAATTGGTAATAATAATTCAGTGTTACATATCTTACGACTTCTTTATTTTAGGAGATATTTTTCACTAGCCCCATTTGAGATTAAATTATAATATTTACAAATATGGCAGTAGCCACCAGAGAAACTAAAAACCAAACATTTAAAAATGGTTGACCCTGTAGTTCAAGACTGCAGGTGGGGAGGGATGGTTGCTTTTCATTATAAGCTTGTTTGTTCTATTATGATTTCACTATGTGCATATATGACTTTGGTAATAATGTGGGTTTTTTTTTTAAGTTACAATATTAAATTTTGGAAAAGAATCGCTACAACAGCATTTCAATCATAATTTTTTCCCCTACAATCCTTCATCACTACACCATACTTTTTTTGAGGGGGAAGAAGGCACAGATTTACCTCCTTGGCCAGTTTTTCTGAATATACTAATATGCTCCAAATGTTAGCCCAGGGGTTCCGGGGAAGGGATGATCAGCTTTGATGGGGGTCAAAAATCACCTCAAGAGAAGCAGGTGAGCTAAAGACCATGTGGTATGGGGATGATGAAAAGAACAGAGATGGGTATGGCCATCTCTTACAGAATAGGTGTGTGGGGAGCACACAAGCAAGAAAACTGGAAGGACAAGCGGGGACAAGTGGGGACTGCAAGAGAGCAGGTATTTAAGTTTCCACAACTCAGGTGTGGAGGTGAAGTCCCGTGGACGAGAGCTGTGAGGATGCTGAGAGAGGTACTGAAGACCTCCATCAGTGTGGAGGAGTGACTCAGAACCAAGTCCCTGAGCGTCACAAGAAACAAGAGAAGGTGGGGTCCAGCAGGTGGCCTGACCCCATGGAAGAGGGAGGGTTTCTGTACAAAGCGTGGAAAGACTGGAAAGTCTGGACTCCATGCAATGTGGAGCTAAGCAGGGTGCAGAGCTTCCTCCAGGGAAGGCCACAAAAAGGATGTGTTCTCCTTGGAGATGAAAGGAGGAGGTGGAAACATAAAAGTTTTAGAGGAATAGCCTACGAAGAGGGGCAAAAGGCTGGGCCATTTACTTACCATGGAACCAGTTTTCCACAGGGCCCAGTAGAAGAGGAGGGGAAAGGGACACAGCAGAGAGCCTGGAGGGGAGGTCGGCATCCTATCTTCTAGCTGAGGATGAAGCTGACCAGCCATGTGGACCTGCTGTAGGCCAGGTGAAGAGTTTTGTGGGTTTTTTTTAAAGATTTTATTTAAATTCCAGTTAGTTAACATATAGTGTATTATTAGTTTCAAGTGAACAATATCATGATTCAGCCCTTCCTACAGCCAGCTGAACAGCTTTTATTCTGCAGCTATGGGTGCTCGGGCAGGCCTGGCCTGAGGAGCTCAGGTGGTGTCACCTAGGCCTGGTGTGCTGTCCTTCCTCATCCTAGACACAGCTGGGCATTGTAGAGGTGGACAATGAGTGAGGGGGTCTGGGGACAGAGGCCACACCCCCAGCTTAACCATACACTATTCATACCACAGGCACAAAATAGTTCCAATTTCAACTTCCCACAATCAGAAACCAACCTTTCGCGTTAACTTGGGTTATTTCCTTCTACCATGAAACCCAAACTCAGGGGCGCCTGAGTGGCTCAGTTGGTTAAGCGACTGCCTTCGGCTCAGGTCATGATCCTGGAGTCCCGGGATCGAGTCCCCCATCGGGCTCCCTGCTCGGTGGGGAGTCTGCTTCTCCCTTTGACCCTCCTCCCTCTCATGCTCTCTGTCTCTCATTCTCTCTGTCTCAAATAAATAAATAAAATCTTAAAAAAAAAAAAAGAAACCCAAACTCAGACTCTGGCTAGGAGTCGTTGCAGCCAGCAGGACGGAGAAGGGAAAAAAAATACACACCTGAAAACATCCCTTCATGCTGTCCACTCATCTACATCCTACCAGCTTACTCTCCCCTGCCCCTTGGCCTCTCTGTCAACATTTGTTTCTAAAGTGTAAGCACAGCTCTTAAAAACAAACCATTCTACTCTTTTCCGGTAAAAACAGCACTGGTTTCTTGGGGTTGGGGAGGAGAGGGGTTAGCGAAGATTAATGCTGTTATTCTTCCCCTCCTCTGGGGCAGGTATCAGAACCTGGAGGACTCCAGAAGTACCGGTGAGGTGGGGAAACGTAATCACTGGGAACCTGCAGCCATTTGTAAAAGCGACAGAAAGGAGGGAAATGGCAAGTCCGTTAGGAAGAAAGGTCACATCTCGGAAAAACTAGATAAAGCCAATGAGAGATTCGCTCATGGCCAACTCACAATAATCATCACTCTTGTACTTTTATTTCAACTACCTGTAACTAAGGAGTATTTAGTATTTACCATATCTGTTCATTCAACAAATACAAAATAGGTGCCTACTATGTGCCTGGCACAAGTTAGATGTTGGACTAAGACATAACTGGACCAAAAAAAAAAGACGTAACGACTGGGTATGATACACACTAGGTCTCAGGACCTTTAGAGGGAAAAGCCAGCCTGGCTGTTAGCTCTGTCCTTCCTGTACTACCAACTCCCAAATAACAAAGATCTTAACAAGAAAAAAGAAAGAAAAGAAAAAAAAGCAGCTCTCTGAGGCCATTATTATTTTCTTTATAGGACAAGCTCTACCGTATCGCCTGCTGCCGTTCTTACAGAGCCAATCTCTCCCAAGTCGTGAGGTGGCGTTATAACGGTCACGGTAGCAGGGGCCGCTGCTTGCTTCGCTACTTGACTAGGCAATTCACACACGATATGCTGCTTTAAAACCTACTTGAGTGGAAGGCAGGGAGGGGATCAGGAGCCCAGGCCAGAAGTGCCACCACGTCCCAGTTCAGAATTCTCAAAGGAGTTTAAAACTCTCCGAAAAGAACCCTCTGCTGAGTCAGCAGGGCATGACGTGCGAATCTTCAAGGGTAGCAAGTGGGGCTTTGCCCCTTTGTCATTCACTCACTCCCTCCTTCCTTCCACGACCATGCCTGGAGCGCTCAGCATCCGCTCTGCACCTGGCTCTGTCCTGGGCACTGTGGTCACCGGGAGGAGGAAGCTACAGGATGGATGCTGCTCCCACGCACAAAGGGAGAGGTATAGCTTTCAAGGCAGAAGAAACCACATGTGCGGAGGATGGCAAGGGGCCTCTAGAGCCATGGAGAATAAAGTTTAAGAAAAGAAGGAGCCGTGGGCAGGGCTGAGGGTATATTTTTCTTGGACCAACTCTGCATCCCCACTGACCCTCTCCATTCATGGTCCATCCCAGGTGCTAGGTGCAAGCTTGGTGCTGAACAGAACCATGCCCAATGTTCAGCAGGGTATGCTGTGACCCAGCTGGCCAGGACAGCTACAGAAGGTTCTGTGGCAGCTTGGAATACCCTGGATGAGCTATATTTCTGACCAGAATGGAAGACACTGCTCTGCTGTGTGGCAAAAGTACCTAACAATGTGAGACCACTCTCATCCTCCCTGGGTAAAAATGGAAGACAGGGACATGGACCTGGACAGCTGGTAAGTTGCCAGTTCTCTTAGTTTTTATAGACTTTTTTTTTTTAAGATTTTATCTATCCATTTGACAGAGAGAGACACAGCGAGAGAGGGAACACAAGCAGGGGGAGTGGGAGAGGGAGAAGCAGGCTTCCCGCGGAGCAGGGAGCCTGATGTGGGGCTCGATCCCAGGACCCTAGGATCATGACCCGAGCCGAAGGCAGACGCTCAACGACTGAGCCCCCCAGGCGCCCCTTATTTATTTATTTTTAAAAGATTTTATTTATTTGAGAGAGAGAGAGTGAACGAGAGAGCACATGCGGGGTGGGGGGGAGGCAGAGGGAGAAGGAAAAGCAGGCTTCCCACCGAGCAGGGAGCCTGATGCAGGGCTCGATCCCTGGACCCCGGGATCGTGACCTGAGCCGAAGGCAGACACCCAACAACTGAGCCACCGAGGCGCCCTCAGTTCTCTTAGTTTTAACAGAATTTTTGGTCACTGAAAAAAAGCTTTTCGATACAGAGAGACAAGAAACTGTTATAACATTAACAGCGCCGCCCAGTTCTAGAAAACTGTAAAGTTCCTGTCAAGTTTTACCCTGTGGTGGAAGAAGATGAAAGCCCAGAGTACCCAATGCCTTGGACATGGTAATCCTGTGATTTGGTCCATCTTGTGCTTTACAACAAACCAACTTGGAAAAGAAATCTCCATGTTCTGAACAAGATGAACTCATGTCTGATACTGCAAGAAAGAATCCCTATACAGAAACTAAATCCACAGACACAGTGGAAAAGCTACAATAAACTCAACACTACTCAGGGCAACAGATAAAAAAACCTCTGGATTCCATACAGAGCTATAGAGTCTCTGTGGAAAGTCAGATCAAGACTGGAGGAATGCTACAGACACATGCAAAAGAATGAAACTGGACCACTTTCTTATACCACACACAAAAATAAATAAATAAACTCAAATGGATTAAAGACCTACATGTGAGACCTGAAACCATAAAAATCCTAGAAGAGAGCACAGGCAATAATCCTTCTGACATCAGCTGTAGCAACATTTTTCTACGTATGTCTCCTGAGGTAAGGGAAACAAGCAAAAATAAACTATTGGGACTACATCAAAACAAAAAGCTTCTGCACAGCAAAGGGAACAATCAACAAAACTAAAAGGCAACCTACTGAATGGGAGAAGCTATTTGCAAATGGATTATCCAATAACGGGCTAGTATCCAAAATATATAAAGAACTGATACAACTCAATACCCAAAAACTGAATAATCCAATTAAAAATGGGCAGAAGACATGAACAGACATTTCTCCAAAGAAGACATCTAAATGGCCAACAGACACAGGAAAAGATGTTCAACGTCACTTGGCATCAGGGAAATACAAATCAAAACCACAATAAGATTATCTATCACTTCACACGTCAGAATGGCTAAAATCAGAAACACAAAAAATAACTAGTGTTGGTGAGGATGTGGAGAAAGGGGAACCCTCTTGGACTGTTGGTGGGAATGCAAACGGGTGCAGCCACTGTGGAGAACAGTATGGGGGTTCCTTACAAAATTAAAAATATAATCCAATAATCATACTATTGGGTATTTACCCCCAAAATACAAAACGTTAATTCAAAGGGATAAATGCACTCCTACGCTTATTGCAGCATTATTTATAATAGCCAAACCATGGAAGCAGCCCAAGTGTCCATCAATAGATGAATGGATAAAGAAGAGGTGGTATATACACATTATTCATAAAAAAGAATGAAATCTTGCCATCCAGCAACATGGATGGATCTAAAGAATATAATCTTCAGTAAGTCAGGAAAAGACAAATATCATATGATCTCACTCATATGTGGAATTTAAGAAACAAAACAAACGAGCAAAGGAAAAAAAACAAGAGAGAGAGATGCAAACCAAGAAACAGACTCTTAACTATAAAGAACAATCTGATGGTTACCAGAGGGGAGGTGGGTGAATAGGGGCTGGGGATTAAAGAGTACACTTATCATGATGAAAAATTAAATTAAATTAAAAAAAAAAAAAAAGACTGGAAGAATGTGTATGAAAGGTCAAAGACCTGGCAGCTGCCCTTGGAGAAGGAAGATGGTGATAACTTGGACTCAGGAGACAGAGACCATGCTAACAACCAGGTAAGAGGAGCCAGGAGGAAACTGACCAATGTTGCAAAGTTCAGTGTGCATTTCAATACCCAGGAGAGAAAAATCAATTCTATACCAATATTTCTAAAAGAGAGAACACAGAGTGGACCCCTAAACTCCAAGTGCAGTTTGCAAGTTTCAGGAGAGGGGAAATGAAATGATCACCCTTTGTCAAGAAGAAATGGAGCTTCTCGGGCATTACCTTTCAGACAGTTCATGATGTAGAGTAAGAGGAAAGTTCCGGGGGCAGATGGCAGGATGAGCCATGAGGATAAAGAGCTGGAAACCTTAGGAAGCCATTCAAAAATGTTGAAGAAAATGCTGGAAAGAACCATTTCTTTTTTTTTTTTTTTTAAGATTTTATTTTTTCAGTAATCTCTACACCCAAGGTGGGACTTGCACTTCAACCCTGAGATCAAGAGTCACACGCTCCACTGACTGAGCCAGCCAGCTGCCCCTGTTTCTTCTCTGGATGAGGGCATGGGAAGTTGAAAGAAACCTCCTCAAGACAGGAGGTGGCTGCAGACCTAAGACAGCTCAACAGCAATTACACTCAACTTCTAAAGTGGATCCTCATGTACGTGATGAGTCAAACCTTTTTCCTCCTCCTCTGTTGCCAAATCCAATGTTTCCAATGGATCCAAATGGGGTGTTTATGGCAAGAGGATTTCCTCCTCTTCTCCCTTCTCCTGAAAGCATGGTTAACCCCCAACTACCACCCCCACCACCTGCAACCAGCTGGTTTTCCATCCAGCCTTCTTTTTCTTATCCTCCCTCATGTGTTGGGTTTTCCCTGGATATTCCTGTGCAGAAAATAGAAGTGAGCTACCTTCTGGGGGTTGCTGAGCCTCCACATGACTCCACTGATCAAAATCCTGACACACACACAGGGGGCCTTAAATCATTTTGCATCTTTTTTTTTTTTTAAGATTTTATTTAATTTATTTGAGAGAGAGAGAGAGCACAAGCAGGGGGAGGAGCAGAGGGAGAGGGAGAGGCAGACTCCCCGCTGAGCAAGGAGCCCTATACAGGGCTCGATCCCAGGACTTCGGGATCATGACCTGAGCCCAAGGCAGACTCTTAACTGCTTAACTGACCGAGCCACACAAGCACCCCTGCATCTGACTTTTTTATTTAAGATTTTATTTATTTATTTGACACAGAGAGGGACAGCTAGAGAGGGAACACAAGCAGGGGGAGTAGGAGAAAGAGAAGCAGGCTTCCCGCAGAGCAGGGAGCCCGATTCAGGGCTCGATCTGCCCTGAGCTGAATGCAGATGCTTAATGACTGAGCCACCCAGGTGCCCCTACATCTGACTTTTTATCGTGAAATATTTTTGAGTTATTTACATTTAGTTTAAAAAATTTAGATACACTTTTTTACTTTTGCTCAAATTGCAACTCAATATAAATCTTAGATTTTTAGTGAAAAAAGTTCAGATTATTCCCATTTTATCATATATTCTAGAAAATATAAGCAGCATATTTGAATCTGATGAGCCAGACCCACCATTCCTCAACAATATAAGCAGTTCAGCTGCCAGGGATGTTTGAAGTAGCAAAATGCTTTTCTTCCTGCCAATGGCTCAACATAACACAGCAGTAGGAAAATGGGGAAAGTTCCCTGTTGGGCTCCATAAATTTCAGTTGATTTTAAAAATCTACTCCAATAATGTGGGAATCAAAACTAATGATAATATCCAACTATTACATGTAAAAATCTCAGTGACTAATGCTCTTACTGTATGCATTCAAAAGGATTTCCCTTTCCAGGAAATGTCAAAATAGAGGTATGTCTTAAACAATGAACAAGCCCTGGGTAGGGCTGTCAGCATAAAGACATATTCTGGTACTAGAGGCATTTTTACAAGTTCAACGACTTTGTATATGCAAAATGTCATCTACTTTCAGTCAGAATATATATGTGTGTGTGTGTATATATATATATATTTTTAAATTTTCAATTTAGGCAGAGGTTTGGTCATAAGAACAAGAGCATTTGCAATGAGAAATGTGTCAGAATCTACCACCTGGAACACTTCAAAAATGGAAAAAATGGCTTCCTTCTAACTTCAGGTGAAAAGACTTACCTTGGTAAATTACCTTTGCAACTATAAAAATGTGTTCTGTTTTAAGAGAAGCTTTGGGAATAGCCTGAGATAGACAAAGAGCAGGCCCATCTGTAACTAAGAAACAGTCCTACAGTTTCATAAACTGGGGTGTGTTCAATTATACCACCCTTTGCCCTGTTGAGTCTTTCATTCTCCTTTGAAAACCTCATGGAAATGAAGACATTCACGGTTAAATGAGAAAGGTCCCTGCTGGCCTGACCCTAAACGGGAATAATGGCTTGGCAAGTGGGCCTGCATGCCCTGCGAGGCCGATGCCGGCTCGGCAGACCGTCCCCAGGACTGTGAAGGATAACTCTGCAACTGCATGATGAACCAGATCTGCACTTTCCCTGGCTTGTAACTGGATATCCCCACACATGCTTCAGGAACCAGCGATGATCTCTGGGCAGTCCCTTAACGGGTCGCAGAAGTTTCTGCTGCTGACTTCTCATTGGCCTTGAAAAGTTACTTTATGAAATATCTACAAAATGTCATGACTAAGAGTTTTAAGAGAACGGTCGTCCTGTGTAGGTACCTAATTTAATATTTGGATACCAAAATATAAAACTGAGAGACCCTGTTTGTTCTTAGCCATCTAGGAAGTTGATTTACCAAACAGACTTGATTTTAACAAACATTTTGTAAATAAATTCAATAAATTTGCTAGCTATAATAAAAGACTTAGGTACAATCTGATTTTTTTATATTTATCATTTTGAGCAATTAAAAAGCAGGCATTTTGTCTCTTAAACTTTTAAATTATAGGGGCGCCTGGGTGGCTCAGGTCAGGATCTCAGGGTCCTGGGATCGAGCCCTGTGTCGGGCTCCCCACTCAGCAGGGAGTCTGCTTCTCTGCTTCTGCCCCTCCCCCCCACTTGTGCACACTCTCTCTCACTCTCAAATAAACAAACTTTTAAGTTATAAAAAACCTGCGGTGCCTGGGCGGCGCAGTTCGTTAAGTGTCTGACTCTTGGTTTCGGCTCAGGTCATGATCTCAGGGTTGTGAGACTGAGCCCCAGGTCAGGCTCCAGGCTCAGCGTGGAGTCTCCTTGGGATTCTCTCTCCCTCTCCCTCTCCCTCTGCCCCTCCTGCTCATGCTCCCTCTTGCTCTCTAAAAATAAATAAATAAATCTTTAAAAAAATAAATTATAAAAACCTTATAGCAACATTACCAACACTGGAAAGTAGAAAGAAAAAAAGAGTTATCCTTAATCTCAAGACTATGGTAATGCTTTTATCTATTCATCTCAAAATGCATATTTAACTTAGTTATATTCATGCCGTATAAACTCTATATGATTTTTCATTTATTTTCTACATAGCTAGTTTTCATAATATTTACTAATATTGTATTCCACCGAATTAGAACTTTGTTTAATATGGTTTGCTTATTATTTTTATTAGGGTTTTCATAATTTATTTTTATTTTATTTTTTAAACATTTATTTTATTTTAAGTAATCTCTACATCCAATGTGGGGCTCAAACTCACAACCCTGGGATCAAGAGTCGCAAGCTCTTATTACGCTATATATCACCTCTCAATATTGAGTTTTAAAAAGTTTTAAAATAGGAAACCAGAAGTAACTCTAACCAAATAGAAAAACTGAATGGATGAAAAAGTACTCATTCTAAAACTCACTCTAAAAATCATTCTAAAATTTAAATAAGATTAAATTACAGAGAAACCATCAGAAAAAAGAACGTATGTAAGAACGTATATTATCAGATCTATGGGGAAATGATCATTCAGTTTATAAGCAAAAGAAGATATGGCAAAAGCAAAGACCTACAATCTCAAATAGATAAAAATTTTAAGCTTATATATAATTCAAATAACAATAAAATGTAAGCTAACAAGAAAAATACATTTAGGGGCGCCTGGGTGGCTCAGTCGTTAAGCGTCTGCCTTCGGCTCAGGTCATGATCCCAGTGTCCTGGGGTTGAGCCCCACATCTGGCTCCCTGCTCCGCAGGAAGCCTGCTTCTCCCTCTCCCACTCCCCCCTCCCCCTGCTTGTGTTCCCTCTCTTGCTGTGTCTCTCTCTGTCAAATAAATAAATAAAATCTTAAAAAAAGAAAAATACATTGTAAAAAAGTTTAAAGTAACTTTTATTTCAAGAAGGATTCCGGAAGAATAAATTAATGTATATAAAACAGGTAAGAAAGGCAGAAATATGGTAAAATAGCACTCTGGACATAAAATTAATTTTCAGATACAACTGCTATGGGTACTCTGAAGCCTGTTGTTTCTTGTCAAAATGCCACTATGCCAACAAATAATCTACACAGAGTAAAAGGTAATAATGAGTGCTAAAGAAATACTGGCACACACTCAGTGATTTACATGAATTAATCACATTTAATCTTCACAATAATGTATGCCTCCATACTATTATTACCTGCATTTTACAGATAAGGAAAGCAAGGCTCAAAGAGGTTAACTAACTTGAACAAGGTCATGGAGCTGGGATGGCGATCCAAACATCCTGATCCAAAGCCAGCATATAATCAATATGCTATAAACTTTACTCCTCCTCCAAACAAAATATAACTGCCAAAAATCTAATCTATCGCTATAAGGTATCAACTTATTTTTGGCAAATTGTTTCTCCTCCTCTTTTCTATCCCCATCATATGGTGATGTTATCCCATACATGTATCATAAAATATCCATAAATGGTTTACTATAATGTATCAATGATCCGTAATATCCCATGCAAGCACTTTGATATATTCCAGCCCAGTCATATGTTCACACACCATTGTGTCTACTACTCCAGAAAATTACTATCTAATCTCAAGAGCTCAATGCCATTGGATTTCAACTAAGGTAAGGTGTGACCCTGACAGTTTCCAGAAAGTCAACGTGACAGCTTTGAAAGTGACAGCACCGCTGTTGGCTGCTTTCCTACAATGCTATTACACAATCAGCACCAAAAAAAATGAAGGATGAGGAAAACAGGTGACTTCCCAAAATATACAGTACATGTTCTTTTGGGTTATGGGTACTGTATTGGAAAAGTGTTGACAGTAATGTGTTGTTCCAGAGTGACCTCCTCCTTCCCCCCTTCCCCCTCCCAATCTGGTTATATTTTTGAGAGGGACCCTAGCAAAGTGAAGAGCATGCAGATAAAGGACGTCAGGCTGGTGAGAGGCATGGACAGCATCACACATTCATTCACACATCAATACATTTTCAAGGTGCACCCAGGGTGTGCCAGGAGCCAGGGAGCCAAAAAAAGAATCAGAGTCCCTATCCTTATAAAACCTGCAGTTCTGCGGGAAGAAGTCAGAGAAAATAGTGGCAAAGTAACATAATGTGTGGTTTAAGAGAGGTCATGGAAGGTGCTTTCAGATCACAAAAGATGGAGGAGAAACTGAGAACCTGAGCCACCACACTCTCTGAGGTCTGGGCTCTCAGGGTCAGTGCTGGAGCCTGTGGATGTGGGTGCCCCAACTGAGGATCATCTTGGTCTGCAGCAACACCAACGCTTATTCCCCTAAGAGAATCTCCAGTTACCTCACACCAAATCATCTTCCACTGGTGGTAGAGGGGGGTGGGTTGAACATAGATTGGGTAAGTAAATAACTTCCACCTGCAGCAGGTGAGTACTTTTAAAAAAAAATTTTTTTTTAAAGATTTTATTTATTTGACAGAGAGAGACACAGCGAGAGAGGGAACACAAGCAGGGGGAGTGGGAGAGGGAGAAGCAGGCTTCCCGCTGAGCAGGGAGCCCGATGCGGGGCTCATGACCCGAGCCGAAGGCAGACGCTTAACGACTGAGCCACCCAGGTGCCCCAACAATTCTTTTTTTAAAAAAAGATTTTCTTTCTGAAAAGAGAACAAAGGGGGCGCCTGTGTGGCGCAGTTGGTTAAGCGACCGACTCTTGGTTTTGGCTCAGGTCATGGCTCAGGTCAAGCTAAGGGTAGTGAGATGAAGCCCCGCACTGGGCTCCACACTCAGCCTGGGGTCCATTTGAGATTCTCTCTCCCTCTCCCTCTGCCCCTCCCACTCATGCTTTCTCTAAAATAAATAAATAAATCTAAAAAAAAAAACCCCACAAAGAATGCAAAATAACAAAAAAGTTTGTAAAAAAAAAAAAAGCACATAGTCTTTGGGATAAGATTCTCATCTAAGTTTTTAAGAACTACCATTTATTCAGTTTACCTTTTTCAGGCATTAAGCCTTGCACTCTACGTGCACGGGCTCATTCAATCCTAAAGGCATCCCAACAAAGTAAAAATTATCACTATTTTACTCATAAGAAAACTGAGCCCCAAGAAAGCCACATCATAAGCCAATGACTTGCAGCTAGGAAAGGGGCAGAGCCACAAGATGAGTCTCCTGAACTGCAGAGCCAGAACGCACTACTGTCCAATATAACTCAAAATCTATTCAATTATCAATGAGCAGGTGTAATGTCTAACCTCTCAGGTAACCCAGGCATTCCCCATGACCCTCCCCCTGTCCCTAGAGGTGCAAGGGACATAACAGAAAAGTCAATTGTCATACAAACTACAACTCTGAGGACAAGAATTTACCTCTAATTAAAAAACAAAAAAACCAAAACCAAAAAATATACTCTCAGTTCTCTACAACAGTGGTTAACAAACTGCAGTCCCTGGGCAAAATCCAGCTCACCTCCTGTTTTTATAAATACAGCTTTCCTGGAATACAGCCATGCCCATTCTTCTACACATTGTAAATTATGGCTGGTCTTCGATACAAATGGCAGAGTAGAGTAGTTCTGACAGTGACTACAAGGCCTACAGCGCCTGAAATGTTTACTTCCTGGCTTTTAACAGAAAAAGTTTGTCAACTCCTTCTCTGCATCAGTAAGACAGGCAACAGTGCAGATTATGAATTGATAAAGTAAGCCCCAATCTCATTTTAGCCAGTAGGATTCAGTGTCTGACATATCCAAACTTCTCTAATGTTTGTTTTAGGCAGAGATGACTTGCATTCTGGATATTTTTTCCTTTGTTAAGTTTTTAGAGGAAAGTATACCAACTAGCTAATTCTCCCAAATGAAAGTGGCAGAAAGATAACGCGTTTTAAATAGCCCGCAACATAAAGAGGCTCTACCATCAACTGTAAGAACCATCATGGACTCCAGGCACACATTTTTAGCACTTTCCACATATTTGTGAGGATTTCAGGCAATCTTCCTAATGACCCCCAGAAGGTAAGTCCCCCAGGCCCCTTGAGATTTGGTAACCTGATTAGAATGATGGTGATAAGCTAAGTCAGTGCTGGATCTAGAATCTGGTCCCAACACTCTCACTCCAAAACTCACCCTATCACTTCTCTCTGGTGACAAAGGACAGCAACATGCAAAAGATTCTAAAGTAATCAAATTAACCTCAAAATGTAAAGTAACCAAATATACCCCCAATTTTTTTAAAATGAGAATTTGTTAATATTTTAGACAATCAAAATAAAATAACCAGGTATTTGTAATGTTACCATAAACTTCGGAAACAAATGTTTCACCTGACAATTTTATTTACTTAAATGTGTCCATGTTTCTGTTTTAACAAAAGACAGAAAAAAGATGTGACTGAGACACATCTTAATTACAGGCTTTTTTTGTTCTGATATGAACTGTATTTTCCTATTAAGATTATACTTTCCAGAAGAACAATGCCATTTAATCCTTCTGAAGGGAAAAATACCTTTTAGGGGGGTCTATGTCTGCAAAGAAGTAAAAAAGCATTGGCAGAGAGTCAGGTTTTCCCAAAGTACATATACATACACCAAATAAGTACAGATTAGAAAACTAAGGAGGCATTCCCGGCCATTATTTTCATTTTCAACATTACTGCTACTTTAGGAGGAGCTGTTCAATTCCTAAGTCTGTTTCATAGGTTCATTAAGAATTTCGAAGCAGATAAGGATGCAGTCAACCAAAATGATACACACTACAGTGAGAAAATAAATTGTATTTGATCCTAAAAACTTAAAATACTCTAGTTGGTTACCATTTGCATAAACAATAAATTCACTGAATCACATTTGTCTTCAAAATCAATTTTGACATACATCAATCTGGTTGTCACAGTATTTTAGCCAGAAATACTTGTCCCACAGTATCCAGACTACTATGAATGGTAGCAACACCTTGAATTATGTACTTTTTAGACATAATTCTTGATCAAAGGGTTATATGCTTTTTGGAATCTGAGTTCCACAAACACTGTAATTTCACTGTTAAACATATTTACAGGGTCATAAGTATTCAAATTATGTAATAAAGATAGTACAAGCGGCTGATAAAATGCGATTAACATTCATTTACAGTAGCTTAGCAGGCTTTGCCAAATGCTACTTCCCATAACAGGCTATGAGGTTCTGATTGCATAACCTCATAGAAAGAAAGCATTAAGCTTCCTGATTATTCTTTTCTATCCTATAGTATTTTAACACTATTTCTGAGATTCCAAAAAATCATCATCAAGTGGATTTCAAGGTGTTTTGGAATTCACAAGGTCTCAGGTTCGTGATATTAAAACTCTTCCCAAGTGCCTATGTTTTCCAAGTTCATATTTCTCAATTTCTTATATTTTTATAAACAATGGTTACTTTTCAACTTTGTGATCTTTCCAGTTTAACTCTATAAAACTGAGACAACTGGTAAAAGGTTTTTCAAACTTTTTATGTTGGTTTCATATAAATAAACTCACATTTTTGAAAAAGCACATTACTCTCAATTTCCTCTGGTATATTTCAGAAATATTCTGTCTCAGAGATACAATAATCATGATTATTATGTTTTAAACAATAAACACTGCTGTCAGCACATTACTTTCATTAAGTGAATTTTATCATTTGGTTTCATAAACAGCAGCTGGTTATTCTTGATGAGTTTCATCACTTCCTCATAGTGATCAGCAAACCTTGGGAAGTGATTATTTACAATTAAGAAATTTTGTATATTACAGAGACCTCTAAGCTTGTAATCAAGTACAGATTCAAATTATGTCCTTTTATAGAATTTTGGATCTTTCTATAACCAAATACACTCCTACTGGCCCACTAAATAACCTTCCAGGCTATTAAAAATGTGCCCATTTCTTGGGGCGCCTGGGTGGCTCAGTTGTTAAGCGTCTGCCTTCAGCTCAGGTCATGATCCCAGGGTCCTGGGATCGAGCCCCGCATCTGGCTCCCTGCTCCGCGGGAAGCCTGCTTCTCCCTCTCCCACTCCCCCTGCTTGTGTTCCCTCTCTTGCTGTCTCTCTGTCAAATAAATTTAAAAAAAAAAAAAGTGCCCATTTCTTAAGCATGTAACCTAGTACCAATCAAAAAGGATGTCTGAGGTAGTAGCTTTGTCATAATCTTTTTTGAGTCCTTCATATTCTAAAATTTGAAAACTCTAACTTTAGAAAAATATTTAAAGAAAAAATATTTAAAGTTATCTCAGTGCCAATTTGTACATAAAATACACCAATAAATATATTTCTGGTTCAACAACATGCTATTTAGCACAGTGCAATTTCCTCATTTACATGTACTTCAACATTCATAAGAACATAAAAATTCTCAATTGGGAGCAGCTAACTTTTTTTTTTTTTTAAAGATTTCATTTATTTATTTGACAGAGAGAGAGCGAGAGCAGGAACACAGGCAGGGGGAGGGGGAGAGGGAGAAGCAGGCTCCTCGCCAAGCAGGGAGCCCGATGCGGGGCTCGATCCCAGGACCCTGGGATCAGGACCTGAGCTGAAGGCAGACAGACGCTCAACCGACTGAGCCACCCAGGAGCCCAGGAGCAGCTAACATTTTAAGAGCTTTCTCACTGGAGACGTTCCTGCTAGGAAACAAATAGAGAACATTAGAAATCTGATCTGTGAGACTCCAAATGGTTATTTATTGAGCACTTACTCTATACTAGGTAAGTGCTGGAGGCAGCATATATAGGCTAGATAATGGACCACACAGTCTATGGAAAACAGATGTTAAACAAAGAGTTATAAAAATACTACAATTAGAGGGCGCTTAAAAAGATTTTTCCTATTATGAAAGTAAATATCACAACAATAGTAAAAATGTATTTGAGAACACACTATGCAGTCAGGCATTATTTTAGTGCTTTACATGTATTCATTCATTTAATCACCAATGTAATACATATTTGTTATAGAAAATTTGGATAATACAGGAACACACACAGAAAATTTTTAAAAAGCTGCCCATCCCCTTTACTCAGAAACAGTGACTGTGATATTCTGTATTCACCATAGATTTTTTCCTCCCATTTAATGGTATATCTTGAATGGTTTCTCTTGGCTTTAAATACTCTTCAAAGTCATATTTTTTTTTGGTGGCTCCATAATGTTCCAATCCCTGTACATACTATAATTGATTTCCTGACTCTTGGAGATTAATGTGGCTTCTAATTATCATTTATTTTTTAAAGAAAATAATGGTGAGCATTCTTAAGCATTTTCTTCATCCACATCTCTAATTATTTCCTTTGGAGAGACTTCGAAAAGTAAGATTATGAGGTCCAATTACACTCCAGGAAGAGTGTATCCGTTTATACTCCTTCATGAGGAATTATGTTTATCATGCCACACCCTTAACTGACTCCAATATTATCCTAACAAAATACATTTTCCAACCTGAAAAGTACAATCACATATCACTGTGTGTGGTCAACCTGTGCAGCAGACATTCCTTAACTATGGCTATATGCAACATTTTTTTAAGACTACTTAATTACATTGAATAACTTAATATCTAGAAAACCTCAAGTGGCAAACACTACATATATCTTTTTTTAGAACTTAAGGAAAAGTCAGTTCCCTAATGCAAATACTTCCTGCCAGAAGTCAGGACATTAGGATTTTTTCTCAGACTAAATTCATGTTGAGGCAAAAATGTCAAAATAGGGGAAGAAAATTGAAAGTACTGTGATTCAGCATACAGAACATTCTGATTTAGAAATAATAACTAAAATGAAATAAAATGAAGAATGAAATATTTACCACAGAGAACTGACCATAATAAAAATTAGAAATACAAGCAACTCCACCATGGACAAAAGAAATACACAGAATGCATAATGCATCATTCCCAAATGAGTCATTACAATTTTTGGAAAAAAGTCAAAGTCATAACTGGAGATACCCTCACCCACAGTGTCTGGCCTTGAATTCTCTGCTTAATATCCCTCAAGAGCCCCAGAAGTTATTGGAAAATGGATACAACAGATAACAGACTCCCTGCATAGCCAGACTTACTGGGGGAAAACATTAAAAACAAGAGCTGGGGAAAGATTTCACCTTTGCAGAAATGTGCTATTGGATGAAATCCGAAGAGGACATATAAAAAGACCTTAAGAATAAAGAACCAGACGGTGCCTTGGTGGCTCAGTTGGTTGAGCGACTGCCTTCAGCTCAGGTCATGGTTCCAGGGTCCTGGGACTGAGTCCCACATCGGGCTCCCCCTGCTCTGTCGGGAGCCTGCTTCTCCCCCTCCCTCTGCTGCTCCCCCACTTGTGTGCCCACTCTCTCTCTCTCTGTCAAATAAATAAAATCTTAAAAAAAAAAAAAAAAAAAAGAATAAAGAGCCAGAGCTGTTCATTGTTGGCTAAAAGTAGTGATGGCAGGACTGGAATTCTGGGCAAGACATCTGCTATGTACCCTGGACTGAGTAAGTTCACTTAGGGCCTATGGCACCACCCCCATCACCAAAGTTTTAGGGGACAGAAATATGCATTCCTCAAGAGGAAAAATTCCAAGGAGGTCCAAAGAAAAATTACCATCAATAACAAAGCATATCCCACATTTCCACTGTCTTTGTGTGAAGACACTAAACATAATTCTGTATATTTGTGGGAAAAAGTATTTTTTCTGAATTTATATATTTTATCTGAAGTATATGTTTCTGAACTAAAAGATATGGTAGCAAACTCCGAAGATGTATTAGTAAATCTGCAAGCACTAAATT
The DNA here is from genome assembly GCF_011800145.1 of Mirounga leonina. Classification (NCBI taxonomy): domain Eukaryota; kingdom Metazoa; phylum Chordata; class Mammalia; order Carnivora; family Phocidae; genus Mirounga; species Mirounga leonina. The sequence goes on from NW_023270314.1 coordinate 16,314,198, forward strand.
TCAACAGACTTAACAATAAGTAACATTTCAGTCAGTCTGCAAACAGCTAATTAGTCACTATATGTTCTAGGCACTGTGCTATGTGCCATTAACAGAGTGAAAAATTCTCACTGGATCTTAGGCCTTAGAAAACTCACAGTCTGGCAGGCTAAAAATACACTTAAACACGAGCTAGCAGTTGTCAAAAGGCTTTCACATCTATCAAGAGTTTAAACCCCTGAAAGGGACAGATTTCTCAGAATGAAGATAAAAATCGTATTTTTTCCCCTCCAGACAGAACATGAAAACAGGATGAAAGACAGTCCAGTGGAGGGCGCCTGGGTGGCTCAGTTGGTTAAGTGACTGCCTTCGGCTCAGGTCATGATCCTGGAGTCCCAGGATCGAGTCCCGCATCGGGCTCCCTGCTCAGCAGGGAGTCTGCTTCTCCCTCTGACCCTCCTCCCTCTCATGCTGTCTCTCATTCTCGCTCTCAAATAAATAAAATCTTTAAAAAAAAAAAAAAAAAAAAAGTCCAGTGGAACTAACTGATCCTTTCTTTCTCAATATTTATTTCCAAAGATATACATATGCATTTATTGCATGACTCCATGAAGGAAAAATTTCAAATTAAAAAGAAAACCTACTTTCATTCCTTCTCATTTAGTCCCATATGGCTAAAATGCAGTAAAGTGACCCATCTGATGTTATATATAATAAAATGTTTTTAAAAGAGTTAATGCAGGGTGCCTGGGTGGCTCAGTTGGTTAAGCGACTGCCTTCGGCTCAGGTCATGATCCTGGAGTCCCGGGATCGAGTCCCGCATCGGGCTCCCTGCTCGGCGGGGAGTCTGCTTCTCCCTCTGACCCTCCTCCCTCTCATGCTCTCTGTATCTCATTCTCTCTGTCTCAAATAAATAAATAAAATCTTTAAAAAAAAAAAAAAAGAGTTAATGCAGGCTTAACTTTTTTTCTCAAAATGGAAAGAGCTGAAATTTCTTTCTGATAATGCATCTTTCTATGACTTTTGAAATAATTTAATAAACTTTTTAAAAATCAAGATAATAATCATAATGAGGTAACTAAACAGACAAATGATAGGATTAAGTTCCAAAGTAACTTCCATTAGTTCCTCAAAAATTAAAAATAGAACTATTAAATGATCCAGCCATTCCACTTCTGGGTATATAGCTGAAGGAAACAAAAATATTATCCCAAAGAGATATCTGCATCCCTATGTTCACTGCAACATTATTTATAATAACCACGATACAGAAACAACCTAAGTGTCCACTGATGGATAAATGGATAATGTGATACATACACACACAGGAATATTATTTAGCAAAAAAAAGAAAATTTTGCCATTTGCAACAATGTGGATGGACTCTGAGGGCATTATGCCAAATGAAATAAATCAGAAAGACAAATACCATATGATCTCATATGGGGAATTAAAAAAAAAAAAGCTAAACTCACAGAAATAGAGAATTGAATGGTGGTTGCCAGATGCTGGGAGGTGGGGGAATGGAAAGATATTAGTCTAAGAGTATAAACTTCCACACATAAGATGAGTAAGTTCTGGGGATCTAATATACAGCATGATGATTATAATCATACTGTATTATACACCTGATAGTTGCTAAGAGAGTAAATCCTAAATGCTCTCACCACAAACAAAAAAATCATGTGAAGTGATGGATGTGTTAACTAACTTTATTGTAGTAATCATTTTGCAATATATATGTGTATCAAATCATTATGTTGTAACACCTTAAATGTACAGAATGTTATGTCAATTATATCTCAATAAAATTGGGAGGAGAAACAGAATAACCTCTATTAGCTGATATAATGGAACTGTATTAGGAGTAATATAAAATTTGACAAAGATAAACATTATGTTATAGATTTTTAAAAACTTATTTGAAAGGAGAGGGGCAAAGCAAGTACATGCATTTGCAACATTTGTTGCACATCTAACTCTAAGCTACACTTTTACAATGGCTTTCAAAGGGTTACCTAATTTAATGGTCCCAGCAGTGCTCTGAAATGGAGAGCTTTATCCCTATTTTATAAGCAAGGAAACTGAGGCTCAGAAAGGCAACATAACTTACCCAAGGTCTTATTACTAGAAAGTGGTAGAACCAGAACTGACACTCAGGTCAGATGGCTCCTGGTACTTCAATGCCTCCTATTTAGAATATACAAATCAGGCATGACAAATATTTGTAGGGAAAAGAACTAGGATGCTTTTCCGTGGGACTATAATCTCAACTGCCTTATGGCCTGCATAGAGGAGTGGTGAGCATCAAGTGTGACTGTGCATGTATGTGTGCCTGGTAAATTGTAAGCCTCTATGTATGGTGTTACTGGCTCTGTAACGATTTTAAGGGAAGAAAAAGAACCAATGTGTAGAAGCTGCATCTAGGGAAGCAAACTACGCCTTATAAAAGGAAGAACTTTCTCCAATAAACTCCTTGTATAGGATTGCATGCCTACCTCGCAAAGAGGCAAGAGCCCAATGACTACTTGTCTGGGATTTTGGATGGGTAGGAAAATGCTGGATTAGATGACCTTAACGCCTGTTCCACTTCTAATATTCTCCAATGACAAGAACAGCTTAGAACAGAATCAGTCCCATAGGAAAGGAATACATTTAGTATCATTAATCCAACTTTAAAGATGTTTTGGATTATTCTGAGATGCAAAAGACAAATGGCTCAAAAAGAAAGAACATGGAATAATCATCTACAGAAATAAAAGTACAGATAGTCACCTTTTCAGCTCACCTATTCAATCTTTCTTGTCCCAGTGGATGGGGACCCATCTCTTGGAGATGCTGGGATCAGTAGCTTCCAAACTTGTTTGATGGTACACCCCATAAAGAAAAAGTGAGAATAATCTCAATGTGTTTCCATTTCTGTATTTAGAAATTATGTACCTGTACTACTGTGCTAATATATTCTGCTATTATACATAAAAAAACACAAGGTTTCAAAGGAGACAAATAATCATGACACTGTTTTCCACCAGATCACCGTGGCTTTTTTTGTTGTTGTTGTTGTTTTTTAGATTTTTATTTATTTATTTATTTGACAGAGAGAACACAAGCAGGGGGAGTGGGAGAGGGAGCAGGAGGCTTCCCCCGGAGCAGGGAGCCCGATGCGGGGCTCGATCCCAGGACTGGGATCATGACCTGAGCCGAAAGCAGATGCTTAACGACTGAGCCACCCAGGCGCCCCCAACACCATGCATCTTGTTCTCCCCTCTGTAAACCTGATCGTTGACTTCTTTCTCCCATGGGTCATCAAGTCCTCTAGATTCCACTTCTCAGATCTCCTTATCTCTCAACGTTTCCACCCTCGAGGTCAAGGACAGAACTGAAGCCTTCAATATGCCACGGTAGACTACAAGACTTTTAAATTGGCCTCCCTGCTCGGGCTTTTCTAGTCCACCAGTACCTTAGAATCTCATCCTGTCACCCTCAATGGCTTCTCACCATCCACGAAGTCTAAACTGCTTGAATGCCATTAAGAACATAAAGCATAATCGCCGTCATCTCACTAGGTCATCTCTAGCAGAATAAACTTTCCTCAACTCTCTAATCTGGAAAATGGAACTAGCAAGCAGCGTCTACCTCATGTGTCTCTTGTGAGATTCAAACAAAATAATGCATGCAAAATGCAGGCACACTGTCAGGCACTTAATACGTGCCCAATACACACCTTTCTATTCTTATCTCTCTACTCTGCTCAAAGCATTTAAAACACTAATCTAACACCTCCTAAAAAGGAAAAACACAGAATCACTCACTCGAAGAGACTCCCCTTCACCTGGAATGCCCTTCCTTTCCTAGAGAACTCCTACTCATCCATCAAGGCTAGCTCAAATGTCTCTCCCATGAGTGTGGATTGTTCTCTCCCAGGCAGAACTAATTTCTTCCTGCACAATGCTCCCAATTCAAAACACCTCTAACATATCATTTAGCAAATCTTCGTTTACTTCTCCATCTCTAAATCTAGAGCACAATCCATAAAAAGGCACAGGCTGTGTTTCATTAGGTATTAATTCAATGAACACTGACTGAGCAACTACTATAAGGCAAAGCAGGTACCTTGATTAAAAAACACCTGCACTTGGAGAGTCTACAGTGTGGTAAAGGAAGTATTTAACAGCTGTTTGTTGGGGGCACCTGGGTGGCTCAGTCGGTTAAGCAACTGCCTTCGGCTCAGGTCATGATCCCAGGGTCCTGGGATGGAGCCGCACGTTGTGCTCCCTGCTCAGCAGGGAGCCTGCTTCTCCCTCTGCCTACTGCTCCCCCAGCTTGTGCATGTGTGCTCTCTGTCAAATAAACAAAATCTTTAAAAAAAAAAAAATAGCTGTTTGTGAATGAATGAATGATATTTAATTCCACCATGACTGTAAAAGAATTTAAGTCAATGACTCAGAATCAAAAGTTTAAACTATCTTAACATTATAATGGAGTCACATTATAAGCACATTTAATTTATTGGAATTAAACTATATGTCCCTATTTAATTGTAAGGGAGCTGGGGAGGAAGGAAAATCTTTTTCCCTCAATGTCTTTTTGCTCTTTCAACTAGACCTTGGCCACATGCAAGTGTGAAGCCATAGTCTATAAGCAAAAACAAACATGGGTGCCTGGCTGGCTCAATCAGAAGAGCATGGGACTCTTGATCTTGGGGTCATGAGTTCGAGCCCCATATTGGGTGTAGAGATTACTTAAAACACATACACATACACACACACAAGTTAGTTTTCTGGCTTCTGAGCTTTCACAGATGCAATTCTTGGTAACATGGTAACTTTAGGATTTTCAAGGGTAATTTTGTTCAAGGGTAATTTCTCCTTATTGTTTGATTGACTTCAGAGCCTCTCACATACATTATTTCTTATGTAAGGATTGCTATAGCAATTTCATGAATTATCAGTGGATCCAAGATTGTTTTAAAATTAAAGCTCTCATGAAACATAATAAAATTTCCTGTTTACAGAAAAACTCCATCCTTACATCCTACATCCTGAATTAACCATAACTAACCACAGTAAAAGGTGCACTTCAGTAGCTCCAGAGTTAGGTGTCAGGTCTCCTGACTGTTCTAAGAGCTAGTGGCCAAGGGAGGAAATGGAAATGGGCCACAGGAGGTCCTGAAAAGGTTACTTTGCCTTGTGTTCTTTTTCCTTAGTTCAAAAGCACATGCAGAATTGTAAGGAAATTCAAGCTTTATTTCTTAAGGGCTCATCATGTTCCCACTTTAGTTTTCAATTTACCCAGATGTGACGTGAAAAGGTTTTTTATAATTTTGAGAAACTAACGAATTATGACGATTGGCGGGGAGGGTGCGAAGCAAAGCAAGAAGCAGAGCGCTGCATGCATTTTCTACATTCTTAGTTTAAATTGCCATGATCTGATGTCCATTTACAGGAATTGAGAGCAATTGTAAGAAAGGTAAAGATCTTAGGGAAATAGGGAGTAAAATTAGCATCTAAATTGGCTAACTTAAGGAAGTAACAAAATTGCTTTGATTTTTACAGCAATGGTTCCCAATGTGTGGTCTCTGACCTAAAAGCATCAGCATTACCTGGGAACTTGTAAGAAATGCAAATTCTAGGGCTGGGTGTGGGGCCCAGCAAACTGCTTACACAAACCCTCTAGGTGATTCTGACCTATAAAGAGAGTGAGTGACATGAAATCTAAGACCCTGAGAGGGTCTACCAGAAGCCTCAACACCCCCTCAAAGAGGAACAACAGCAACAAAAAGTGAAGTCTTGGGTAAATCTAGAGAACTAGCGAGAGAGATACAACTTCTTTCCCAGGAGAAATCAAGACAGGGCAGGGCCTCTTTATTTGGGAACCAGCAAGGCCTTTTGGTGGGAATAACAGGAGAGCTGAGGCAGAGATTCTTATCCCTAGGAACAGGGCACTAAATTTGGCAAGAATATTCTGGTTTAGATTTTTAAATATTTCTCCCCAAAATGCCTTTTCTGTTACATACAAAGAGGCAACCCCACAGTGAGATTCATCAAGAAATCCATTGAGATAATAAGACAAAAATTTCATATTAGTACATAGTTGTTGAACACTTTTATCTGAATTGATATCATCAACTCTGTTTATTAAGACAAAAATGACAATCATTCTTCCTAGCTTTCTCTAAGTTTAAAGAGAGTGAGTGACATGAAATCTAAGCATTTAGCCTCTCATATAGTGCAGTGTCTTCACGTAGCTCTATGGAATGGATGGTGCATAGGTTTGAACTGTGGTGATTCCAACATCCAGTAGCTGTGTGATCTTGGGGAAAGTACTGCAAGTTTCTAAGTTTTGAGTTTCATTTTCCCCATCTGTAAGGTGACACCAATATGACCTTCATTAAAAGAAACACCCTCATAAATGTGAGCTGCTGGTATTGTAAGCAGTGACAGTGGTAACTGAAGGAGACACTGATACTGTAATCAGGCATTCTGCATCAAATCAGAAGCATTAGGGTGGACCCAAGCTTTCTTCGGATTCATTATTAGGGGAGACTAGGTCTTAGCTCAAACAATCAAGTAGTAGACTTTAATGGAATAGTGAATACCTGTAGGTTAACGCAGAAGAGAAATCAGAGTTTAGTTATGGAAGACCTGTAAGCTGCTGTCTGTTTCAGGTGTTCTTTAGGAAGGCTGCTGCCATGCTCAAAGGGAGCAAAGAAACAAACACACATAAACATACTATACAGATACATCCTATCTGGAAGCAAAGCAGAGGATTAGGCCTTTGACAACAGCTGGAATAACTACGGTTCTCTTCATCCGTGTGGCAGATGATTTATTTTTGGCAACACTTAATGAACAACTAACTAGTGCAGGTTAATGGCAGAGCAACCTACTATAGCTACATTCATACACACAGAGAAAACATTAACCCGCAAGGTTCTCTAACAATGATAAGACAAAGAATTATAACAAAGTACTTCTTTGTAACTAAATGTCATAAGAAGTTTACCAATACAATTCTTTTAAGATTGGGCCCAGTACAGCTTGTGGAGATTGGCTATATGTCTCCTATTGCTTTTCTAAAGAACCATTAAAATTTACATTTTTAGTGTTTGCTTTGTAAGATTTAAGTCTGTTAAGTAATTTTCATCTCTCTGGAGATGAGTGAGTTTTAAATCATTTAAGAAAAAAACTGCCACTAATTAAGACAATAGCTTCAGGTGGTAGTATATGATAATAATTATTACAACAGCTCACTTTTATTGAACCCTTATCACTTGCCAAGAGCAGTGCTAAACTCTTTACAGGTATAAACTCATTTATTCCTCACAACAATCTTATAAAATAGATGTAATCATCACACCCATTATCAAACTGGAAAATTGAGGTTCCAGAGGAACCACAATTTGAATTGGATTTATCCAAGATGTTAACCTCTATACCACACTGCCTCTCTAAAGGAAGGCCAATCCCTGAAAATAATGATGTTTAAAGTACCAATGGCCATTGGTTAAGTGGCCACCACTCCTACATTGAAGGACAAGCTTGTTCTCTAAATCAACAAAGAACAAATAATGGTATCCGCTATTACAGGGATCAGGCAGATCTCGATATACTTCTATGGAATGCTGCAGACCAATACCACTCCAATGAAGGTTGGTGAACTGTTCATTCCAGATCCATAATGCGATAAAGAGCTTGTGCCAGAACCTAAATCATCAATCACATCACTAATCACAGCTTAGTTTAGCTGACATTAATTTGTAGCAAGACTTCTGGGATAAAGAAAGCAGTACCATGATGCACCTTGTCTCCTCATGGACTGGTAAATAGTCTGCTGCCCAGCACTGGTCTAGGGACCAACTCTGAGTAGCACGCTATAGATGATACGTGCTGAGCAATATTAACTATTCTGCAAATGACCACATTTGTTAAGTAAGTACACACAGAGATTAATGTATAAATATTATGAATGTAAATACAAATAATGCCATTGGAGGTATATACTCCAATCCATTTGAGAATTTCCATTTTTTGCCTTACCAATTCTGTACTTTAGCCAACAAGTTCTTTATAATCAAAGAAGTTATATAAATGGGATTTTTAAAAACAATTGTTTTATTTTCTTACTCTTAGTATTTTGGGAAAATAAAGCCCATACTTTATTCAGATGTCCTGAGTTTTTACCTAATGTCTTTTTCCTGTTCCAGGATCCCATGCAAGACTCCATATCACATTTAATCCTCTTGTCTCCTTAGTCTCCTTTTGGCTACTAAATCCTCCATAACCTGAACTTTATTATTATTGCTTCCTGAGCCAGAGTTCATAAAGTGGTAATACACTAACATTTTTTGAGCACTTACTGTGTGCCAGTTTGTTTGTTCAACACTCTACTTGTCTTAACAATGCTCTGAGGTAAGTGTAGAGGCCACTTTTAGGCAACAGGCTTGAGCAATGCAAACTTGGGCAAGGCCAAAGGCCCCACAGAGATCACTGAGCTGAATACAAGCAGATGTATTACGTGACCCTCCCTCTCCCGCCCTTGGAATAGCCAAAGGCCCTAACTGACCAATAAGCTACTTAAAACCAGGCACAATTCCTAAGATTACCAAAAAAGGGAAAATTCCTTATGCCCCCATATGCTTTCACCACGCCCTATAACTGCGGCCCCTCACCATCGCCTGGTGCAGTCTAACCAGCAGTCTCTCCGCTGTTGCCCTCCCAGCTGCTCCCTTGCAGTGCATTCAATAGATTTCTATCTCCCTTGTTCTGTCTTGGGTGAATTCTTTCACTGCCCTCGCCGCCAGCCCCCCTCCACTCACTATTATTATCTCCATGTTACAGGCAAGGAAGCAAGGCAGGATGGGAGTAAGTAATTGGCCCACAGTTAAAATAGCTGGAGAGTGGCTGGGCCAGGATTCAGACCCTAGCAGTCTGATTCCCAAGGCCATAAACTATAAACTCCTATGCTACACAAAACATACAGATCTATGTGAGCATGTGTGTTTCAGAGTATTACATGGTTATCTGAAAATGGGACATGGCAGTATGAGAATGTCAGAAATATCCACTGACCGCAAAGGCAATAAAAGAAACTTTTATCGTATTTCACAGTGCACAGAGCTTTCTGTACATTATTTCACAATTTAATTCCAAGACCACTGAGCAATTGCAATGTCTGACAGAAAAGAAACTATATGGGTGCCAGGGTGGCTCAGTGGGTTGAGTGTCTGACTCTTTTTTGACACAGGTCATGATCTCAGGGTTTTGAGGTCAAGCCCGGTGTCAGATTCCTTGCTCAGCAGAGAGCCTGCTTGAGATTCTCTCTCTCTCTGCCCCTCCCCCCACTCTCTCTCTCTCTTTCTCTCTCTCTCTCTG
>NW_023270314.1:16323560-16428535 GCF_011800145.1 Mirounga leonina
TCTGCCCCTCCCCCCACTCTCTCTCTCTCTTTCTCTCTCTCTCTCTGTAATAAATAAATCTTTAAAAAAAGAAAGGAAAAAAAGAGAGAGAGACTATAATGCTAACTTAACTGCAGGAAGGAGATGTCCCAGCTTCAAACAAGAGGTATCTATTTCTATGTTAGGTATTTGGAGAATGCAGGAAAATGGGTATAATTAAAACTTGAAACTCTAGAAAAACAACCTGGCAATCTTTCAAACATAAACTTTTGGTGACACATGTGAGACTCCCCGTAAACACTGTGAATACAATTGCAGTAGAAGTTCAACTTAAAAATGGAGTGGCCATTTGAAAAGGCATTCATCAGCTCTTTCTTTTTGTAGCAGTGTACCCAGAAAACTCTTGCTGAGGGTCACAAAATCTAACAAATTCCCTTTCTAAAGTTTCAAAACTTGCCAGCTTTCTGTGCCATGTTATCAGTAAGGGATGCACCAGTCATCTGCAATGATGAAGAGAAAAAGGAGAAGTGGGCACAAAGAAGAAATACGAGCAAACTACTCGAGCTCAAAGTCCACCAGAGAACAGCCCTCCACTTTCTGGAGTGTTGCTCAACCTGCGCCTTCGGATGGCTCTTCTGACCTAGCTCTCCTCACCTACCTCTGCCCCAAGGACGGGCAGCAGGCAGCACTCAGTCCTACAATGGTCACACCTTTGGCTATGAATGCCAGACTTTCTCCTGATGCCTGGGGATTATAATTTGACTAGACTGTGCTCGAACTGTAGACAGTCGGTACAAGGCACAAGGAAAAGCCATCAGTGATCCTCACAGGAGAACTTTTGTGAACTACACTGACCGGACACCAAAACAGGTCACCCGGCCAAGACCTCATCACAAGATGAGCAGCCTGACTTCTTCCCACTTGCTCTCCTTGGTAAGTGTTCAGAGGCGTAATTCCATTTTTCAAACATGCTAATTTCACAGCCAGACTAAAATCTGGACTTCCTCAGAAGTGAAAATTGTCTGACTTAAGTATGATAAGCAGACACCTATTGTTCTATCTTAATTGCTAGAGGTCTGAGGGAGGGCGCTGCTTTTGTAAGCCACACCTTCAAAATAATAAAGGCAAAGGGCAAAAATTCAGAGGTCTTCCATAGACCAACTGAGAAAGGGGTGAAAAATGACAGCCCAGAAACTGGAACATCCAGCACTTTGATAATTATTGCGGGAAGCTTTGTAAATGCTCTCGTGATGATGGTTCAGTTACTCTGCTGTGATGCCAAGAAGGATGGAGGGTGCTAACTCTTCCAGGGGGCCCTGGATTATTAAAGGTCTCTGCAGCCAGCTTTTTAGGAGAACTCCAATGGCTGAAATGGGAGAAGTAGTTCTGCAAGAAAGGAGAAACTGTCACCTGCAAACTGCAGGAATGAAAGAGCAGAGTCTGGATGATTAGCAATAGCAAAAACCCAGAGATTCTCCAACAGCAGCTCAGATTATTGATAAAATGTGGATGTTTTCATGCTCTGCCCGTTACTGGGAGTCTTCACTACACATTTCCATCACTAGAAGCCATATATGCTGGAGTTTTCCAAACCTATATGTGAAGAATTTAAAACTGTTAGTGTAATATTATTTGCTCTCTTGTATGTATATCCTCAGTGCATTGATCCTGGATATTATTCTAGGTGGTAAGGACCAGATCCTGTAATACTCTTTAAGAAAAAACACTAGTTCTTCTCAGGGTAACTTAAACTATATATTCTATAGGGTTGTTGTGCTAAAATAGAAATTGATATGGGAAAAATTTTAAATAATTGTCTGAAAGGGGCTAAGGAGAGTAGATATTAAAAGTTCTCATCTCGGGGCACCTGGCCAGCTCACTTAGAAGAGAATGCAACTCTTGATCTTGGGGTTTTGAGTTTGAGTCCCATGTCGGGGACAGAGTTTACTTTAAAAAAGAAAGTTCTTATCACAAAAAAAAAATTCTAACTCTGTGTGGTAATGGATGTTAATTAAACTTACAGTGGTGGTTATTTTGCAATATTTACAACATGCTATTCACCTGAAACTAATGTTATGTCAATTAAATCTCATTAGTAAAAATTATAATATATTGATAGCTTCAAAAGATGAATATTAGACTTCTATTTCCTACAGTATATTCAAGTTAGATAGATGCCCCAGCATGACCCTTCTGGTTAAAACTAAAATGAAGGATAAAGTGTTTTTAAAATATGATTTAATCACATCACCAACTTTCACACAAGAAAGGAATTTTAAAAGCCCCCAAATAAGATGAAGTCCATATAAAATAGATTAATGATAATAAGTGCTATGGAGAGATACAAAGCAGGAGAAGGAGATGGAAAGGGCCAGGTGAGGATGCGGCTTACAATCTTCAATAGTATACAAGAGTTATAACAAAGAAAATCAATGCAATTAAGTTAGAAATCAGTAACGAAATAACTGTATATCTGGAAAATTTTAAACACATTTAAAAAAGAACACGAGTTATGGGCAAAATCATATGATCTCACTGATATGAGGAATTTGAGAAACAAGACAGAGGATCATAGAGGAAGAGAGGGGAAAATGAAACAAGACGAAACCAGAGAGGGAGACAAACCATAAGAGACTCTTAATCTCAGGAAACAAACTGAGGGTTGTTAGTGTGGAGGGGGGGTGGGAGGGAAGGGGTGGCTGGGTGATGGACACTGGGGAGGGTATCTGCTATCGTGAGCACTGTGAATTGTGTAAGACTGATGAATCACAGACCTGTACCCCTGAAACAATACATTATATGTTAATAAAAAAAGATAATAAAAAATAGAAGTCCACAAAAAAAAACAAAAAACAAATAAACAAAAATCATAATGGAAATTAGAAAATGCATAGAACTGAAAGATGACCAAAACACTACATGTAAGACTTTGCAGAATGCAGGTACAGCAGTGCTTAGACAAAATTTTATTCGCTTACATATTTACATTAGAAAAGAAGAAAAATAAATCAAGGAAGCAAAAAACTTGTTCTTTAAAAAACTAATAAAATAATCATACCTCTGGCAAAATCAATCAAGGAAAAAAGGGGAAAAGGCACACAGACAATTGTTATTAATAGAAAAGAGGCATAACTGCAGACTGAAAAGATATGAGAATATTATAAATGATGTTATGCTCATCATTCAGAAAATGTGTAAATGTGGAAGCAATGACAAATGTTTTTTTCTTGATGAAAGCACTAGACCTAGATAACTTTACTGACGAGTCCTACTAAACATTTAAGAGTCAGATAATTCCAATCTTACATGAAATCCTCCAGAGAATAGTAAAAGAAGAAAAAATCCCCAACTAATTTCAAACACTATTACTCTCAGATCACAATGTAATTATATTTTTTTAAAAGATAAATTAAATATCCTCACTTTTTTTGTTTTAATTTAAAAGCATACTCCTATATGCCTCATGGGACAAAGAAGAAACCATTATGAGAAATTAAAAATACTTAGAACTTAATTCTAATAAACTTTGCATATCAAATCTTATGAGATATCACACAGGTGATACTTGAAGGAGAATTACCATAAATATTTATTAGGAACAAAGAACAGATGCCTTTGTTAGGAATAATACTTATATGAGAAATAACATTTATATTAGTAAAGAAATGTATTGTCTTAAATGCTTATAGTACCAAAAAAGGCTAAAAATAAATGCACCATGCATCCAACTTAAGAAAAAATAAAGAAAATAAACCTAAAAAAAATCAGAAAGATGTGGTAAAGATAAAAGCAATAATCGGGCGCCTGAGTGGCTCAGTTGGTTGGGCGACTGCCTTCGGCTTGGGTCATGATCCTGGAGTCCCGGGATTGAGTCCCGCATCGGGCTCCCTGCTCAGCAGGGAGTCTGCTTCTCCCTCTGACCCTCCCCCATCGCATGCTCTCTCTCTCTCATTCTCTCTCACAAATAAATAAATAAATAAAAATCTTTTAAAAAAAAAGCAATAATCAATAAAATAAAACGAAAAACCAGCAAAAACAGACAAACCCCTTTTAAGATTCAGCAAGAGATAAAGCAAAAAAAAATTTTAATAATGTTTTGAATCAATACAGATCAGCCACTTTTAAAAAATAAGAGAATATTATCATTAACATATCAATATATTTGAAAACATTAAATGGACAAATTTCTAGAAAAATATAACTTATCCAAACTGATGCCAGAAGAAATAGAAAGAATAAGTAATCCTGTAACTAATAAAGAAAATGACTAACTGCTGATGAGTTAAAAAGTTCTTATGATGCAGAAGAAATAGAAAGAATAAGTAATCCTATAACTAATAAAGAAAATGACTAACTGCTGATGAGTTAAAAAGTTCTTCACACAAAGTTAATATCTAGACCCAGATATATAGTTCTACCAAAATTGCAAGGAAAGGAATTTTCCAAAATGTCAAACTTCCACAAAGGAGAAAAAGAAGCAATACTCTCTAACACATTCTGTGAGGCTAGAATAAGAGATACGAACCCAGACAAGGACATTATCAGAAAGGAAAACCACAGCCCTGTTTCATTCAAGAATTGAGAGGCAAAACCCCCTAAGTATTGACAAACTGAACCCAACTGTTTTTAACTTATTTTTAATTTTAATTTTTAATTTATTTTATTAACTGGGTTCCACACGGGGCTTGAACTCACAACCCTGAGATTAAGACCTGAGCTGAGATCAAGAGTCAGATGCTTAACTGACTGACCACCCAGGTGCCCCCAACTGTTTTTATATATGTAAAATACAATGATGAAGACAGGTGGGTTTTGTTTTGTTTTCTTTTTAAACTAGGCTCCATGCCCAGGGTGGAGCCCAACATGGGGCTTGAACTCACAACTCTGAGATCAAGGCCTGAGCTGAAATCAAGAATTAGATGCTCAACCGAATGAGCCACCCAGGCACCCCAATACAGGTTTAATTCTGGAATGCAAAGATGGTTTAATAATAGGAAACTTATAAACATTACTCAACACACTAACACATTAAAGAAAATGATATTAATAGATACAAAAAGAAAAAAGATAACATTTAGCCACCTATTAATGATTAAAACCTCAAGTAGTCGAGAAATACTAGAGATTTTACTTAACTTGATGAAGAGTGTATATAATAAACCGAAAACAATCATCATCCTTTAAGGGAGGGGGAGCTTAAAACGATTCCTTCAGGGCACCTGGGTGGCTCAGTTGGTTAAGCGACTGCCTTCGGCTCAGGTCATGATCCTGGAGTCCCGGGATCGAGTCCTGCATCGGGCTCCCTGCTCAGCAGGGAGTCTGCTTCTCCCTCTGACCCTCCCCCCTCTCATGTGCTCTCTCTCTCTCATTCTCTCTCTCAAATAAATAAATAAAATCTTTAAAAAAAAAAAAAAGATTCCTTTAAATCCAGAACAAGAAAAGAATGCCAAAGTCACCACTTTTATTAACTTTGTACTCAATATTCTGCCTAGGGCAAAACTATAAGAAAAATAAATTAAAGCCTTAAAGTCTGGAAAGGGGGAAATAAAATAGTCTTGATTTGCAAGTAATTTTTTTACAAAAAAATAAATAGATATAATACTAGACCAGCAAAAGTGGTTGGATATAAGACTAATATGCTAATGTAAACTGCATTTCTATTTAACAGAAAACAATTAGAACACAATTTTAGAAGAGATCTTATGACTATTAGTAATAAGAATTATAATATATCATGAAATAAATCTAACAAAAACATAGAAAATATAAAACTTTACAGTAAGGTAGTTTATTTTATTTCAAAGATTTTATTTATTTATTTTAGAGAGAAAGAACATGCAAGTAGGGGGAGGGGAAGAAGAGAGAATCTCAAGCAGACTCCATGCTCAGCATGGAGCCCAACATGGGGCTCCATCTCACAACCCCAAGATCATGACCTAAGCAGAAATCAAGAGTTGGACACTTAACCGACTGAGCTACCCAGGTGTCCCTACATTAATATATTTAATTTTTTTAATTTTTAAAAAGATTTTGAGAGAGCATGAGCACAAGAAGGGGGGAAGGGCAGAGAGAGAAGGATAATCAGGCTCCCCACCAAGCAGGATCCTGGGATCACAACCTGAGTTGAAGGCAGACACTTAACCAACTGAGGCACCCAGGCATCCCTTCAGTAAGATATTTTTAAAAAGAACTAAGTAAATGGAGAAATATTCATATTCATGGCTAGGAAGAATTAATATTATATAGACGTTAACTCTCTTCCAGTTGAGTTATGATGTCACACAGTTTCAATCAAAATGCCAGTGCGTTTCCCGGGGAAGGAAAACTGATTCTAAAATGTATTTAGAGGGACACCTGGGTGACTCTGTCTAGTCTGTTCAGCGTCTGACTCTTGGTTTCAGCTCAGGTCATGTTCTCTGGGTGCTGGGACTGAGCCCTGCATTAGGCGCCATGCTCGGCAGGGAGTCTGCTTGAGGATTCTCTCCCTCTCCCTCTGCCCCTTCCCTTGTACATGCACTCGCTCTCTCTCGCTCTCTCTCCAAAATAAATAAATTAATCTTTAAAATGTATTTGGAAAAGAAACGACTAAGATCACCAAGATAATTCTGGAAAAATAAGGAAGGAGGATTTGGCCTACTAGATATAAAGACTCATTATAAAGCGATAGTAATTAAAAGAATGTAATACTGGTGCAAGAAACTACAAATTAACCAGTGAAACACAATAGTATACAGAGATAAACTCAGGTACGTATGAAACTATGATCAAGACATAAGGAGCTGGTCAGTCACTTTTTAAAAGAAGGGACTAGGAGGCACCCTGGCTGGCTCAAGTCAGTACAGCATGCAACACTTGATCTCAGAGCCATGAGCTCAAGCCCCACACTGGGCTTAGAGCTTACTTTAAAAAAATACAGTAAGGAACTATTCAGCAAATGAAGCTAAAAAAAAATTTTTTTTGGTCATCCATATGAAAAGAACTAAAAATATAATCCATAGCTCACAATATGAAAAATAAACTTCAGATGAATTGAAAGCCTATATGTCAAAAGCAAATTTTTAAAACATTTACAAAAGGATATAGACAAATATTCTTCTGACCTCAGAGTAGGGAAAGATTGCTTCAACACCAAACATAAGTTAATAATTGATACATCTGAAAAAATTAAACCTGTTTATCAAGAGATAGCTTTTATAATTTTGAAAGTACAAGCTACAAACAGGGAAAAGATATTTGCAACAGATATAACTGACAAGAGATTAACAATGAGAACACACTAAAAAGAAAACTCACAAATCAGTAAGACAAACTAGCAGATAAATGGGCAAAGAGATGAATAAGTATTTTAGTGACAAAAAACACATAGCCAGTAAACACATGAAAAGATGCTCTATCTTATTAGCAATCAAAGACCTACAAATTAAAACAAAATACAGTTTCACCCCAACAGACGGTCTCTCCAAAAAAGCCTGTCTTTATGCTAATTGCTGGTTGTCCACCAAAATCTTCCTCTCCCTCTGCCGTGGTCATAGAGTTGTAGCCGGAAACCGGGCTGTCTAGGTAGACTATGTTTGCCAGACTCCCTTGCAGCAGATGTGGCCATGTGACTATATTCTCACCAGTTAAATGAATGAAAATTGTCTCGTATATGTCTGGCCTGGGTTTTGAAACACTGAGGCGGGTGCTCCTCAAGACTCATTTTCCTTCCCCCAAGCTAGAACATGGATATACTTAAGATCCAGTTTCAATCAGGCAGTTCCCCAGGTGATGGCAGAGCAACAAGATGAAGAAGACTCAAACAACTTATCGAGGCAAAACAATCCTGGTGGCCTGGATGGCATACCTTCAGAATGTTGTATGAGAGAAAAAGGAAAAAAGGGGGGAAATAAGGGGGAAATAAGGAAACAAGGGAAGGAAAGAAAAAAGGAGAAATCTCTATTTTTACATTATTGTGAGATTCCTGGATTAAACCAGGAAACTTACCAAGGTATCCTGTGGTCCAAAAACACAAGAAGTATAACATATACTAAGAAGGAAAAATAACCAGAAATTCCTCCCATTATGCATTATAGCCTGCAATGTACACGGAGAGCTCAGTCTACTCATGTGAAGCAGCCCCAGCAGTAACCAGCACAGCATGGACACTCATTAACTGTTAGCTTTAGTTGTGACTGTTTTTCATTATTACTATTTCAATGTCCTTTTATAGTCTTTTCTTTTTTTCAATTATTGTAAAATATTTCACCATACCAAAATGTTCTTCAAAAACTATTGGTAATGACTGGATAACATTCCACGTGTATAAGTTAGTTAACCACCCCCAGTGGAATTTAGTTAACCATTCCCCACTGCTGGACATTTAGACTGGTTTTAACTTTACGACATTCTAAAGAAGTTACATGCTTTTTGAATTAAATTTAATTTTGTGGTAATACTTTATTGGACACCCTACATAATTTTGAATGATCACCATGTTAACTTATACTGTAAAGGAATGACAATCCAAATGATTGCTCTACTCATTCAATAAATGTTTGAATGCACTAAAAGGTATGAAAGATACACAAACAATACATTTTATAATCAAAGTACTTTCAGTACACCTGGGTGGCTCAGTTGGTTGGGCGTCCAGCTCCTGGTTTTAGCTGGGGTCGTGATCTTGGGGTCGTGGGATCGAGCCCTGTGTGGAGTCCACGCTGTGGGTGTGGAGCCTGCTTGGAATTCTCTTTCTCTCTCTCTCTCTCTCCCCCTCTCCCTCTTCCTCTCCCCCTGCTCGAGCACTTGAGCGCTCTCTAAAATAAATAAATCTTTTTTTTTAAAGTACTTTCTGTTATATGTCAATTATACTTCAATAAAGCTGGGAAAAAAATCAAAGTATTGTCTCATGAAGCAGAAGCAAATTCACAGTTATAAGTGAATTCTTCATTTCCATATTGATTTAAGAATATATATATTTTTCTCAAGACCATGAAATTAAATCAGTGACTTGATCTGATGTCTTAAGAATCCTTTTTTTTTTTTTTAAGATTTATTTATTTATTTATTTGAGAGAGAGAGAGGGAGAGCATGAGAAGGGGGAGGGTCAGAGGGAGAAGCAGACTCCCTGCTGAGCAGGGAATCCAATGCGGGACTCAATCCCGGGACTCCAGGATCATGTCCTGAGCTGAAGGCAGTGGCTTAACCAACTGAGCCACCCAGGCGCCCAAGGATCCTTTAATAAAAGCCACGGACTATACTACAGTTTCCATTTTCCATACATCACTGAACAAAGGCAAAGAAAATTCAAAGCAAAAGTTGTAAGCAAACACATGGCAGCCCAGGCCCAGTAAATATAACGCTTGTAGGCTGTTACCTGTACTTGGATAAAAAATAATGACAATATAAAATCCACTTATAAGGAGCTGGGAATCTCTCTGGTTTGCCTATCACATTTCCCTTTGTATTTCCACCATGAAACTTGCTCCACTCCATTCCAAAAGTACATGGGACTTTATCAGGATGATTAAAGACTCACCCACTTTGGATCTAGTCAGCTAGCAGACTGGTGATTAGGTATTTGAATTTCAAAAAGCTTATCTCAGTCAGAATGTAACATGAAGCAGTTGAAATGTAAAGAAAACTAAAATTACACAGATAACAAGGACTGATTTTTACTGTCTATTTATTATGTGCCAAGCCTGTGATAAAGCTTTCCACAAATCACCTCGCTGCAACCTTACAAAGAAAGTAAGTACTATTATTATCCCCATTTTATAGATGAAGAAATGGACTCTCAGAGATCACACATGTGATCAATGGCAAAAATCTGTTCTTCAACACCATGTTCTATTTCCTCCCATCTTGAAATACCAACAGGAGCGCAAATATATATGCTGTCAACACACTAGAAAGTAACTGGGGACCAAGAGATAAAAAATACTTTTAAATAACTAAAAATGTCTTCAAATAACTATCCCTAATCCCACTTTCTACCATCAAAAATTTAAAACAAAAATAGAGTGAAGAGACATACAGCTTATTCCCTTTTCTTTACCTTAATTCTTAATTGTCTGAATTGAAGGGAAAATGAGTAGCATGAATGAAATAAGAAAAGGGTCTGGCCACACTACAAAGCAGACTCTCAAACCAGAACCAGAGTTGAAAATGTGTGGCTCCTAAATTGGTCAACACTTCACAAGAGTAAGCCAAGCAACACAGACTGTTAAAGCTGAGATTTGTCATCCTGTAGTACCTGCCAACCGTCACTATATTTCAGGAGGATGCATTTTGCTCAGAAATTTCTCGCAAACTATTCCTTAATATATTTTGAAGTTCATCAAGCTAACCAGGGTTTCTGGGCAACATAAGAGGGCCTATTACAGTAGCTCCAATTAGTCTGACCAAAACTTCAAGCAAGTTACACTTGCACATATTCACCATATTTTTTTCTTGATCCTAAGGCAAGTATGTGAAGCCACTGCCTGCACATTGTGGTTTCTTGAAATGATCTTGGTGAAAAAAAAAAACCAAAAAACTTAGTTACAGTTAATCAATTTAATTAACTCCTCCTGTTAACAGCAGAGGAGTTGCTGTTCTCTTCTAGGTCCAACTACGATTCCTTCAGTGAATGTGAAGTCTAAACAGTGAGGGGCGCCCGGTGGCTCAGTCGGTTAACGTCTGCCTCTGGCTCAGGTCATGATCTCAGGGTCCTGGGATCGAGTCCTGAGTCGGGCTCCCTGCTCAGTGCAGAGTCTGCTTCTCCTTCTCCCTCTGCCCTCCCCACTGCTCATGCTCTCTCTCTCAAATAAATAAATAAAATCTTAAAAAAAAAAGTCTGAACAGTGAAGTGTTCTGTCTCCTGCTCTGCTTTGTGAGGAATCTAAAAGTAAATCATTGTTCCTGAAAACAAGTTCTAGCCCCAGGTAGGTTACAGTTAATTGTGTAACTCTATCATGCTTCCTTTGCATCGTGTAAATGAATGGGTTGGACAGGAAATGTTTAAAGTCCCTCCCAGCTATAAAGTTTTAATTCATAATTTAAGTTGTTGCTGTTTTCTATTACAGGTCAGATGAAAGAACATCAGATGTAGATATAGGTTCTGAATTAGTGATGGCAGCACTTTTTCCTGTTGAAACCTACTGCATGACATGGGGTCACATCAAACTGAATTGGCATTTCCTCACGATCCGTCTGCTACCAAAATGTACTATTTGTAGTTCAGGCAGCAGAGTGGTCGAAGAACAACAGATTTTCTTAGCACTTCCTGTACATATGGCATGTAGATGAGTATGAGATTATCCCTGGGAAAATATTGCAAATAATAGCTGTCAATTCCTAGCAACTAACAACATGCATTATTAAAAACAAACACAACCTCTCACTCAGTCCATGGGTTTCACCTCACAAAATGTGTCTTTTGATTCTTTTGGTTCCCATATGGGAACCAGTATTTTTTTTATATGTGTGCCATGATACTTTTGCTGCAGAATTCAAAAATTGCATAGAATACTAAAATCCAGATGATCTCCAAACCTTCTGTTAGCCAGTTGTTACAATCTATTCCCCTGCTAAGCTTTTTGCCAGATGCTAACAAGCAACATAGTCAACTGGCTTTTGTTTCATACGCTTCTCCAGACAAGCTGGCTTCTTAAGAGCCGCCACAAACAAGAGATTAACTTCTCTGGATTTTAAATCTTTGGGAAGTTGACTAACACACATGCAATAGTCTTTCTTCTCCTAGCTAACACACTCCTTTTAAATTACTGCTTGAGGTCCTTTTGTCCCTGATTTAAACCTATCTATTCCTTGACAACTTGTATAATTCATAATTCTATCCCCTCTTACAATTGTGCCCTATACTTTTCTGAACACGGTTTTTTCCATATTCCTTATTGCATTACATTTTAATTTTCTGAGAACTCAAATGATACACAGTGTTTGTGAATTCATTATTAAAAAAAAAAAAAAGTGAAAGCAAAGATGATTTCCCCACAACCAGGTGGCCAAAAGAAAAGGCAAAAAGCTTGAAATTTTTACTAAGTGATTAATATGAACTGACACAACATCTTCAATCAGACTCAAAGATCGTTAGAACTGAGAGAACCCAAACTCTTCATCTTTTAAGAAAACCAAAAGCCAGAGAGAAGCTATGTGACTTACTCAACATGATGTATCTAACTAGATGGATTTATAGTTTTACACATAAAATTACACATTGTCACCTATGATGGTTCTTTTCACAGTTGAGAATAATTCTATGAAGTCTGTTCCCAAAACATGTGTGGGCAGCCACAGTGGCAAAATCCCATACCTGGAGTCATTCCTTTAGATGAAACCATTATCTCAGAAATTCTGAGATTCGTGCAACTGGTATTACGGAAATGGGAGAGAAAAAGAAAGAACAATACTCCGGAGTATTAAGTTCTAAGTCAGAAGGTTAAAAAAAAAAGCACACCTAATCAAAAATGACTCTTGAAATCACCCATACCCTGAAGTCACCCAGACACTCCAACATATGTGACTTTATTCATTGGGAACAGACCTATGTCTTCTCTTCTGAGTCCAGCACAGCCGGGTTTTCCTTCAGCAATCGAATAGACCACATCTTTTGTTTATCAACAGATGAAATAGTTGGTTGGAATTAAAAGAGGTGGTTGTTCCAAAACCACATACATTTAAGCAGTGGACTAGCACTCTGCTAGGGTAAGGTGCTTACCCTTACAGAGGGACTCAGCAAATAAAACCAGAGTCCTGGACTTCACATCCTTACTAAGGAACCTACTCTCACTGTGCAGGATGGCTTGGCCTCACGCACTATGTCACGGTCATTTTTCTCCCACTCATTTCTTGATTTTGCTTAGAAGTACAGGTGAACTGGTGCCACTGAGGTGGGCATGATCCAACTCCATTGTATTGCCCTATTCCCATAATTGCATATGGATATAATGATCTGGGTTAGAAACAGGAGGAGTGGAAATAGATAAAGTCTGGACACAGGTCCTGATGAGAAGGGCAGGTCAGGTTAGGAAAGAGTCTGAAAGCAGCCTGAAGACTGTAGGTATATGTAAATGAGGAAGGATGAAGAGAATGGAGAAGATCACTTTCTATGGGACAGAACTTGTTCCAAAAATAATCCTCACCACGTTCATAATTTTTTCTTGGATTGGATTTGATAGGCACATTTTAAACATTACAACACATCCCATTTTATTGATTTTTTTAACGTAGAGGGCCTTTATCTCAAGCATATCAGTAGTCATATAACAACAGATTTCACGGTCTGAAAGAAATTAATCATGAGATTATTTTTCATATAAGGACTTGATCATGGACCAATGACTTTAGAACAGAAATAACTAAGCCAATACTTGAAAGTGCATTCTGCCAGTCAGCGCTCCAGGCAGCAAGAAAACCAGACTGCCATCCTTCAAAGATCTACCACAAAGAGCCATGTGGAAAACCTGCACAAGGAATGGTGACTAGGAGTTCCCCCTTAGAATGAAAGGTTTTAGACTGTGTTGCACTCATTAAGAAAGATTCTGCTTCTTAATAAGTTTACCTGTCACTGAGGAAATAATTACTTCTCTGCTAATATAACTTCCATGTCAATGTAACCAGTTCCTGTAAGTATAAATTATATTAATTACAAGCAGTTAAAAATCATTTCCTGAACAACGGTGAGCTCAAATCCATTACTGGGGTTAGCCTAAAGAAACATGAGTCCCTGGGCTTGCACACTACGTCCGTGGCCTTGATGAGTTGGTCCAAATCCACCCTCTAGGTGATGGAGGGTCCCCCTCCAGGTCCTCTCATAGGACTCCAAGCATTTTCACAACTTGACCACACAAAAGAACACCCAGGCTGTTCCTGCCTTTCCCAAAGCAAGTAAGGAATGCCTCCCTCAGCCGCCCTTTTGTAAGACTGTATCTGAAAAAACACAGGTGTCTCCATAGCAATTGTTACTAACTTTGCATTGAATATTCCAAATAACAGCATCAATCTCAACACTCCACCCATTGTCTCAATAGGGAAAACCACCCAGGAGAGACCACAGAAAAGGAAAAACAAAAACAAAAACAAAACCCCAAACACAACAGAGATATGTGTTCATTAAACACTTCGACAGCAACACAAAATACTTGTGCTAGAGAGAAAACCTATTTTTGAAAACCACAAGGCACATTAAGTAAAAATGCTTAATCAACCTTAATTAGGTTCCTTCATTAGTTGACAATGTAAATGGACTGAAACTACTACTTAAACATTCAAACCATTTTACATGCAAGTAGCTTCCTGCAAATGATAAAGCAATATTCCCGTGTGAATGTGAAAGATGGCACTGAATTCTGGCCCATTATAAAGGAGGAGTCAGATTCCACTAGTCCCTGCTTGGCTTAACTGCCAAGCTTTTAGGGAGCTGTTTTATAAAAGGTGGACTCACCCTAATAAATTGTGAACAGTGTAAATGTCTAAAATCGTCCGCACTCAATAAAGCTCTAGACCACTTGGTGTCCGGACTCCTTAAAAAAAAAAAAAAGTACATATATATATATGTATATACATATATATATACATATATATGTGTAATGACAAAGATATCAGTTAAAAAGAATAATGAGGAGGAAGAGGGTAACTGGGCAGGAACCACTAGCTGCCGCCTGCCTCCCATGTGAGTTGCCCGGCTGAAGGTGGTTAAGTTAAAGCCAGTTCTCTAGAGGAGATGCGCTCTGGCAGTCCGGGAAAGCCACCCGGTGTCCAGCTCCCTGTGGGCTTGATGGGACTAGGACGGGGACGGGGACTGGCTTGTACGAACCCCCGGGTGGCTCAACCAGAGGCTCTGGCTGCCCTCACCGCCTTCTTCCAACGCAGCCACCAAGTTAGAAATGCAACTCCTCGAGCACAATGACAAGAAGGCACACAAAAGGAGCAAGGCAGCCGCTCCCATCCTTACCTTTGACTTGACTTTCATACTCGGCTATGATCTCTTTGTCCTTTTTGAATCTGCTCGGAGTGGACATTATCCAGCTGTTCTGGGTCTGCTTTCAGTGGGCAAGTTCTGTTAGGCTGTCACAAACCGGTCTCCTCGGAGAGGCAGAGAGTTGTACTCCCACACACCGGGAACCCAGAGGCAGCACCCACAGGAGGTAAAGGAGGAAGAGGAGGCGGCGGAAAAAAGCAGCGAGCCGAGGACTAGATTAACCCGGGCGCCGGCACCATACTCTCCGGTTCGAGCTGCCGTCGGCGATTCGGCGGGGAGCCGGGCTCGGGGCCGGAGAGGCCCGGCGCGCAGGCAAACTCCGGCGAGCGAGCGGCGGGGGGCGTCTCCCTGCCCACCCCACCCGGAGCCGGCCACTTCCTCTGCGGCCGCTGGGCGGACGCGGGGCTCGCGCCGGCGCTCCGCACCGTTGTTAGGAACCCGCACCGGGCTCACGGGGCAGGGCCGGCAGTGGAGGGCGGGCGCCGCGACCCTCCCTTCCTGCTCCAGCCGCCGGCTCGGGCGCTCGGGGGTCCCACCCGGGCCGGGACGCCGCGGCCGCCGCTCCCCCGTAGGCAAAGGCGGCTGCTAGCGCCCGGGCAGGCGAAAGCAAACGTAATCCTAGAGCGAGTCCCCGCTGCTGGTCGGGAGGGCGGCCGCTGCGCCGCTCGAACGCGTCCTGGGCGCAGCCCCGGCGGAGTTCGGGTCTCGACAGCCGGCGCCGCGAGGGGCCTCTGCTCCTCGGCCACGGGGCGCCGAAGCTCCCTCTTTCTCCTCGTCCCGCTGTCCGCTGCTGCCCCCCGGAGGCCGCCGCTGCCCTGCACACTCGCACGCGCCCCGGGAGGAGCCGCGCCCCCGGCGGCCGCAAAGTTGCCCGCGGCTCCCGGCGCCCAGAGAGCGAGCTGTGGGCGGCGGCGGCGGCGGCGGCGGCCCGACCGGCCGCGCGGGACTCGGCGAACAGGAGCAGGGCTCGCGGGAGGGCGGCGCCGCGGCCCGTGGCCTTCGCCGTCGCCCCCGCCACGCTCGGTGGGGAAACGCCGGCTGGTCCGGGAAGATGGAGGCCTCTCGCGGCCAGCCGCGGCCCCGCCCCGCGCGCCGAGCCCGGGCGGCCGTGGGCAACGCCCCCCGCGCCTCCCCCGGCTGTGGCTCGGCTCGGCTCGGCGCTCGGGGCGGACCGCAGCCCCCGCCGCTGGAAAGCCCCTTCCCGACCAGGGCCGTCTTGGGCCGAGGGAGGGGGTCCTGGAGGGGCTTTTTCCCGAATCCATCGGAGAAATCCAGAGTTGCAGCTGGATTTCTTGACGGGAAGGCATGGGAGTCCAAGATGTTGGACCCCGGTAGGAAATCTGGAGGTTCACTGGATTGTGCACGACTCTGCTGTCAAAAAAAAAAAAAAAAAAAAAAAATCAAAGGAGGGTGAAGCTCTTCAGTCGAGATGGAGAAAAATACCCATCTTGAACACAGTATTCTCCCCATCCTAGAAGTATCCCCGGGAGCTGAGGTGGTGGAAAAGGCGTGGTCACCAGCTTTGTGAGAGACGCAAGACGCAAGACTTGGGACCTTTCCTGTCTTCTTTCTAATCACTTATGACATAGTGTGGGCCTTATCAAAGCGATTGTTCAGAGGCGTGTCCAGTATACAAATGTTTCCCCTGCAAGATCTAAACAGAGTAGGGACTTTTAGACCTTGATCATTCATTCACGTATCCAGTGATCAACTTCGACGTTCTTTTGTGGGCCAAACACCAAGCTAAGAGCTAAGGACTTGGAGATCAGGTCCCTGGTCCCTACCTTAAAGGATCTCAAGGTTTATTGTATAAATAAGTAAATAAAGTACAATAATGCTGTAAGAGAAATACTCGGGACTTTGGGAGCCCTGAGGGGGACAAATGGGCTGCAAGAGGTTTTGAGAGAAGTGGTATTTAAACTGGATTTGAAGAATGACTAGTAAGCAGTTTGCCACCTCAGAGAGTTCCGGAAGGGGTTGGGTTCTAGGGGGAAAAAAGGAACATCATCCTTTGGGGCAATTGGAAATACAGTCACAAAATGTCCTCCACTAAAATACCAGATCTCTCATAGGAGGTGAAAAACATTTTGAAAGTTTAAATATATATTTATGTTTCAACTGATAGTGTGGGCACATTGTTTTTAATTGTACAGCTTTTAAACTTTAATTTAAAAAAATTTTTTTAAGGGGTGCCTGGCTGCCTCAGTCAGTGGGGCATGCAACTCTTGATCTCAGGGTTGGTTGTAGGTTCAAGCCCCAAGTTGGGTGTAGAGATTACTTTAAAAAAAAAATCTTTTAAAAAGTTAATTTTGGGGGGGGGGACGCCTGGGTGGCTCAGTCGTTGAGCGTCTGCCTTCTGCTCAGGTCATGATCCCGGGGTCCTGGGATCGAGCCAAGCATCGGGCTCCCTGCTCAGCGGGAAGCCTGCTTCTCCCTCTCCCACTCCCCCTGCTTGTGTTCCCTCTCTTGCTGTGTCTCTGTCAAATATATAAAATCTTTAAAAAAAAAAAAGTTAATTTTTTTTTTCCATTTTGCCAAAGAAGAGGTTAACTATGGAACTCCTGACTGCCCTAATTTCATGTGGAACTGTCTTATGTAAGAGTGTTCAGTGAAGAACCAGAGTATCTAAAGCAGAGAGGCTCTGAAGGAAGGTCAGGGCCAACTGGGAGAGGCCTCCTGTATAGAGCTCTTGGACACAGTTCTGCAGACAACGGGGAACTTTTTAAGTAGAGAAGTGTCATGATTACATATATGTCTTATAAAGATAACTGTTGGCAGTGTGGAGGGCTGGGTTGGGCATGGGGAGAGAGAGAGATCAGAGATAAGCAGCTTACTTTGGTGATGATTGCAGTCAAATATAAATGTGATTCATATCATCCATCCATGGTGCTACTGGGATTTTATATTTGCACTTGGCAAGTACAACTTGGCAGCAGAAAGTGCAGCCCCTAGAAATGAATTGTTGGCTGAAGCTAACCCTGAACTACTGTGGTAGGCACAAGCCCCAAAGACAGAGTGTCTAGAAGTGAATCCTAGCTCTGCAATTTCCTGATTGAGCTGATAAAAATTACAGCACTTCAGTTCCCTCATCTGTACAATGGGTTAATGCCTAGCTCCTGGGGATGTGATAAGCGCTTACTGAGATAGTCCTTTAAAGAGCTTATAGGTCGGACCATTGTCCATACCCAGAGAATGTTAGTTATCTTTGTGATTATTATCTCAGTCTTAATCTTCTTTGAAAGAACGCTATTTAAAAATCAGAGACAGGGGGCGGGGCGCTTGGCTGGCTCAACCAGAAGAGCCTGTAACTCTTGATATCCGGGAGGTGAGTTCAAGCCCCATGTTAAGTGTAGCAGATTACTTAAATCATTAAAACTTTTTTAAAAGATAAAAAAAAATAAAAATCAGAGACTGTATCTTAAACATCTTTGATTTCATCATGTCCAATAAACCATCAATAAATGTTTTTGAATGTTAATGTCTTAATATCAGTAAATCGCCATCTTACTGTTGTTGGAACTGGGTCCCATCCACTAAACAAAGCATTTTGCATACATTCTTACAAGAACACTACAAAGGTGGATCCCATTGTCCTCATTTTACAGATGAGAAACTAGAAAGCCCAGTAAATGTGTAAAGACCTGGCTGGGCCAGCATTCCAGCAGCCCATATCAGCTTGCCTCCAAAGTGCATTTTCCCAATTTTCTACTCTGCTTCCTGTGAATTTATGGTTCTTTAAACTTGTGAGGCAGGTTCACGTACAGCGAAATGTGTATGACGGGTTCCTGGTTTTCCCTCCATGGATCTCTTCTGATCCAGCCGTGCAGCGTGATTAACAAATCAATTGTTCTTTCCATAGTTTTCTCTTTTTCAGGTTCTCCTCCTCTCTCCCATATTTAGGAGCCCACTTTGCTTCACAAAGCTGGATATGGAGAACGCCTGTGACTTAAAATCCAGAAAGCCAGGGTGAGGCAAGTTTGGGAGACAGGCAACAGTGATTCTAATTCTGTACCTTTGCTCCACCTTGTGGTGGCTGTTTTCTTAGCTGTACAGAAGGAATGGCCCCCTAAAGCTCCCGCCTCCCCAGCCACACTCCTACTCCATGGGGCCCATGATGAGAAGTTTAGAGTGCCTGATAGTAGGATCCCTACTACATATTCAATCACCCTGCTATCTAGTATTTGCCTTTCAGAACCACTCCAGATTTCCAGAAGTACTAGTTAATCTACCATGTGACCATATATCCTGGGAGTAGTTAGGAATATACCCACGGGTCTCTGCAGCCACAAAATAAGCCACGCACCTTGCTACAGTACCACTTTGGCCCAATCCTAAATACCTGAAATCATTTTTAAAAGTTAAGTACAGGGCGCCTGGGTGGCTCAGTCGTTTGGCGTCTGCCTTCGGCTCGGGTCGTGATCCCAGGGTCCTGGGATCGAGTCCCACATCGGGCTCCTTGCTCGGCAGGAAGCCTGCTTCTCCCTCTCCCACCCCCCCTGCTTGTGTTCCTGCTCTCGCTATCTCTCTCTCTGTCAAATAAATAAATAAAATCTTTAAAAAAAAAAAAAGTTAAGTACAAACACATTAAGGAGTCAATGCCAAATTCACACAATTCTTTTAAAATACAGTTTCAGTGTCTCAAAGTAGTTTCACGTCTGAAGTAGGACATTCGGCTACTCCCCTGCCTGTAAGGGATACCTTCTCCTCTGTCTGTTGGGATGGAAAAGTGGGTGAAGCCCCGCCAATAGCCTCAGTTTTATTCTTGGATCCAGCCAGAGCAACAGAACAGCAACTGTTGTGCGTGCATATCTTATGTTGTCTTGACTCGGTGACCCCTTGGCTTCTCAAATTGCTTGCAGTAGTGCTTTCACTGAATTGCATTTTGGTATCATGTCCTGGGGCAGTGTTTTATAAAGTATCATCTTACCACTGATCACCCTCATCAGGATCACCTGGGGAGTCTCTTTAGATTTCAAACATTCAGCACTTACAGCCACATTTCTCCACTTTAATATGCATAGAAATCCCGAGAATCTAGTTAAACTAAGGTCCTGATGCCTTCAGGAGTGAGGCTTGAGATCATGCATTTCTAATAAGCCCCTAGACCATGCCAATAATGCTGTCATAAAGACCACACGCTCCTAGGGTCCAAATTTTGGGTGAGGGGGGAAGTCCCCAGGTGATTCCCATGCGTGAGAACCTTTGCCCAAGGGCAAGGGATACTAAAAGAATATCCTTACAAAACACTAGCTACATTTACTCAAGTAATGTTGATGACATGGTCAAGATTTTTAATTTTTTTTCAGTTTAGTGTATCTCCAAGAAAGTAGACTGTTTTCTCCTCCAAGATAATAAAACTTTTAACTTTTTCATCCATAACATGGGGATAATAATTACCTTCATAGGTTTGTGGCAGGGAATAAATGCAAAGTGTATATAAAGCAGTTAGCACCAAGCCAGGCACATAGGTGATAAATAAATGTTGGTTTTCTGGTCATCATCATCATCATTATTATTTGGTACAAAAAGCTTACTACCAAGTTCATAGCAAGCCCAATCCAGTTATGGAGGACCTTTTGGTGCATTCATGTGTGCCTGTGTACCTCCTTGTTTAAACCTCCTGTGTTAATTGAGAATTTCTTTGGTTTTGATGGGATTGATTTGTAATTTATTAGTTTACTGTATGTCTGCATTTCCTAGACACCACCTCAAATCTTTTATAGAATGATCTCTATAGTCTCTCCCATTCTAATCAACAAATATTTATTGAGTATCTATTCAGTTGCACAATATGACATTGCTGATATTTGACCATTTTTGACATAAAAGATGGCAAAGTTATATGATGCATTGTATTACCATGAGCCCCACACTCTGCAATTGGCATAAACAAAAGTTGACATTAAAAACCCACTTCCAAATATCCAAGTGAAAGCTCCATTGAATCCTACCCAAATCTAGGGAAATCTCATTCATTCGTAGTTTGGATGAGTCCAGTACAGTTTGCCAGGTAGTCAATCAAGAAATATTAATCATTGTTTTAAAGGAAACTTGGCCCATAATTTAACAGCAGCTTGTGGAAATGGACCATATAAATAGCCATTTTCCCTTTTCTGGCAACACAGTAGTAAAGACAAGCTGTCAAAAGATCTTGCCAATTTCATTCTGATGCACTTTCCCTGATAGGGAAGAGGGTAGAATGTAACCATAAAGGTGAGTTTGGATGTGGCCCTGGAAGCCTCAATGCAAGAGATACTAAAAAGAGACAGCAGGAGAGAAAGGATAGAAGAGAAAGATAAAGAAATGAAAGGTCACAGGGAGAGAAAAAGCAAAAGAGAGCAATAAAATGCATAATTCTTCCAAAATGTTCAGTGTATTATTTAGCTCCTCTCCGCCAAAAACACTCATCTCTGATTTTCGAGAAAACTCTTTAAAGCTAAAATAAATGAGGGCTTTTAAATACCTTTAATTTTCTTTGAATAAAACTGCTTTGTAAAGATTTTAACCATCTGCTCTAAATCACCTGTTTCCATTTTGCACAAATCGTTATTAAAAATAGCATTTGCTTTGTGTAATCTCATATTTATAACTTCCAAACACCCACACATCACAGTCTTCTCATTGGAGTGACTATCTTCTGCTTTGAAATTTCCTACAACTTCCCATGTGGTTGCTGCATAATATAAGCGGAATATGAATATTCAATGAGCCCATCCTGATGAAAGTATTAAACCCAATCACTTATATCAAAAAAAAAGGTATTATTACTCAGAGGAAAACAGCCAAAGTTAGACAAGAAATGGCAGCTGCATTTCAGTTATCAGAATCTGAGATGGATTAGTATGTAGAGCAAACCCTAACAAAAAGATTTATTATACCAAGAAGTGCATGTATCTCTAATGCTTGTATTTTAGGAAATGAATAGCAGACTCCACTCCTTCTGCCACTATACTTTGGCAGCAGACATTTCAAGGCTGCCTAATTTTGTTACCTCTTTTGCAGAGAAACCAGCCTATGTAAATGCTCCTCAGGAGTGTAGCAGAGAAGCCAAAGGCTGGTAAATAGAACCCTATTTAAATATAATGGAGGGATGCCTAGGTGGCTCAGTGGCTCAGTTGGTTAAGCCTCTGCCTTTGGCTCGGGTCACGCCCTCTGGGTCCTGGGATCCAGCCCCACGTTGGGCTCCTTGCTCAGTGGGGAGTCTGCTTCTCCCCCTCCCCCCTCCTCCTGCTCATGCTCTCTCTCACTCTCTCAAATAAATGAATGAAATCTTTTAAAAAATAAAATAAATATAATGGAGACACTTGCATGTAAAAGAATGTCAAGGTATAGTTTTTTGTAAAACAAAGATGATTTTTTAAAAAGGATTACCATCTGGGAATATGAGGCCCACAGGCAATGAGGCAATTGAGGGTTATATACCATCTAGAGCTGAGGAGAAAAAGGTGGGGGGCCTGGGGCCTCAAAGGGAAAAAAAGACAATTCACAGGAAGATAAAAAAGAGTAAATACCTGGTAAACAAATGTTTGCTGGACCCTACACAAACAATGGGACACAGAGAGGAATTTTAACAAACTTTACTAAATTCCTTCATGGCTACGACACCTACTTCATATTACTGTAATTATCTACGGTGATAACCCCCTTCCTGGGGCAGGTCCTCTATACAAAATCTTTTAGACAGTTAGGGGGAAGAACAAAGGTTCTTCCTGAGCCTTCTGTTTCTTAACAATAATCAACCTAAAATAACCCGCAAGCCAAAGAGACATATTTTGGGGTGACAAATTATGCCTCTCTACACCCCCTACTCATGGCACCCTAGCATCCCAGGCTTCCTTGGGTCATAGCACATGCTATGCTATGTTTTCATTTATCTATTTGTCTGATCCCACCTCTTACCTGTGAGTCCCCAGAGCGTACTTGAACACTGCTCCTGACGTAAAGTAGATGCTCAATAAATGTCTGTTGAAAAACATGAATGAATGATGACATCCTTTGACAAACTGCACAATTTGGAAATTGTACTGCTTTTGTATTTGCTTAATTTTGATGAGGTGAAATTATCCAAATAAGAATGGTGAACGAAAGTAAAAGACAAAGAGCTCTGACACTTAGAGGAGAAGGAGGATTAGTGTTTGCTGAGCCATCTCAGCTGAGGTCTCTGCGCGTTAAGGTCTGTTCAGTTTGAAGCAACTGACGTGTATTATTTGAAGGAGCCCTGGGTTTAGAGGCAGAAACCGAGGCTCGGCTTCCAGCTCTGTCCTTTGCCTCGTTGACTGTTGTTTTCTCGCCCAGGAAATGGGGAAAGAATATGTGACTTCAGAGCTGTCGGGAGAGGGAGAATGTATTTGAAGTGGTGTCATAAACTTCAGAGTTGTGTACAAAGTGGGATCAGTGAGGGCAGCCTGGGAGAGCCTGACTGAATCAGACAGGGACTCCCACCAGGCCAGGCAGTGGGAGCTTCTCCTGTAGGGGGACGACGGGATGGGGCATCAGACCCTTCAGCCGTCAGCTTGAGCTCAGCATGCATTCACCAAAGGTCAACTGGTATGGCTGGTTTCCTGAAAGTTCAGACTAGTTGCACAAACCCAGGGCAGGCTATCTACGTGGAAATGGGGTTTCCAGATCCATCTGCTTACCCACTATGGGCACAGCCATAGCTGTGGAATAGTGCCAGAGAGCACAGTGGGGTACGACGAGGCAGAGCAGGTAACTGCCCCAGTGGTGTGACTGGAGGGCCCCCTGAGAAGCTCTTTGGCCAAAAAAACCCCCTCCTGTATTGATCTTTCCTTGGTGCTTAGGATTCCTACATTACTCAATCTCTTTGATGGGGACTGACCTCCAGTTTGGAATAAGAAAACCGTGACTACTGTCTGTTATTCTTAACTAGGCCTCCACAAGGATCTGTGGTTTTTCCCCCCAAAACAGCAACAACAATAACAGGTTGGGGGGGTGTGCCTGGCTGGCTCAGTTGGTGGAGCCCTCAGCTCTTGCTCTCAGGGTTGTGGGTTCGAGCCCCACATTCGGTGTAGAGATTACTTAAAAATAAAATCTTTAAATAATAATAATAATAATAATAATAATAATGATAATAACAAGGAACACTCGTTTAGATGTGCGCGGGTGCAGCTCCAAGCACGTAACAGCACTAATTTAATCCTCATCACAGCCCTGTGAGTCTGGCGCGCTCGTTATCATCCCTGTTTTATAGTGAGGGTATTAAGACACAGAGGGTGACAATTCTTTCTCAAGAATGTAGAGCTAGAAAGCAGCAAAGCTGGAATCAGAATCTGGGCAGTCCGGCTCCAGAGTCCAATACTTAACCACAATGCTGTTGACTATGTATTTGTGGCAATGGGACAGAATATACAATACTTCGCTAATTCCCTATTAACAGCTGGTCTGCATCCTTCCTTTTTTTATTTAAGAAATTGTGTTGGGGCACCCGGCTAGCTCAGTCAGAAGAGCATGCAACCCTGGATCTCGGGGTCGTGAGTTTGAGCCCAAAGTTGGGCGTAGAGATTTCTTAAATAAATAAACTTAAGGGACACCTGGGTAGCTCAGTCGGTTAAGCGTCTGCCTTCAGCTCAGGTCATGATCCCAGGGTCCTGGGATCGAGTCCCGCATCGGGCTCCCTGCTCCGCGGGGAGCCTGCTTCTCCCTCTGCCTCTCTCTCTCTCTCTATCTCTCATGAATAAATAAATAAAATCTTTAAAAAAAAAAAAAAACTTAAAAAAAAAGATATTGTGTTTACTCGCTTTTGAATGTCACTATTATAGAATAGGAGGAAATAACCCCTCTGGTCAGTGCTCCCTGTAAGATCAGGGAATCGTTATAGGTATCACTATTTAGCCCACAGTCTCTGAAGAAAGCAAAAAAGAGGCCCAGCCCCTTCCCACAAAAAAAACCACTTTGTCTTCCTTTGAGTGATCACCCACTTGTGCATACTGTGGCTCAGGGGCAGATGGAGGAGAGCCCCTCTCTCCTCTGCCCCCAAAGACCATGCGAATGGAGCCCGTTCCGAACCCTGGACCATTTGGACCATTGCAGGCAGAGAGCAGGAGAAGAACAGGTAATACCCAAAGTTCTTGGTGCTCTTAGTTCAAGATATAAAGGGAAACTGAAACCTTTTGGCGAGTCTCTGCCTTTTTGTGTCCCTTAATTTCTATCTAATTATAATTTTAAAAATATCAAAATAAAGTCTGGGTTTGTGTGGGAAGCCACCCTTAAATCTGGCAGATTCTGAAATACGTGGTCCCTGTATTAGTTAGGGTTCTCCAGAGAAACAGAAGCAAAAGGGCATACATACAGAAAAAGATACATTATGAGGGAAAGGCTCAGGCAGTTATGGAGGCTGAGAAGTCCCACAACTTGCTGTCTGCGAGCAGAGCCCTGTGGAGAAGACATGTACTCAGTCCCAGAGAAGACTGCTGCCAGCTTCTCGTCCTGCCCAGAAGTCATCTAATATTCATCACATTTAATGAGCTAAAGAACATGAAACTCTTTGTAAAGTTGTCATTGTTATCATCAACATTAAATTAGGCTTAGAATATATAAAATCACAAAACATAAAGGGGAGGTTCAAGGATATATATAAACACAATTGGAAATTAGATTTAGACAGACTTAAAATTTTGTTCTTTCACTCTCATGAATAATTTTTTTTATTTTTTTATTTTATTATTATTTTTTTAAAATGTGACCTTAGCAGGGCATCTGGCTGGCTCAGTCAGTAGAGTGCATGACTCTTGATCTCAGCGTTGTGGGTTCAAGCCCCATGTCAAGTGTAGAGATTACTTAAAAAGAAAATTTTTTTTTTTAAAGATTTTTTTAAAATTTATTTATTTGAGAGAGAGAATGAGATAGAGAGCATGAGGGGGGGAGGGTCAGAGGGAGAAGCAGACTCCCTGCCGAGCAGGGAGGCTGATGTGGGACTCGATCCTGGGACTCGAGGATCATGACCTGAGCCGAAGGCAGTGGCTTAACCAACTGAGCCACCCAGGCACCCTAAAAAGAAAATATTTTTAAAATAAATAAATTAAATAAAATGGGGGCTTAGAATGACAGCGCACACTTAAGAAACTTGTATTACAGACAGGAGAAGTGTTGTCTGATAGCAGAGGACTTGATGACCATTTATCTTAGCTATTGAAGGGGAGGGGAAAAAATCCTTTCCTTCCACCCCTTTAGGTTCTTAGCTAGAGCTCTGTACCAAAAGACAGATTAATAAGAGAAAAGCCTACAAATCTACTTAAAGTAAGTTTCGTGTGACATGGAAGCCTTCATAAGGAAAATAAGACCTGGGCACTTTTTAAAAAGATTTATTTATTTATTTTAGAGAAAGAGCAAGAGAGTGGGGGGAGGGGCAGAGCAGACACCCCACTGAGAATAGAGCCCAACAAGGGCTTGATGTGGGGCCTTGATCTCACGACCCTGAGATCATGACCTGAGCCAAAATCAAGAGTTGGCTGCTTAACTGACTGAGCCACCCTGTTCCTTCAGATTCCTCTCCATTTTGGGGGATAAGGATCCTGGTAAGGGAAGGGAGTCTCTCATATGAAAGTCTAATGGTCTGCTTTACGGGAAGATCAGAGAATCCTTCCAGCACCTGCCATTTTTCAACTTCCCTCAGCTTAAAATATTTAGTAGGCCAAGATGCCTTATTTTGGCATCGCACATCCTGAACTCCATCACTACTGATTGTGTGTACAATCCCTGAGAGTCCAAGTCCACCTGTAAACTTGGAGCTGGAGATTGGGGGAATGTCAAAGAGAAAGGTTCTTCTTTCATTTGCAAACTTACCAAATTTATCCATCTTATTCTTTTTTTTAAATATCTTATTTACTTATTTGACAGAGAGAGAGAG
This sequence comes from Mirounga leonina, assembly GCF_011800145.1. NCBI lineage: Eukaryota > Metazoa > Chordata > Mammalia > Carnivora > Phocidae > Mirounga > Mirounga leonina. The sequence continues at coordinate 16,350,362 of NW_023270314.1, forward strand.
AGAGAGACAGCGAGAGAGGGAACACAAGCAGGGGTAGTGGGAGAGCGAGAAGCAGGCTTCCCGCTGAGCAGGGAGCCCGATGCGGGGCTCGATCCCAGGACCCGGGGATCATGACCTGAGCCGAAGGCAGACGCTTAATGACTGAGCCACCCAGGCGCCCCTATTCGTCTTCTTATAATTGATATATTACTGAGGGAATAAAAAAAAAAATAAGAAGGGATTTTAAAGAGGAAGGAGGAGGAAAAAGGAATTTAAAAAAAGGAGGAGGCGAGGTCATATGAGGGGTGTTTTAGAATTTTTTGGAGGCGAGGTCATATGAGGGGTGTTTTAGAATTTTTTTTAACAGGTCAAAATGGAAAGAAGCATAAAAGCCTGAATAACCTTTTTATTCATGGAAACAACTGTCACATCCTGCTCAAATCCACCAATGACTGGATTAAGGATGTTGTCTGTTACAGCCTGAAAAAAATTCATTCGTCCATTTGTTTATTTAGTAGATATTTATGGAGATTTCACTATGTATCAGGAACTATATTAGATGCTGGGGCATGTGTAGGTGAATAAAACAGATACAGTCCTTGCCTTCAAGGAGCTTACAGTCCAGTGCAAGAGATAGACAATATATGAGCAAAGAAGAAAATACATTATTCCTAACTCACATAAACTACAGGGTTCTGTGGTGGAGAATTAGGAAACTTTAGGTAGCATGGTTGTGGAAATACTTTTCAAAGAAATGACATTTAAGCTCAGACCAGAAGCATGGGTGATAAACTGGTGGCATTTGGGTGGAGAGGGCTTAGGAGAGGGAGTGGTGTAAACTAAAGCCAGGGGGTTGAAAAACACTTGGTGAAAACATGAAGGTCAAAATTGACGGAGATCTTGCCTTTGGCATTAACCAAGGAACAGGGCTCCATGAACACTAAAGAGTTGGCAAGAAGAAGTGTTGTCCTACTCCTGGGAAATTCAGCTAACTCATTAGCAAATTCAAGTGACTATTAGCAAAGAAAATGGATTTCTGGAGAGAGTGTAAATTGCTACAATCATCTTGTGAAATAACTTGACTTTATCCCATAAAGACTAATACTTTCAATACCTTAAGACCGAGCAATTCTACCCTAGAGCAGCAGTCTTCAGAATTTTTTGCTTCTGTGCCCACTAAGGTAATCTTGTAAAACTCTCTACCCCTCTGGCCATTTTTGGATTGATATCTAAAATGTTTTATCCTATGTGTAAACAGTTCAAACAATAAATGCTATCATATTTTAAGTATTGGTATATTAAAACTGTTATTTCATATTTTAAAATATACCTAATGGTTCAAATCTCTGTGTTGTATACATGAAACTAATATAACATTGTATGTCAACTATATTCCAAAAAAAAAAAAAAAAAAACCCAAAATAAAAAGCATCCAAAGGAATCTAACTACCATAGTGATTTGGTAAATAAATAAAAAGTCATTGGATGAGCTCTTTTTTTTTTTTAAGATTTTATTTATTTATTTGAGAGAGAGAGCACAAGCTGGGGTGGGGGGAGGGGCAGAGGGGGACAGAAAAGCAGGCATCCGGCTGAGCAGGGAGCCTGATGTGGGGCTTGATCCCAGGACCCCGGGATCATGACCTGAGCTGAAGGCAGACGCTTCACCAACTGAGCCACCCGGGCACCCGGATGAGCTCTTTGTAATAGACAGGAATTTTACATTATTCTTTTATCTCTTTGAATCTATGTTTCCATTCTACTTTCCCCATAGAATTTTATCTTAACAAAATATATTTTATGTTTGAAAATGTTTTCTTGTCCTAAGTGTCCTTTTGTCATAAATCCATGTGATAAAAATATACATAAAATAAGTTTTATTAAAATTTATTTTCTTTCTTTTGACCACAGGACTCCTAAGTGTTAGAAAATATTGTCTTGAGTTATTATTAAAATTATTAGTATTACACAATCAATCAAACAATATATGACAAATCTTGCCAAGTAATGATTAAACATAAAAGGTAAAATTTTACTGGAGACGCAACTTTTAGGAAAATGGATGGAGCTTTAATTTCCCAATTGGTTCGTATTTCTTTGGATGATCTTTTTTTTTTTTTTTTAAGATTTTATTTATTTATTTGACAGAGAGAGACACAGCGAGAGAGGGAACAGAAGCAGCGGGAGTGGGATAAGGAGAAGCAGGCTTCCCGCTGAGCAGGGAGCCCGATGCGGGGCTCGATCCCAGGACCCTGCGATAATGACCTGAGCTGAAGGCAGACACTTAACGACTGAGCCAACAAGGCGCCCCGATCTTTACTTACTTCTAAAATAAGACAGGTGGTAGCATGGATTCTCTTTCCATTTTTCTTTTGTTTATGATAAATGGAAGGGCTGAGAAAACTTTTTCACATAAATAGGTGTATGGGAATGAGATGGGATTTTCTTTGAATTCTTTACGAATTGTCTGACAATTTTGTGATCAGCAGAACATTTAATAATCTGTCAGCTGCTCCCCAGTCATTAGAGATTAGAGTCATCTGCTTCCTCAGCCGTGGCACCTATGCTTCGGGTGGCCCCTCATTTGGCTGGAGGTTTTTACGAGGCTGACCAGTGCCCTGGGGGTGCACCAAAGCACCAGATTCTGGATGAGAGCAGTGCACCTTTCGCTGGAGGGCAACTGTGAAAAGATAAGTGGTACCGGCGAAACTGAACCCCCAGAACAGTCATGTTCTTCAGGCGAATGAATTCAGGGAAGAGTGTATGTAGAAACTGGGAATCTGACAGTTGAGTTCCTTGCCACTCTCTGTGATAATACCAGAGAGGTACCAGGGTGAAGACCACTGTCCAAAAAAACTCCTGCATATGCGCATCACATCCAAGAATGTTCACAGCATCCCTGTTTGCCCTAACCCCAAACTAGAAATAAGGCAAATTTCCCCTGGCCGGAGAGAGCATAAATAGATTTTGATCTAGTCGTGTGATAGAATTTAATACAGCTGTGAAAAATAAACCACAGTTATACTTAACAGCAGAGATGATTCTCAGGAACAGGATATTGAGTAAAAGCGACAACAGGAACAGAAACAAATCCTAGAGGACTACGTACAAAATGAAACCACTTTTAGAAAGCTCAAAAACATGTACAATCGATAATGTATTTTTAGGCATATATATAATTTTTAAAAAGTTAACAAAATAGGGGTACCTCGGTGGCTCAGTTGGTTAAGCGTCTGACTCTTGGTCTCAGCTCAGGTCTTGATCTCAGCGTGGTGAGTTCGAGCCCTGCATTGTGCTCCACACTGGGCATGGAGCCTACTTAAAAAAAAAAAAGACAACAAAATGATAAATAAAATTCAGGGTTGTGGTCACTTCTGAGAGGAGGAAACAGGATAAGAAAGGGAAGCGTATTGTAGATGTAGCTTATTCTGAGTGATAAGTTTATGGATGATAATTTCAGCATTATACATCGTAAGTATACATGGTACATACATGGTATATATACCATGCTTATGTGCATGGGACAGACATTTATCTTTAAATATAAATTAAAAATGAAAGACAGAAGAATGAAGGTTAACTCATTTAACATTATTGAGGTTTATTTATTTGTAATTCAGTGAAGGTCTCCCGAGCAAATTCCACGTGCAGGCATTGATGTAGATGCCAGAGATCTAGTGATGAGAGGAGGCAGACGTTTCCTGGAAGCTTGTATTTTTCTGGAAAGAGAGAGGAAGAGAAACTTTTTCTTCTGCAGGGTTCAGTGGTTTGAGAATGATTCAGGAGATCCATTCTGAAGATGGAGCTCAGACACACACACACAGAACTGAGAGATGCTGCTGTACCAGGTGCCATGGTTTAAACCTGTAAGCCAGTTTGTACCTGACTTCACCCAAATCGCTGGACCTTTGTTCCTGTGAGCCAGCAAGTTCCCCTGTGGCGGTGGTGTTCTTGAAGCAGGCTTCAGTTGGGTTTTCTGGCATCTGTAGCACAATGAATGCTAAGGGACACAACCCTGGGGCGTTACTCATTGAGCGCATTGCGGGGTGGGAGGGGTGGGGGTGGGTGGGAGGGGCACCAGGAACTCAGAAGCTATTTGTTTATTCAGTTTACTTTCTAATGTGGCAGCTAGTTTCAACATTTTCATAGGGCTTTCATATGCATTGTCTCTTCTGACTCTTAAATCTACATTGTAGCAGAAAAGCAAGAGGTGAAGGGACTTGTATATAGCTGGATAGATAGTCGGGGTCCTTGGGACTTGAATACAGACCTCTGGGCTCCAAGTCCTGTGTGTTTTCTGTTAGAACATGGGGGGTAAAAGAGTCAAGTTTACTGACATAAAATTTCCACAGGATTGGTCAGTTTGCATGAGCATCTCACTGAGATAGTGTCATGGGGATGCTTGTCATCATTCTATTTCATTTATTTTTAATTATTATTTTTAGGTTTTTAGTAATCTCTACACCTAACATGGGGCTTGAACTCACAATCCTAAGAGTCAAATGCTCTACTGAATGAGCCAGACAGGGAGCCCTGTAATCACTTTATTTTATTTTATTTTTAAAAAAATTTTATTTATTTATTTGACAGAGAGCTAAAGCAGGAACACAAGCAGGGGTAGTGGGAGAGGGAGAAGCAGACTCCCTGCTGAGTGGGGAGCCCGATGCGGGGCTCAATCCCAGGACCTTGGGATCATGACCTGAGCCGGAGACAGACGCTTAACGACTGAGCCACCCAGGCAGCCCAATAATCACTTTATTTTAAATGATGAACTCTTCTAGGTGTAGAGAAAGCATAGAGAATAAGCAAATACATACAGGAAACAGATCCTCCCATTCAGCCTTCAGAAAGGAACCTAGCCTGTGGACACCTTGATTTTAGACTAGTGAGTTCCATTTCAGATTTCTTATCTCCAAAAATGTAAGATAATAAATTTGTGTCATTTTAAGCCATTCAGTCTTTGGTAATTTTTTATAGCAGTCATAGAAAACTAATCTAAGATTTATATATAGGCTTAAGTCATGCATTTTTACTGCAATGTGCAATTGCACTGCATGTGTTCTTTGACTATTGCTTCTCAAAATTATATTTGAGAGATTCAGTCATGTTTCTCCATGCACCTGTAGTTTGTAGTTTCTCTCTCTCTTTTTTTTTTGAGAGAGTGCGAGCAGGGGTGGGGAGTTGGGGGTGGGTACAGGGCGAGAGAGAGAGAGAGAGAGAGAGAGAGAGGAGAATCTTTTTTTTTTTTTTTTAAAGATTTTGTTTATTTATTTGACAGAGAGAGACACAACAAGAGAGCAAACACAAGCAGGGGGAGTGGGAGAGGGAGAAGCAGGCTTCCCGCTGAGCAGGGAGCCCAATGCGGGGCTCGATCCCAGGACCCTGGGATCATGACCTGAGCCGAAGGCAGACGTTCAACGACTGAGCCACCCAGGCGCCATGAGAGAGGAGAATCTTAAGCAGGCTCTACATCCAGGGTGGAGCCTGACTCGGGGCTCAATCTCATGACCCCGAGATCATGACCTGAGCTGAAATCAAGAGTCAGAGCCACCCAGGCACCCCCGTAGTTTCTTTAGTTTTCTATTGAATGACTATCCCACGTGTTTTAGTTCACTATTCATCTATTGATGAACATTCATGTTGTTTCTATTTTTTATGCTGTAATAAACAATGTTGCTGTGAATATTTTTGTACTTGTTTCCTTATGCACATGTGCAAGAGTTTCTCATAGGGTTGTGGGTTGACAACCCACTGGGATAATCAGTCTAACTTGCAGCCAGGTTTTCAACTTAAGGGGAGTAGAATTGGTGGATTGCAGGGTGTATGCATCATTAACTTTATTATATGTGCTAAATTGCTCTCCAGTGTGGCTATGCCAATTTAAATTCCCCCAGCAGTGCATGAAGGTGCCCATTTTTCTACACATTCAAATGTGACTTTTAAATTTCCGCCAATATGATGAGTCTAAAATGGTATCTCCTTTTCATTTCAATTTGCATTTCCCTGATTACCAGCAATGATGAATATGTTTACACATGTTTATTGGCCGTTTGTCTCTCCTCTTCCTTGAATTGTCTGGATAACGTGAAACAAGTTAGGACCCAGACTCCACTGGCCTGGGACATGCCACATGTGAAAATATAAGTGGACCTCTACGGGCCCTGATGGTTCTTTAAGGAGGATTTATCGATTCAAGGAACTTCAAATTAAATGTACACGAGGAACTAATGAGTGTATCACATTTAATAAAATAGAAGTAATCGTATTTGCCTTTTTCCACCAAGAAGAATGAAAAACTATCAAGGTTCTGAGAAACTTGAACACTGCTCTTTTCACAAAAATGTCCTACTTTTATATTTCTGATTGTGCACACTTCAATGACACAACCCCATTTATCATTAAACACTGACCACATTCTGGATTCTAAGCGGTTCATGTGAAAAGGATGAAAGCAAACAGTAAGAATATCATCTGGATTCCTAGGTTGTGAAGGAAAGGGACCTGACAGAGGATCAAGCCTGCCCAGCGGTGCTGGGCGTTCTGTTCGGTCCTCCCAAAGCGGCAGCGTGGGAGACACGCGCTCACTCCTAAAGCTTATCCATCCGAATGCCCATTGCTCGCTTGCCCCAATTCCGGACCTTTCTGGGGCTGCTCAGTCAGGAGATAATCAGAAGCAAAAGTTAGAAAAACCATATGCCATTTGTGGTTTCATATCTCCCTCTTCTGGACAAAGAAGAACTTGCACCGTGAAAGTCTGCTTTCCATTGGCATATTACAACTAAAATAGTACTTTTCTACTTTGTTACCGAGGCTTACCAAAATATATATATTAAGATTCAAAATGCATGTATTTTATCTATCTCTCTATCAATTATCTGTGTATCATCTATCATCTAATTTATGTGTCACAGGTGGATATCGGCAAGTAGGTGGTAGCTTGCCTTGCTTTCTTTCTTCCTTTTCTCCTAAGTCTTTGTGGTATGGAAATCCCCTCAATAAAGTGTTTAAAAATGTTATCAATTGGTAATTTACCCTTGACTTGATGTTTTTCCTCATATTCTGTTATGTACTTTTTGATCCTGTTATTTATCTAGTTCTTCGATGTGGCCCCCCACCTCCCCGCCTGCCCAGAAAGTGAAATTGACTCAGCACAAATCACAAACTTTATGAAACCTGCCCATGTTTCTTTCCTTTCCTTTCCATTTCTCCCTCCCTTCCTATCTATCCTCCTTTCTTTCCTTTTTTTTTCCTTTTGGATCTTTTCTAACTGCTTGAATGAATTTTACAATAACGTAAGAAATATTGGGGAACTAAATATGTGGAAGAGGATAGTCATACATAATATATTCAGGGGGTTTCTCTATTGCTTTTATTACTCATTAAATTGAGCCAAGGTTTTGTTGGATTTACTTTTCATTTATTTGTTTATTTATATGGAAATACATGCATGTGGTATAAAATTCATGTGGTACCAAAATGTATACAGTGGAAGTCTCTTTCATTCAACAGCTTCCTTCCTGAGAGCACTCTCTAGTGTCAGTTCCTTAACACATGTATTTTATTTTTCTAATTTTATTTTAAATTCAATTAACATAAAGTGCATTATTAGTTTCAGAGGTAGAGGTCAGTGATTCATCAGTTGTATATAACACCCAGTGCTCATTACATCAAGTGCCCTATTTAATGCCCATCACCCAGTGACCCCATCCCTCCACCCACCTCCCTTCTAGCAACCCTCAGTTTGTTTCCTATGGTTAAGAGTCTCTTATGGCGGGGCACCTGGGTGGCTCAGTTGGTTAAGCGTCTGCCTTCGGCCCAGGTCATGATCCCAGGGTCCTGGGATCGAGCCCTGCATCAGGCTCCCTGCTTGGTGGGGAGCCTGCTTCTCCCTCTGCCTGCCGCTCCCCCTGCTTGTGCTCTCTCTCTGTCAAACAAATAAATAAAATCTTAAAAAAAAGTCTCATGGTTTTTCCTCCTCTCTGATTTCATCTTGTTTTATTTTTCCCTCCCTCCCCCTATGCTCCTCTGTTTTATTTCTTAAGTTCCACATATGAGTGAAATCATATGATAATTGTCTTTCTCTGACTTATTTCATTAGCATAACACATGTATTTTAAAAAGCTAAATCCTGTGCACATGATGAACAAAATGCAGAGGAATTTCAGGTGGTGAGATATGTTCCTCATTTAACAGAGGAAAAAAGCATATGATCTCAAATACCCTTCTGGCATTTTCCATTAATCCTTTTTACTCATACTTTGAGTAGTTCTCCAAGTGGGTAGGTTCCCAACATCACTATCTCCTGGGAACCTGTTAGAAATGCAGATTATCAGTCCTGCCCCAGATTTACTGAATCAGAAACTCTGGGAGGGGGTCCAACATTCTGTGGTTTCTCAAGCTCCTCAGGTGCTTCTGATGTTTGCTAGAGTTTGAGAATTCTGGTAAATGAAAAGAATCTCAAAGGTGGGGTAGTTTAAAAATTTCCTCAGGTCATCCTCATGCGTGGCTAGCATTAAGAATCTGAGCTGGCCTAACTGAAATTTATCTCTAATTCTAACCCATCTCAAGCTTTTCTCGTTCCCTGCCTTTTCATGCTGGGTGCCCCGCCTTTACTGCCATTTTACAGATAAGAGAGCTGAGATTCAGAGATTGAGTTACTTGTTCCAGAAAAGTAACTGGATATTGGCAGAGCTAGGTCTCAAAACCAGTGTCCTTGGAATCCCTCATGATTGCATTTTCTGTTTTTGCCACACTGCCGCTCCCCTTACTACCATTTATTTCTTTTGTTCATTTTCTATCAGTTTGTTTGCTTTTTAAATCAGTTATTCAGGGGTGGCTGGGGGGCTCAGTTGGTTGAGCGTCTGTCTTCGGCTCAGGTCATGATTCTTGGGTCCTGGAATCAAGCCCCGCGTTGGGCTCCCTGATCTGCAGGGAGTCTGCTTCTCTCTCTCCCTCTGCCCCCCTGCTCGTGTTCTCTCTCAAATAAATAAATAGAATCTTAAAAAAAAATCAGTTATTCCTATGTTCTGAATTCTAATATTTTGTGTTACTTTCACTACATATATCTTCTGTTTGTTGAGGATCTATTTTTTTACTTATCTACTCATTTATTGTTATATTTAAAAAATTCCAGTATAGTTAACATACAGTGTTATGTTGACGATCTTTACGCCTCTCCTTGTGGTATCTTTTGATACTGTTAAACTTATCAACTTTCCCTTGTGGCTTCTGCTTACTGTACCTTTTAAAAGAAATCCTTTCCGGGTGCCTGGGTGGCTCAGTTGGTTAAGCGACTACCTTCGGCTCAGGTCATGATCCTGGAGTCCCGGGATCGAGTCCCACATCGGGCTCCCTGCTCGGCAGGGAGTCTGCTTCTCTCTCTGACCCTCCTCCCTCTCATACTCTCTGTCTCTCATTCTCTCCCTCTCAAATAAATAAATAAAATCTTAAAAAAAAAAAAAGTAAAAGAAATCCTTTCCTATCTCTCTTTCCTTCTCAAATAAATAAATAAAATCTTAAAAAAAAAAAGTAAAAGAAATCCTTTCCTATCTCAAAGTTATAAAGTTATTTTTCCTATATATATTTTAAAAGAGTTTGTAGTTTATAATTTTGCTTTTCATACTTTTTTTTAAAGATTTTATTTTTAAGTAATCTCTACACCCAACATGAGGCTCAAACTTAAAACTAGGAGGTCATGCTCCACCGACTGAGCCAGCCAGGTGCCCCACTTTTCATACTTTTATATTTAACCACCTGGAATTTATTTTTGGGTGTGCTGTGAGGCATGGTTTAATTTCATTTTCCCCGTGTGGATAGTCATCCCAGAACCACTTACTGAAAAGTACGTTGCTTCTAATGATCCACAACGTTCCTGTCATATACCTTTCTATACCTTTTACTTCTTAACTCATTCACGTCTTCTTGGCTACTCCTGACCCTTTGCTATTTTGTTTTATTTATTTTTATTTTATAGGAAATAAAGGAAGAGAAATCCTCAAGCAGACTCCCTGCTGAGCATGAGCCCCGATGGGACTTGCTCCCAGGACCCTGAGATCACGACCTGTGCCAAAATCAGACACTTAACCAACTGAGCCACCCAGGCGCCCCGACCCTTTGCTATTTTAAAAAATGTCCTTCAATTTGGCCCTTTTTGTGTTTCTTCAGGATTACATTCAGGGCATGCATTTTTACCAGTAATACCACAGAAATGACATGTCCTTCATGATGCATCCTTTCAAGAGGCATATGATATTTACTGATCCCATTACCTATAATGTGAAATTCTATCATTTGGTTAAGTTGGTGTCTATCAGGTTTCTCACTGTAAACTTACTATTCTCTCTTCTGTAATTAATAAATATTTTGTGAGGAGGTATTTTGAAACTGTGTAAATCTCCATTTCTTATCAAACTTTCACCGACTGGTTTTAGAACATATCAGGGAAGAATGGTTATTTTGTTGTTGTTGTTGTTTCCTAGGAATGCATATGCCACACTGTAAGAAGGGGAACCATCCCTAGTCAGGTGGGCTAGCTTATGCTGTAACAACAAAGAACCCTCAAATCCCAGTGGCTTACCATAACAGAAGTTTATCCATCTCATTCTCCACGTTCACAGTGGGTTGTTAGAGGGTCTGTTCACTCAGGACACAGGCTGACTGAGGCTCATCCTGACATACACTTTCATAACTGGTGAAGTACAAAAGGGAATGAGGTTAATTATGCATTGTTACTTAAAGCTTCTGCCGGGAAGTGAAACATCACCTCCCCTATACTCAACATGGCTATACCTTTTATTTTAATTTTTTAAAAAATTTTAAGCAATCTCTACACCCCATGTGGGGCTCAAACTGACAACCCCAAGATCAAGAGTCACGTGCTCTACCATCTGAACCAGCCGGGTGCCCCCATATAGCTATACCTATCTTTAAATAGGGGCAGTGATGACCCTCCCCCCTCTCATGTGCTCTCTCTCTCATTCTCTCTCAAATAAATAAATAAAATCTTTAAAAAAAATGAATAGGAGCAGTGAGTGCAGCCTAGAATATCTCAGGAGAGGGGAACTGAAATAGTTGTAAATAGGCCCAAGGACTCCAACATCATGCAACACAGAGCTCAGGTTTTTGCCAAAGAGAGTATGGTAAATTGGACTGTTACCAATATTTTCTCTCTTTCAGAAGGCCGAGTATACACTCCACACTTTTTGAATTCAGGTTTGGCCCTGTGACTGCTTTAACCAATGGAACATGGGAAGAGTGATAGGATGCCAGTTCTGGGCAGCAGTTTTAAGATCCAGGGCATAATTCATCACAGTGCATATCAGTAACTGCCCCTTTGCTATGAACTGTGTTTGTGTCCCTGAAAAATTCATATGTTAAAGCCCTAACCTTCAATGTGATGATATTTGGAGGTGAGGCATTTGGGAGGTAATTAGGTTCAGGTGAAGTCATGAGGGTGGGGGCCCCCATGATGGGATTAGTGTCCTTGTAAGAAGTGGAAGAGACTGGAGCTCATTCTCTCTCTGTCTCTCCGTGAGGACTCAGGGAGATGGTGGCCATCTGCCAGCCAGGAAGAGAGCTCTCACCAGAACCTGACCACACTGGCAACCTGATCTCAGACATTTGGCCTCCGGAACTGTGAGAAATAAATTTCTGTGGTTTAAGCCACTCAGTCTGTGGCATTTTGTTATGGCAACCTGAGCTAAGATACCATTCCTCTTCTCTACCTTGAGAATTGAACATCCCACAGAGAAGCTACTCCTTCATCAGGGTTCTGGAAAGAGAGGACATGTGCAGCCAAGTTGAGCAAAGCCCAGCTGAGCCCATCAGAGTTGTAGTTGACCTGTAACCCCAATGAAATGTGAGCAGGAAATAAACATTTTTTCTTATAAGCCACTAAGATATGGAGGTTGGTTGTTATCATGGCCAGGACTAGGGTGATGGGAGTAAGGCACTCTCCTTGGGTGCAAAATTCACAGAGGTTTCAAACAACTCAATAATCAAGATGAATGAGGGGCGCCTGGGTGGCTCGGTTAAGTGTCTGACTTCGGCTCGGGTCATGATCTTGAGGTCCTGGGATCAAGCCCCAAGATGGGCTTCCTGCTCAGCGGGGAGTCCGCTTCTCCCTCTCCCTCTGCCCCTCCCCCCCCCGCTCGTGCACGCTCTCTCTCAAATGAATAAATAAAATCTTAAAAAAAAGATGAATGATTTTTTTTTTAAGATTTTATTTATTTATTTGACAGAGAAAGACACAGCGAGAGAGGGAACACAAGCAGGGGGAGTGCGAGAGGGCGAAGCCGGCTTCCCGCTGAGCAGGGAGCCCGACATGGGGCTTGATTCTAGGACTCTGGGATCATGACCTGAACCAAAGGCAGACGCTTAACGACTGAGCCACCCAGGCGCCCCAGGTGAATGATACTTTCATGCAATATTTGTGTTAAAATTTCAAAATGCAGAAGAATCCACAATGAACAAAATATCAAAAATTTGAATACAGACAAGATGAGCAGTGTAACCTAGCAAAAGCCCACTAAAGAATTAAAGAAGGTTTTTGTTTGTTTGTTTGTTTTGTTTTTAAGAAGAGTTTTGATGCAACTAAAACAAATCCCAGCTGGAGTTTGGCAACAAGTAAGGAATAGAAAACCGGAAGGGCATAACGAATAAATGTGAACATCAGTTAGAAAACTGATTTTGATATCATATTTCTTGCTTTGTTTTTAGTGAGTTTTAAAAAGCTTTAAATAAAACAAATATCTCAAACAGCAGACTGGAAAAGAGGAACAAACCAAAAAGAGAAAATACCAATAAAAGGCACTTTAGAAATTGAGGTCCAAATGGTACCTTCCTGGCAGGATTAGGGGCTAATCTGGACAGGATGACTGCTTTAAGGAGGCCCCTTCCAGCCTGGCAGAGGATGCCTCTTAGGTTATGTGGTTTTCAAAAACAAGACTTCCAGGCACCTGGGCGGCTCAGTCAGTTGAGTGTCCAACTCTTGGTTTTGGCTCAGGTCATGATCGCGGGGTCCTGGGATTGAGCCCCACGTCGGGCTCTGTGCTTCTCATGGAGTCAGCTTGAGATCGTCTCTCCCTCTCCCTCTGCTCTTTCTGCTTGTGCTCTCTCTCTTTCTAAAATAAATAAAAAGATAGATAGATGATAGATAGATAGATAAACATTACATTAAAACCAAACCAAACCAAAAGAAGGCTTCACTGTAGGTATATCCAGGAAGGAAAGTTGCAACAATTGTTTTCCCTTTTCATTTCAGAAAGATAAATATTTAAAACAATTCAAATATATTTTAAGCAAGATAGACTGTAGAAATCATGCTTGAACCTGAGATAAATTTAAACAGCAGATTGATGTAGCCATCCAGATATTCTGACAAACTGTAGCTCGTCTGCCTAACTTCTTTCAGTAAACAGCCTGCGAATCTATCACCTGCATTGGGATTGATAAAATAAAACTTGTGACCACTGTTATCAGTATGAAAGAGACAAGTATGAACTCTAGGAAACACTAAAAGGTAAAGGCAGCAACATTGGAAAGTATTTCTCAGGGCTTAGTTTGTAGCTTTGTCTTTTAGCATTAGAGACTTTGCAAAATTTAAAGGCTGGTGGAGATTCATTCACAGAATCTGTGGCCCACTGTTTAGCAACACAGTAGGGATTCTGCAGTTAAGGGTTTTAGTTTTGCCATACTCACTCACATATCAGACTGTAAACATATTCACTGGCATAATTTACTCCTTTTTTGAAACTCCTTATTTTAACTGTAAAAGAGGATACATAAGAATCATGGCAATAGGACGCCTGGGTGACTCAGTCGTTAAGCGTCTGCCTTCAGCTCAGGTCACGATCCTGGGGTCCTAGGATTGAGCCCCGCATCGGGCTCCCTGCTGGGCGGGGAGCCTGCTTCTCCCTCTGCCTGCTCTGCCTGCCCCTTCCCCTGTTTGTGTGCGCACTCTCTCTCTCTGACGAATAAATAAAATCTTAAACAAAAGGGCGCCTGGGTGGCTCAGACAGTTAAGCGTCTGCCTTCGGCTCAGGTCATGATCCCAGGGTCCTGGGATCGAGCCCCGCATCGGGCTCCCTGCTCCTGGGGAGCCTGCTTCTCCCTCTGCTTCTCTCTCTCTCTCTCTCTGTCTCTCATGAATAAATAAATAAAATCTTAAAAAAAAAAATCTTAAACAAAAAACAGCAACAAAAAAACCAAAACCAAACCAAAACAAAAAAGAATCATGGCAATAAGATGATTTCAAAAGAAGTACATCCTGATAGTTGAACATCCCAGACCATAATTTCCCCCGTGGAGGCTGCTGGGACAGCAGCTTGGCTTCTGGTATAAATGTAGGACTCCTAGCGACTGAGATTACAAGTTGAAAAAAAGAACACAGTTTCCTTTCTACTGGTAACTTTAAAAAAAATCTGTATTTCTGCTACAGAAAACAACCCAACTAGAGTATATAAAACTCAAAGATACATTTTTGTCGAATTGGCTTACTTAACTGTGGTCCTTAATACAGTATTTTTAACTACTATATTTCTACCATGTTTCTTAGAAAGATGTAACTGATGACCAAATGCCAATAATTGGTGATGTTTGTGAAAACTAATTCTCATTAGACATTTAAATCATTCCATATTTATGGAGGACTTATAAATTATTATTATTTTTATTGAGGTATAATTAACATATAACATTACATTACATTTAGGTGTACAACATGATTCAATATTTGTATATATCAGGAAATGATCATCACAATAAGTCAACATCCATTCCCATCCATAGTTGCAAAAATTTTTTTCTTATGATAAGGACTACATTAGAAATTATTGATACCATATTAAACTTTATATTTCAGAAGTTCTACTTGCCAGATATAGCTTTCGCTCAAATTATTTTATATATCAAATAATGTATTTCATATGTAAGGTTTTCTACATTATACTTTATAATTTCCTAAATTTGGAATTAATCACAGTAACATCATATTATTTCTGCAGCAGAAATTCGCTACCTGAAAAATAGATTATTTTATTTAAAAATTTTGCCTAAGCCAAATATAAGTTTGGAGAGCAGTGAAAGTATGGAACTTGGTAATTTTTTGGAAGGATAGGGAGGAATAAATAGGAATTTACAGATTCTAGCTTGAGAAACAGCATGGTTAATGACACCATTTCCTGAGATTAAGGTTTGAGAGAAAAGAGTTGTGTGTATGTGTGTTTTGGAAGAGGAAGACAATGAATACAGTTTTAGTTGTATAGTTTAAGATGCATGAAAGACATCTAAAAGGAACTAAAAGAGTCACTTTGGGACCAGTGACACATGGAAGACACTGTGAGAAGCCAGACAACTTGCAGCAAGTGGGACTCCAATTCCTTCTGAGAACTACTATCCCAATGAGCCAGTTTTTCAGTGGTTCCCTCTGTGATGAGCTCACTCAATGGATGGAGATGACTAAAACCCTTTGCCTGCACTGCTGGGTGGTTCCATAGACCTAGTGGCAGTTAACTTGAATAGCTTATAACCATCCCAGAAGCCCTTCTCCTCCTCAACCAGGAATGTCTCAGTTCCAGCAGATCTTAGAAGAGAAGGAAAATGCTGCCCCAATGTCCCTTTGCTGGCACTGAGAGATGCCACCAAATCTATTTATCCTTTATTTTTAAAAAAGATTTAATTAATTTATTTGAGAGAGAGAGACAGAGAGACAGAGTGTGAGAGAGCACATGAAGGGGCTGCAGCAGAGGGAGAGGCAGAGGGAGAAGCAGGCTTCCCATTGAGCAGGGAGCCTGATGCGGGGCTCCATCCTGGGACTCCAGGATCATGACCTGAGCCAAAGGTGGACACTTAACCAACTGAGCCACCCAGGCACCCCTCTACTTATCCTTTAAATTCCACTCAAGACAAGTTTGGATGCTTTACCCCTGGACAGACAGGTCTTTTCTGAATTCCGATAGCTCTTTGTAAATTAGTCTACTGGAATTCTTAGCATGAATATTCTGTAATATTTATGTAATTTTCTCTTCCATCAGGCTGTGAACCCTTGAGGACAGAACTTTTTTTTTTTAAATTCCTAACATTTAAGTAAATTCCTATAGGGTATGTTACAAAATATTTAATGTACAAATGTATTCTGCTGCCTGGCTACTCCTTGAGGTGGAAAATTCTCTGGTATTGACAGAAAAACAATCTGAAATACTGCAGTTCCATTCCAGCATTGGCCTCAGCCTGTATTTTGGGTTTAGTGAAACTTTGCAAATGTTTTAAGCTTTAAGCTTTAAGCTTTATGGACTCCAATTTTGTAATGCCAAACACCAGAACCTTGTAGGCAGATTCCCAACTAATTCTAGAGGCAACTGATAGCTTGGAGTTGCCTCTTAAAAAGTAACGCACAAACTCCATATAATAGGAATTCCAGGTCTAAGAAAGTGTGGGGGAAATTTAGACTTGTTGGATACCTAGGGCCATCATGTATGAATTATGACCAAATTGTACATCCAGGCACCTACTCCAACAAAACTTGAGTGATCTAAAGGTCTAACTCTGTCAGATTTATCCACATACATTCTTGACACAGTATGTGATTATTCCCAAATTATGTAACTGAGCATGTATTAAAATATTTAAATTTAATCCTATTGTTAAGTAGTAAGGAATGAAAAATGAATTAGAAATTAGTATTTAGGGGCACCTGGGTGGCTCAGTCGGTTAAGCGGCTGCCTTCAGCTCAGGTCACAATCCCAGGGTCCTGGGATCGAGCCCCATATTGGGCTCCTTGCTCAGCGGAGAGCCTGCTTCTCCCTCTTCCTCTGCCTGCTGCTCCCCCTGCTTGTGCTCTCTCTCTCTCTGTGTGTCAAATAAATAAAATCTTAAAAAAAAAAAGAGAGATTAGTATTTATTTAGCATTTACTATATATATTGGATACTTTATATATTATTTCTTTTTTAAAACTTAACCTAGGAGGTACCATTGTCTTCATTTTACATTGAAAAGAACCAAGACTCAGGACACTTAGATGGCTTCCCCAAGGTCCCCAGGTAGTAGGTGTGGAGGCAAGGTTTCAACCCAGGTTCTATCTGACTCCAAAGCTGTCTTTCCACCACAGAATGCTGCTTCCCTAGAGTGGATTTGAATGGATGAGAAGAGTTGATAAATGTTAAATCATCTGACCTAGTAAAAGTGAGTTTGAGTAACATCTTAACTTCATTTTCAGGAGTGACCCAATGATGGAGCACTTAGTCGACATTACATAGATAATCTAGGGTCTCTGAGGGTACCTCAAAGAACATTTATACATACACACACACACACCAAGTATTAGAAATGACCTTAAAAATCAGATCTTAGCTCAAAAAGATAATTAACAGTTACCCTTTATTATTCATTAAAAATGAACTTTCTAAAATATTAGTAAATCTCATTTTTAGCTCTGTTTTGAAGTGCTGATACCAGTGGAGTAACATTTTTCTTCTTTGAACCTTTTCTTGTAAAATTAGGGTTTTCTCTTTTTCTAAAACAGCAGGAAGTTCATTCCAGTTCTTAATAAAGATAAAAGGAGCGTCCATGGACTTGAGTAGCTGCAGAGGAGAATTACGGTAAACAGATGCATTTCCACAGCTGCCGGCTGTCCTGACATCTTCTACCACGGGAACAGAGCCATAGGAGCAAGCCTCGTATATTCTATAACATTCTGTGTTTACTCCTACTGGGCACAATGTGAGATCACTCTGAAGCAAAGCATCTTGATAATTCTTAAGGCTTTCATTTGTTTCCTGAGGCTGCCACCTAAAAAAATCAGAAAAACAACGGTCATTTTCACTTTACTAAGCATGTTTTTTGTGAGAGAAAATGTCAGCTACAGGAAATGGTAAACACATTACAGAGATGACAGGCAGAAGAGAGAAATAAAATCTTGCCCAAATAGATTTCTTGAGAACATTTAAGAATTTGAAAAGTTTACAGCGACATATGTTTAAATCTAGTAGTCACCATAAAATTTCTGAATGAACATTAATCCAGCCAATATTTTCTTTTCTTTAAAGATTTTATTTTTATTTTATTTTATTTTTTTAATAATTTTTTTTTAAATTTTTTATTTATTTGCGAGAGAGAGAATGAGAGACAGAGAGCATGAGAGGGAGGAGGGTCAGAGGGAGAAGCAGACTCCCTGCCAAGCAGGGAGCCCGATGTGGGACTCGATCCCGGGACTCCAGGATCATGACCTGAGCCGAAGGCAGTGGCTTAACCAACTGAGCCACCCAGGCGCCCTAAAGATTTTATTTTTAAGTAATCCCTACACCCAACGTGGGGTTTGAACTCACAACCCTGAGGTCAAGAGTCTCACGCTCTACCAACCGAGCCAGCCAGGCAGGCACCCCCAGGTCTTCTTTCTCTACCCCACCCTCCAAAATCCTGCCCTCACAGCGCTTACATTCGAGTTCCAGTGATGGAGATGGAGAGTAAACAAGTCAGGTCAGTATGTTATTTAGGTGTTAAGTACTATGAAGAAAAATAAAGCAGAGAAGCGAGGAGAGAGTTTCTGAGCCAGCAATGTTGCAGTTTTAAGGAGGTAATCAGGGAACGTCTCGTTGCAGGGGCATCTGAGCACAGAGCTGGAGGTGAGGCAGCAAACCACGCAGACATTTCAGCGGGGAACCGAGTGCAGTACAAATACAAAAGCCACGAGATGGTGTGTGCCCGGCAAGGCCAAGGAACAGCAAGGAGCCCAGGGTGGCTGAAGCAGGATAGCAGAGGGGAAGAGGAGGGAAGATGAGGTCAGAGCATCCCATCATGGAGGGTTGTGATGGGAGGGGTGACTGACCTGACCCGTGTTTTATCAGAATTAATCTGGCCCTTGTGTTGAGAATAGACTGTACGGGGGCAAGGGTAGAAGTTGAGAGACCTTTAGAAAGCTAGACTTTCTCTCCCAACTGTTCCTGTTTTCTCAGTGAAATAAGCAATAGTGTCAGAAGGTAATGAAAAGAGAAGAAGGTACGAAGCAGTCTTGTAGGAGAGAGGGAGAACACACGGACAAGGGGAACGTATGATTGCTGGGCACTTGAGAGTCAAGGTCACGTATTTAAAATGAGGTCTATTGGCACAATTCTGTGTGTGTGTGTGTTTGGCCACATGGTGCAGGTAAGAGAGCTGGATTTTACCAGAGTTAGGGTTTGCTCCATTAGGGAACTAGGTATTTGAATGTGTATCAGTCGTAGTTGACTATGAAATTTTAGAGTGGAAAAGAAGAAAGTAAAGATGAGGTGAGCAAAGGACAATGAAAAGTAGTAGGAACAATGAATTATAAATCCCAGCTAAATTGTTGGAGTCAATTAATTATAGGGAGTGAGCTGGAATGACAGAAAATGGTGGTTATAGAGAGAGATGCTGGAACTTGAGATCACAAAGATGAAGTATGTGTAATGATAAGGTCTAAGAAATGAGCAGGACACTGCATGGCCAAGGCCAACTGGAGGACCAGATCATTGGAAGACAGGCGGTAAAGGAACAGTAAGACAAAAGTGGCAGAAGGACCATCTATATAGGTTGGGAATCACCAAGAATTAGGTTGGAGTAACATGGGAGAGTGAGAGTGTGCCAGAACTAAACTCTTCATGGAAGTAAGGAGATAAACCCCAGGGTCAGTAAATGACTTCAAAGAAAAAGAGCAATGGATGGTTTTGTTTGGTGACAAGATATTCAGAATGGGAGGTTGTAGGGAGGGAAAGGGGAGAATGGTCTGGAAGCAGCAATGAGAAGCAAGGAGGACACCTACTCCACCTCCCGGCTCAAGGCTGTAAGAGGAATTGCAAGAATAATTCTATTCCTACAATAAACTTTGATATTTTACACTGCCCTCATTCATTCCTTTCCTGGTACACTGTCCCCCTATGGCTCTTTACATTTGCTTTCCCTCTGCC
Organism: Mirounga leonina; assembly: GCF_011800145.1. NCBI lineage: Eukaryota > Metazoa > Chordata > Mammalia > Carnivora > Phocidae > Mirounga > Mirounga leonina. The sequence goes on from NW_023270314.1 coordinate 16,370,255, forward strand.
TGGACTACCCTTCTCCTAAATAGACACAGAGTTCACCCCTGCACTTTCTTCAGGCCTGTGCTTATCTGTAATCTTCATACTGGAGTTTTCCTTAGCCATTCTATAACAGCAGGTGCTCCACTCTTGATCCCTAGTCCTCCCTACATCCCTCCTCTGCTCAGCTGTTTTTACATGGCATCTATCATGTATCTGACACACAATATATTTTACTGGTTTGTCTCCTCCAACAAACATTTAAGTTCTAAGAGGGCATGGACTTTTGACTGTTTTGTTCACTGCTGTATCCTTCATGGCTGAGATAGTTTCTGGCATATAGCAGTTGCTTGAAAAACAGTTGTTGACTGAATGGATATAGTATGGTTACATTAACTCTGCATCTGTTCTTAGAGTTGGGAGTTATGCTTTCAAAAAGAGAATATCTGCTACAATTAATATATTTTTAGATCTGGAAGGACATTTTTTAGGCATTTCTTCTCTGATGAGTCTACACATGAAATTGCATTTGTTTATTTAAAAACAAAAGGAATAATTCCAAGATTTCTTCCTTCACTCCATGAACACCTGTTTCATGATTACCATGCAAAAGATGGAAGGAAGTTAAATCCATCCATCCATCCATCCATCCATCCATCCATCCATCCATCCAACCATCCACTCCCCATTTATCCTAGGCCTATTTGTGTAAGGTCCTATGTTAGGTCTGGGGATTCAAAGAATAGTATGTCCTGTTCTCCTGTCCTCAGGGTGGTGTCAGTTCCCTGAAGGTGTGAGGAGTACTTCATGGCACTCTTGGAACACTGAAACTGGTCGACCAAACATCTCAGGGATGAACCTAAGACCTTACTGGCACTCATAATCGTTGTGTGTCAGGTCTAACTGACAAATATCATTGAGGAATCTCAGACAATTGACATTTGCATAGTTTAGTTACTAGCATTTCTCTTCAGGATGGACTCTAGCTATAGGAGATTCTCCCCATTTTAAATGCATACAACCCAGTTTCTACACAGCCTTAATTACCGATATATCTTCTGCAGAAAGACTGGTATTAATGAAGCTAACAATGTCTCTTTGGAGACCTGTGCTGCTACATAATGCAACTCTCGAACTAGAGAACAAAATGGGTGAATCAAGTAAACATAGAACTTACTGTTCTCTTGCTGAAACCCAACAAAGCTTATCATTCCCATCTTGTTTCAAAATGTTCATTAGTGCTTGTCTGGATGAATTTTCATAAACGGTTCCTAAGAAATTACATAAGTAGGGCCTTTCATTATGCAGCATTGACCAACTTGCCTCCACCACAGGAAAATTCCTGTATCTACAGAAATAAGTACATATGAGTTAACAACATACGACAATAGGATTGGCAAATTACTGTATAACCTAACATCTTAGGTAGCATCATGATGCAGAGAGAAGAGATTTCAAGTATGATTTTCTAAACCTCAAACTGTAATTTTCCATGCTTACTTTGGAAAAGTCCCTGAATCTACTAACTTAAAAAAATAACCTCACATTGACATCTTTTACGAAATTGCTATAGAGATTAAGTGCCTGAAATGTTTTTTTTTACTCTTCAACTTCCACTTGTGGTTATAAGGAAGGTTGAAATCAAGACCTTCAAGGTATAAATAATCCACATTCATAATGATCATGCTTTAATGACTGTTGTAGCCAGGTGATGGAAGATTACAGAATAGACATTTCTATAGCAAAGAGCTCCAATTTTCCAAAGGCTTTTATTTTTTATTTATTTATTTTTTAAAAGATTTTATTTATTTATTTGAGAGAGAGAGAATGAGAGAGCAAGAGCACGAGAGGGAAGAGGATCAGAGGGAGAAGCAGACCCCCCCACTGAGCAGGGAGCCCAATGTGGGACTCGATCCCGGGACTCCAGGATCATGACCTGAGCCGAAGGCAGTTGCTCAACCAACTGAGCCACCCAGGCGCCCAAAACATTATTATTATTACTGAAGCATGAGACCAAACCATATTTTTTTCCATGGAAAAGATTGTACCTGGCCTCCCAGATGATACCAGAACTACATTTATTACAAATTTAAAGTACAATCTTCCTGATTCAGAAATTCAGGTCTTAGAGTCTAAAAACATGTAATAATATTTTGTACTTACGTTGCCACTCCTAAAGGCCACTGAAAGATATCCACATCATTAACCCAGGGGCTGTCATATATTATGAAAAGCAGCTCCACAAAGCCTCCATTTCTTTTGAGGAACTGGTTTATCCATTCATTATTACAATGTTCATTTCCAAGCAACACAACGGCAAGATGCTGGAGTTTTTGAGTTTGCACTAAATTTTGTGCATAAAGTAACCACTGGGTGGCATAAAAGATCTTAGTTTTTTCTCTCCCATTTAGAATGAGTACCACGTTATTCACATCAATGGGAAAGTACCCTGGGACTACAGCTGGGCCAGTGATGAAGCTGTTAAAACAATACAACAAAACAAGAACAAGAGACAAACCAACAAAAACAGAACAAAGGTATTTGAGATCAGAAATTTTTAATCATTTTACATAAAATCTACAATGAGATTTAATCTGTATTCTTTCTAGAAACATAATTTCTATAATACAAGTTTTCCTGAACAAGTTTGAATGATAGAGCACGGATGTCAATTAATGGGAAGCTTTGGTTGTAGTAAGATCAACTGCATATGATAATCAGAAATGTGGTAGCTTTGTTGTTGCTTTTAACCACATTCAGAATACGTGCTGGCCAGAGTTTGAGCTGGTGAACTATTCACAGTTGAATCGTGTGAAACTCTGTATAGTTCCTCCTCTGTATAGTGTAAGCAGTTCCCACCTCTTTTATGTGGGAGTTACTGTTAACGTTCTTTATCTGAATGAAATGTAAGTGATGAATTGAGAAAGGGAGGATGGAGGTTAAGTCTCAAAAATATAATGTTAAGGAAAAAAGCAAGCTGCAGAATACTCATAAGATATGACAATTCTATGTAAATTTGAAAGTGCAATATAAAAATTGTGCTTAAATCTAGTATAAGTACAAAAATAAAAATATGAATGGGAGGATACACACCAAATTCATTACAGGGGTTGCCTCTGAGGAGGAAGAAGAGAAGAGGAACTGGGAAATAGTACAAAGAAAGCTTCCCTTTTACTGGGAATATTTAATTCTTTTAAGAGGAAAGTTAAATATCTGAAGCAAATATGACAGAGAGCTAGAATATGTTGGTTTTGCGTGATGGGTAAATGAGAATGTGTTATTTTATTCTCTGTGAAAAAGAAACAATATCGTATCTGTACTACAATTTTAATTACATAATGCTATACATAGAAAAAAGACTGGAAGTAGACATGACAAAATGTTGTCTAACCCTGTTTTTGGAATTCTGGGCACAGCGGAGTTATGAGTGATGACAACATCTTCTGAATTTTCCAAGTTATTGTAATAATCACTTATTAGTCTTTTTAATTATAAGCCTATCTTAAAAAAAGAAAGATGTAATTTTAAAAAACAAATGAACTTGTAAAATCTGAGTACTGAATTTTTTAAAACTCTGTTTATTGTGCTTTAAACAATGCTATTGCTTTATTAACTACCAGCTGGCCTGGCTTGCAAAGGGCAGTGGATGCTCTGGGCTCAGGGTCTGTGTAGGATGTGAGGAGGAGGCGATGATCGGGAGGCTGCTTTGAAGGAAAGGAAATGGTCTGGAGGGCAGGCCCAAGAGACCTTAGATTTACTTCCGGAAATGGGTAGACCTTGTAAAGGAGTCATGGAAAGCTATGGCCACGCCATCAAGAAAATGAAGAAACTCTTGGAAATCTAGCTGCCCATTGTCCATTTTCTTCATCATGTGGTCAAGGACACCAGAGTCCTTCCAGTTCTTTGTGAAGGCAGCCAGTTTTGTATTCACGAAGGCTAGGAGCTCTGTCTTGGGAGAGCGTGCAGTTGTTACCCTCCTTTCCAGCAAACTTCTGGAAAACAGCAATCAGAGACTCCATGCACGGCTCAGGCTCAGTAGGGCTGGACATTTTTGCCACGTCTGCGTGCAGTGGGCGAGGAGGCTGTGACCGGGCGGCAGCGGCGCTGCCAGAAGTTTATTTATTTTTAAGTAATCTTTACATCCAATGTGGGGCTCAAACTCACAACCCCAAGATCAAGAGTCACATGCTCTACTGACTGAGCCTGCCAGGTGACCCTCACAGGATTATTTTGAAGACTAAATGCATTAACAGATGTACAGTGCTTAAAACAGTATCTGGCACATAGGAATCACTATAGGAGTCTTGCTACTGTTATTAGTTCTATTATTTTTACTATTACTTAAATAGGTACTGCAACATCTCCCTACCTTCCCTTCTCCTTTCTGTTTCCAGAACTGAATATTATCTCTCCTTCATGTACCTGCACAAAAGCCTTATTGATACATTCTTTATATTAATATGTTCAACTCGGTTACAAGCCAGACCAGTTCTGCCAAGCAATAGCTCTATCTCTACTCATATCTATCATATATTGATTTACAGTTTAATTTCATAGGGCAACTTCATTTTTAATTTCTTAGGAGGAATCTTACTTCTGCTCATCATGGCCTTTACTTATCCTTAAAAGACTGCCTTCAGAGTCCTGTAATGTCCATTTGCAGGAATTATCACAAGATATATAACTGTCCATCTATTCGATAAAACAAAAGCTAGATGCCAAATTATGTATTGTTATCAGAGTTCAATTATGGTATTTTCAATTAACATCTGCTACTTATGAAAAGGTTAAAAAAAGAGAAAAAGTTGAACTTATTTCTAAAGATCAAGATACTGAGTAAGTTTTAATTTACATTTTGTAAAATTCACCCATTTTGGGGCACCTGGCTGGCTCAGTTGGAGGAGTGTATGACTCTTGATCTTGGGGACATGAGTTTGAGCCACACGATGGGTATAGAGGTTACTTAAAAATAAATAAATAAAATCTTTAAAAAATAAATAAAATCTTAAAAAACATAAAAACCTGTTTACTTTTCAAGAATGATTACTTTGAAAAGATACATGAAATGAAATTGCTTTCTAAGTGTCTAAAAACTAAACAAGAATTAAAAGAGCAGAGAAAACTCAAATGAAATTGAGATTAACCATAGCTTTTCTTTTTGATTTCTGTGGGAAGTAAATGGAAACCTAATAGAAACCTGAATCTTTGGTTGACACCTTTTTCCCTAATAGTATAATTGTTACATGAAATAAGCATTTAAAATAATTATTTTTATTTCAATAAGAAAGCAAAATCTTTTTTTTTTTTAAATATTTTATTTATTTGACAGAGAGAGAGGGCACAAGCAGGGGGAGTGGCAGGCAGAGGGAGAGGGAGAAGCAGACTCCCCGCTGAGCAAGCAGCCCAATGTGGGACTTGATCCCAGCACCCTGGGATCATGACCTGAGCCGAAGGCAGTTGCTTAACCAACTGAGCCACCCAGATGTCCCAAGAAAGAAAATCTAATAGAAAATAGCACTCTTTCATACAGCAATATTATCACATTTTTTTCTAAAGAAAATAATCGCAATTCTACCTATTTAAAAATCTTTAGAAAATATGGAATCATAGATAAAAGTTTTATAAAAATAAAAACTCAAAAAGTCTTAATGATACATTGGTTTTACTGAATCTGAAAAAAGAAAAAAAGATTTCTGGGGGAGCCTGGGTGGCTCAGTCGATTAAGTGTCTGCCATTGTTCGGCTCAGGTCACGATCAGGGTCCTAGGATTGAGCCCCGTGTTGGGCTCTCTGTTCAGTGGGGAGTCTGCTTCTCCCTCTGTGTTCTCCCTCTCTCTCTCAAATAAATAAATAAAATCTTAACAAAATAAAAATAAAAAAAAGATTTCTGAGTAATTGCATTAAAATGATAATCTATACCATCAAATCATGAAAGACTCGTATATAAATGTTTTTATAAAATTTTCACAACTCATAACAATAGCTTTGCTTCCACTTGAGTATTATAAAATATGTGAACATGACTAGTATATGAAAGAGAAAAACAAAAATACTTTTAAGTTTATATATTATTCCTTCAAGATATGGAATATTAAATGCTTATCAACAATCAAATGTTATAAAATTTGGAGCATGAACTTTCCCATATAATCAGAAATGTTTTGATAAAAATGAAACCGACAAAATTAAAAAAAGGAAGCATTTTGTAAAAATGTTCAGGTAAACTATAACTACAATATATATATTCATGAGATTCACTTTTCTATTCTTCACAAGTTGAACTGGAAATATTGTCTCTAAATATGTTTTCCTCTGATTTTTCTCCTCGTATTTATATAAAACATTGTATAGAAAGACAGCAAACGTTAATGTTGCACAATTAATACCTGTAATGTGTTCTTCCTACAACTGAATTTCCTTCTCTCCACTGAGCAGTCACATCGGTGGGATCAAGCAAGCCTTCAAAAATATGCTCCCAGAGATACAAACCTGGTAATCAATCAAACAAACAAACAAACAAACAAACAAAAAACAAGAACAAATCCATTTACTGTCTGGTTTACTCTGGTGTGTGAGATGAGTTTATGTTCTGCTCATTTATATAAGTTGACCAGGAAAGCAAACTGTATTCCTTTTTGGTCCCCTGGCAGGCAGTTCTGCCATGCAATAGCTCAAAATCACCAATATGGTGGTTAAGGTATGAGAGACAGAATTCAGAGCTTGTCAGTGTGAAATGTGGCAGAATGTGGGTTACATCAAAGACAATAACCTCTCTTACTCTAAACCTGAGAAACCCCTAATTTTCGTTGGACTTTTACTACCTACTTCAACCTGACATGTGTTATAATGTAAGTTACTATATGATTAGAATGGCTTCTATATCCTAACAAACTAGGGGAATTCACCATTTTGTGCCAAACACCACCAGAGGAGCTCATGCATATATGTATACAGTCAATACATCAGGGAGATAGTAACTCTTCTTCACTTGAACACACATCCCTCACTGCATCATGCCCTCTGCAGACAAATGCCTTTGCATCTTTCTCCTTAGGGTGACCCCTGATATTTTACTGTGATTTCACCTGAATGAAAACTCTGAGTAGAGGAAAGCAGAAGGAAGTAATCTGGGAGCCCTGTTTTACTTATTGACAGATGTGCTTTATTCCATTCTCATTATGCCCTGGTACTAAAAGGACACACACAAAATGACTGTGTTTAAACACTTAGCCAACCAGATAAAGCTTTCCACGTGTGGTGGCCCAATAATGCCTCCCTGTCCACCCAAGATGGCCGAGGATGTAATCTCTAGAATCTACGAATACACTATCTTACATGGCAAAAGAAACTTTCTATATGTGATTAATGATGCTGAGGCGGGAAGGTTATCCTGGATTATCTAGATAGGCCCTAGGTAATCATAAGTTTTCTCACGAGAGAACACTTGATTCACGAGAGGGAACACGAGAGGGAAGCAAGGGTGTCAGAGTGAGGGAAGGAGGTATGAGGATGGAAGCAGAAGTTGGAATGATGTGGGGCCATGAGTCAAGGAATGTGGGTAGCTTGAAGAAGGTGCAAAAGTCAAGGAAACAGATCCTCCTCTAGAGACTCCAAAAAGAATACAACCCTGTGGACACTTTTTAGACTTCTACCTTCAAAAACGTAAGATTATAAGTTTATGGTGACTATGGTTAATAATACTGTTTTATATATTTGAAAGTTGCTAAGAGAGTAGATCTTAAAAGTTCTCATCACAAGAAAAAAAGTATGTGTGGTGATAGATACTAACTAGACTTATTATGTTGATCACTTCACAAAATATAAATATCTCAAACCATTATGTTGTATACCTGAAACCAATAAAATGTTATATGTCAATTATATTAATTAAAAAAATAATAAAATTGTGTTGTTTTAATTCACTAAATTTTTGGTAACTGCTTATGGCAGGAAACTAGAGATTATGGTACCTGGAAATGAGATACTGCTGTAATAAATTCTCAAAAATATGGAAGTGGCTTTGGAATTGCATAATGGGAAGACGCTGGAAGAACTTTGAGGAGCTTGATTTATTTATTTATTTATTTTAAGGATTTTTAATTTATTTATTTGACAGAGAGAGACATAGCGAGAGCAGGAACACAAGCAGGGGGAGTGGGAGAGGGAGAAGCAGGCTTCCCGCGGAGCAGGGAGCCCGATGTGGGACTCGATCCCAGGACCCTGGGATCATGACCTGAGCCGAAGGCAGACGCTTAACGACTGAGCCACCCAGGCGCCCGAGGAGCTTGATTTAGAAATGCCTACATTAGATTGCCTTGGACAGGTTATAGGTAGAAGTATGGGTGTTAGTGATTCAGCTGGTGGGAACTCAGAAGAGAAAAAGCACAGTAGAAACAAACCATTTACTGGTTTTTATAAGCACTTAAGCAGACTATTAGTAGAAATATGCAGGTTAAAGTGCTGCTGGTGAGGGCTCAGAAGGAAATGAAGAACATGTTACTAGAAACTGGAGAAAAGGGGATCCTGGTTATAATAGCACCAGAATGCTTAGTTGAATTGTGTCTAGAAGTTATATGGAAAGTGGAAAGTGTAAATGATAAACTTGGATATTTAGCTGAAGAGATTTCCAAGTAGTGTTGAAGCTGTGGCCTGGTTTCTTCTTGCTGATTATAGTAAATATAAGAGGAAAGAGTGATTGAGTGAGTAACTTAAGCAAGAAGGAGCCAGGTCTTGATGGTTTGGGAAATTCTCAGCTTGTTCAATCGCAAAAGGGTGAAAAATTAGGAGATTCACTGTCAGGAAGGCGTGTTTCTGAAAGAAGGTGACAGATATAGTTGAGTATCTTTTTGCTAGTGCCTCAAAAGGATTAAAAGCTTAAAATATTCAGTCACATAGAGGGCTCACTGAGAATATTAGGGGTGTAACTTATGGGTCTCCTCAGCCATCTCAGCAGAAGCCAGAAACAAGAGATGAGATTCTCCAGGAAAGACCTGGAAGAGTCCTTGTCTGATGGAGTGAATTTCCTGTGATTGGAGACCCACAAGCTTCTTGAAAATGTTCTATCAGCAGAAACACTGCTGGCTTGGACTAAAGGGGACAGAGAGCTGTTGAAATGAAAGAAGGGTATTGATTCCCCAAATCCTACCAGTAGGATACCGGCTGATAAAACCACTGAGTGGCAAGCACATGCTACCATTCATGACAAAGGAAGGATGACTGCAAGGATTGAGAGCTGCAAGACCAGAAGCAAAGTTCTGAGCCACAGGTTTTTCCCAGGCCTTGAAACTTAACAGTTTGCCTGGCTGGAATTTAGAATTGCTTGGACCAGTGACTCCATTTTCCTCCCCCTCCCCTCCACTTTTTAAAAAAGATTTTATGTATTTGAGAGCAAGAGTGAGAGTGAAAGCAAGAGAGAAAGAGAGACGCACACACACACACAGAGTGCCAGTGGGGGAAGGGGCAGAAAGAGAGAGAGAGAGAAAGAATTCCAAGCCAAGTCTGCACTGAGCACAGAGCCCGACACAGGGCTCGATTTCACGACCCTGAGATCATGACCTGAGCTGAAATCAAGAGTCTGACGTTTAACTGACTGAGCCACCCAGGTGCCCCTTTTTCCCTCCTTTTCGAATAGGAATGGAATTGGAATCCTATTTGCCTGGGAAATAGGTTGATGAAAAGTAGTGTTTGATAAAACTCATCTAGTCACTTTGTGCTTACTGAATTGCAAAGAGAAAAGTCTGGAAACATGAAAACCTGTGAAGAATAGAATTAATTAAAAACTAGAATGGGGAAATGGGAATTTAAAGGATGAAATTAATATTAGAGATTTTATAAAGAAAAAAGTTGCTAGAACTTGATGATTGGAGCCTGGGTCTAGGTACTTGAAATCTGGAGGTCAGTAGTAATCTTCAAGGATGTATATTTGCATGCAAGCAAATTTATGAAACACTAAGGGCAAAGCGTCATTCTCTGATTACTTTCTTCTCCTCTGGTCCTTTCTACCTTATTCTACGATATACCTTACTGTAGATAAATCCAATGTTTAAAGGCCCAACAAAGCCCCTTTTAATTCGCTTAATTCTTTCTGACTCTTGTAACCCTCATTTAGGGTCCCATTCTCTGATTGAGCATAATATATAACTTGGAACCCTAAAATCTCATGATACTCAGAGCAAAAATGCTTTTGTGGGTATTCAAGTTTAATTAACTATATCCTATATCCCCCTCTTACATATTTATAATGAACACTGGCATATTAAGGGCTGTGAGAATGGCCTGTAATAAAGAACCCTGTTTAACTTTGTTCAGTTTAATGTTTCCCAAATTTGTTTGGCCATCATGTGCAGGGGCCACATCTTATATTTGTGTGTCAAGTGTCCAATAAATACATAAATTCATGAAAATTCAGTTGACATAGGCATTTCTATATAATGATGCTTACATTCTACTTTGTATCTACAAATAAAGCTGTACTCAGCTAAAGACCAATGACACATATCTGTGTACGTGTATTTCCACAGATACTAACAGAAAGGAGAAATGAAATATTAAGGAAAAGTAAAAAAATGTATCATGATGATTTAACAAATGATGAAGTAGACTAAATGCATTAAAATGAACTGAATTTAACATTAATAAAGTACATTTAGGATTCTTTTTACATGTCTTAGCTCTATACATTAACTTACCAATGGCAGCTTTCCCCCAGATTTGTACACGGAAGTCTGTTTTCCCTTTTGTGGATTTATTTAATATTTGAAGGCTAGTTTTAAATCTGTGTTGTTGCTCATTTTTTTCATCTCCTTCCCAAGGATTCCATTCTTCACTTCCCAAAGTAGATTGTTCTGTGTTTTAAAAAGAGTAACCGTGTTTATCAGTAAGGTAGAGCTGCAGATGTAAATAAATTCAAGCCCTTTAAATTAGATGTGAGGGCGTGCTAATTTCAGCTTTTCATAGAGGTAAAGCAACTGCATCTGAACTGTTTAAACACAAACAATAAAAAAAAGGAAATCAGAATTTTCATTAAATCTTTATTCTGAAAGATCTTAGAAATAGAATGTTAACAGCAGACACAAAATCATCTCTCCCAAATGAAACCTTCTAAACTAACTGGATAATATGTATCAAGTTTAACTCTCGCTATTCTTTATGGATTGTGTATACGTAACCTATACATAAAAACTTGACTTCAGAATGGAAAGTGTCCAACAGTTTTAGATACTACTGTGCACAATTCTGAAAAAAGGGAGCGGTAAGTCTGAGTCCGATTCTGACATAGGTCAAAATCCAGGACAGAGGACCACCATTTGGAGGTACGGCACCCAGGCCTTCCCAAATCGCTGCAAGATTAGCGAAGGCTCTCTGTGCCAAGGAGGAAATGAGGTCTTAAACCCAGCGGCATTCCCAAGAGTCTCCGACATTCTGCGACAATGCCTCGCAGGTTCAAGTCCTGTTTCACGGAGCGCGCGCCAGTCAGCTTTGAAGGTGGGGAGTGGGGCTGGCGTGTGAGATTCGGGCGAGGACTGAGACAGCCGCACACGCTCCGAGCCCGAGCCCAGGGCCCGCTACCGAGAGCTGAAGGGGAGGCGCAGCCTGGAGCCCGGGGCACCCCCGGACCCGCGAGCCGGGTCTGCAGCCGCCCAGGGTCCTACCTCGGCCGCGCCTCTCCCGCGCCGGGGCCGCCCCCTTCCTTAGGCCCCGCAGAGACGCGGCCGGCGCCCGGCGGCGGCGCCCGAAGAAGACGTGGTAGGCGGCGTAGAGGGAGAAGAGGCAGTACAGGGCGATGAGAAACGAGCAGAGCCGCTTCCGCGTCAGCCGCATCCCACTCGGGCTTCCCGTCGGCCACCGCCACCTCGGTGCTGGGCCGGAGAAGAGGCCGGCGCTCGGCGCCCTGGCCCTGCCGGCTTCAGGTGCAGGCCTAGGCCGGGGGGAAGGGAGGCACCAGGATCAACCCCGCCCCCGCTCAAGCCCCGCCCAGGGGCCGCCCCGGTGTCTCCACCCCGCCCCTCGCGCCAGCCCAGCTCAGGCCCCGCCCTCAGCCCCTCCCCAGCCTCTCCTAGGGCTTCGCCCCGCCCCTCTACAGGCGGGGCTCCTTCACCGGCTTTGGTAGCCTGTTGGCATCAGTCTTTGGAATTGGGCGTTGGGAGACCGCATCTTAACAGCGCGCTGCTCCTTGATCTCCGTAGGGTACCGATGGCCTCTTTCAACCCTGTCCTCCTCCCCAAGTACATAAAAACTTACCTGTTATCCGACCGTAAAGAAAGAAAAAACCCACAGACCTAAACAGCACCCACTGTGATCCCTGAAGTCCATGTGAAGGCATGGTCCCTTCTAGTTTTTGTTCCCAGAGCTTAGCAGAGGGCCTGTGACATTACAGATGAATGATATACATGTCCTTTAAAAAAAGCTAAGTTGGTGGAGTGCCTGGCTGGCTCAGCTGGTGGAGCACGGTCTCTTGATCTCTGGGTTGTGAGTTCGAGCCCCACAGTTGGGTGTAGAAGTTACTTAAGAATAAAATGTTAAAAAAAAAAAAAGTTAAGTGGTGATAGTGGCACAACATTGTGGATGTAATAAATGTCACTCAATGGTACACTTAGAAATAGAATAGCAAATTTCGTTATGTATACCTTACTAAAATATTTGAGAAAAATTTTATTACTATGATACGACTTGAGTGTACACAAGGAGTCTTTTGTCAAATAAAGGCTGTAAAATTGAATGCTGTCAATAAACTTTGTCAAGTCCTTGTGAAGTTGGGCTACAATTTTTTGTCGGTTGCATTTAGCATCTTTTTAAAGTAATACCTATGCCCAACATGGGGCCTGAGATCAAGAGTCACATACTCTACCGACAGCCAGCCAGGTGCCCCTGAGTCTAGCTTTGTCCTTCAACTGGTTTGGCATTCTTGGTAGCCAGAGAGCTTGTAGAACACAAGTGTGGAGGAGGTCATCAGAGCCTTCACTTGCTGTGTCCTGACCGATTCAACTCTCCAACCTGATTCAGTCTTCTTAACATTTCTGGATAAAGTTTCCATCTCCTCCATTAGCAAAAAATTTGACCTGTCCAGAATTTTATGTTCTTGGGGTCAGGTCTCTGTCTTCCATATTGAAATGTAGATAATATGATAAGGAAAATTTTATGGCTGGAAGGAAATCTAGGCCCAGAGGGGTGAGGTGACTTGACCAACGGCTCATACTTTTTTTGGTGTCTGAACTGGACTAAAATTTCTACATCTGTTCTCAGTTCTGTGTTCCTGACATTCATTGTAACTATGTCCCGGCCCCTCATCTCATCCTTTTTTTTTAAAAAAAAAAAAGTTTTTTTGTTTTGTTTTGTTTTGCTTAACAATATTAGATCCTAATGACAAACTGCTTGAGTTTAATCATAGATCTTAATGATCCAATTTCCAATTTGACTCTGAATAATGTTTGTTCCTCCAAATTAAATCCATTATCGAAGAATGACTCTGTGCCATAGTTGAGAATATAAAACAAGGTAGTACAAATTTTAAAGGCAGTTCCAAAGAAGTTTCCAAAGTACTTTGAGTACAATCAATGGAATAATTATGTACATCCAACCAAGGTATTTTCTTATTCAAAACTGCCATTAAGTGAGGAAGTGAAAATTCCTTTACTTACAGATTCTCTCATTTTTGGTCTTTTCTCTAGAAAAATATCATGTGTTTTTTGTTTTGTTTCAGATTTGGCTTTTGTTGTCATTAAGAATCTTAGAGTGATATTTTAAGAAGAAAACAAAGCATTTTAAAATGGAAATAAACTCATAATGATTTGAATTTGAAGGTGACATTGTCTAGAAGCAGTTAAGGCACAATACTGAGGAAGTATCAGCTCTGAGCCATAATGAGGAATCAAAGAAAACTTCGTAATTTTCTAGCTGGAAGGATGGTGTTAGTGCCTTTTTTTTTTTTTTTTTAACGTAGGCTCCACACCCAATGTGGGGCGAGATCAAGCGTCACATGCTCTATCAACTGAGCCAGCCAGGTGCCCCTGGTGTTACTACTGATATAGAAGGAAAACATGAGATGGAGAGCCATTTTTTTTAGAGGTGGATGATTTGCCTTACTGTCTTTTTTGCCCAGTAAATTTTAAAGACAACTCAGTAATTTAGGTGAAAATGAAATGTTTATTATCAGGATTAGATGAGACTAGAGCAGCAAGAGTACCTTGTTTTCAGTCACTAATCTTTAGTGTATCACCTGAAGGCTAATAGATGCTTAATATGTGTTTGTAGCTGATAATGCATCACCAGCCTTAGATCACTCTACAGATTTACTTTTCATAGTGTCCCTGGTGCCTACTACAGGATCTGGCATATTTCAGGTGTTTAGTAAATATTTGCTGGTTGAATTCTTTTTTTTTTTAGGATTTTATTTATTTATTTGAGAGAGAGAGAGGGAGAGAGCAGGGGAGAGGGGCAGAGGCAGAGGGAGAAGCAGACTCCCTGCTAAGCAGGGAGACCAATGTGGGATTTGATCCCAGGACCCCGGGATCATGACCTGAGCCAAAGGCAGACGCTTAACCGACTGAGCCACCCAGGTGCCCCTTCTGGTTGAATTCTTATTAGTATTAAAAAGTGAATTTATGTTACAGCTGGTATATTTCTTAGCTAGGTGGATCTACTGGAAATTGAGACCACCTGTAGCCAGATAGCTTAAGTATCAGGACTGAGAACTTGGGCCATCTACACTAACATGACTTTTCTCTTGTTTTTGTAAATTCTTGCCCAAGAGGATAAGGCCATAAACTAATAACTAATTTCACTGTTTATTTCAGGAAATTCCTGCAAACTAGTTAATCTGAACAAACAGCTCACTCTCCTTGGCAAATATTGTTTAGCTGAAATAGATGGTTTATCTGGGCAAATACTTCACTTATGAAACTTATGAAATATTTTACTTATGAAAAAAATCTTAGTTATCAGGACTTGTTTCAAAATCAGTGTAGTGGTGTGCCCACCAATTAGGGTGTCCACCTGTCTCGGTTTGCCCAGGACTGAAGGGGTCCCTGGGATGTGGGGTTTTCAGTGCTAAATCTGGGAAAGTGCCAGAAAACCAAGGACAAATTGGCCACCATACCACCAGCCCTAAGCTATTATGTCAAAAACTTTGCTCAATCCCCAAAACAATTCCCTCTTAAAAGAGCTGTCCTGAGCTATTTTTACTCAGACTCCCATATCCTATAAAGTATCACTTGCTATCTTCTTCCTTCTGAGGCTACTAAGCTCCTGACAAAAGCATTGTTCTTCCTTACTGTAGTAGATTTAATAAGCTTAGCTTTCCTTAATCGTCAGGTGATTCTGGTGGTCTCCTGGGGAGATGGCAGTTGTTGTATGTATATTTTTGTTTCACCTATCTTTTCTGTGGGAGTGAGAATTATTTATGGAGTTAATAGAGAGTATCTATTTTATAACTACATAAAACACCCACTGTATCAATGTACACTCAAGGGCTACTAACTAATGGTTAGTTGAGTTTTACTATAGAGAATGATATGCAAGTTAAAACTAATATGGGGTTGAGGTTGTCTTGAGTAGCGAAGAGGACCAGGCAAATGGAGGTGTTGTTTTACTTCAAACTACAAATGACTGTACAATTCGAAAATAAATTATGGTGATGTGTTTAGGTTACAAAGGAATAAATCTTTGAATTGATCCCAACATAGCAGTATTCATTTTCCTTTCTCTTTGTTTTTAATATGTAAGCTACAGCTGAGAGCTACTTTCTGTATATTACTGGAATCTCCTCAGGCATGGTTGGGTGAATGCAGAGAGAAGGAAAGACAAAGAGAATTGGTGGGGAGGTGAAGCAGTGTAGAAAAGGGGATGAAGTCAATACCCTCTGAGTTTGGGGCTCCAGGGATCAGGAACCAGACCTGGGAAGGTAAAAGGTGGGAGGGAAGGTATAGATAAAGGAACATGAGATAAATTAGAGCAAGTCTAAACATTTTATTTGGTGAAATTTTCTTCTCTGTCTGCAAAAGGAAAAATTATTAATCTACAAAATATTAAGAAAGAAGTCCTAATGCCTTCTTGCCAGGTGCCTGAGAAATAGTACACATTTATTCTTAGAAATCCACTGTATAAATTTTTTGTGATACCTGGCCAAAATTCTTCCCTAGATTTATCAATGTTTCAGTAATACTTAAGAAGTGTATTAACTACTTTGAGAGATTTCTTTACAGCTTGCCTAGTCAAAAGACTTTGTTTCAAGCAAAGTTGTTTTTTGTTTTTTGTTTTTTTTTACAGTCAGATACTTCTAGTAGGGTTGGCCATGTAACAGCCTATAAGTCATTAACTATAGTTATATTAAATTTATAAGAATCAATCCCAATAAGATACAGTTTTTTCTCTGTAAGTATGGTGATGATACAAATAAGTAAAGAAAGTCTCCTGAAATTTGTTGACATTCGGAAATAAGCAAATTGTAATTTTTTTTTTCTTCCGAAGATTTATCTATTTATTTGAGAGAGAGAGCGTGCAAGCGAGCAGGTGGGAAGAGGTGGAGGGAGAGGGAGGGAGAGAATTGCAAGCAAACTCCCCACTGAGCACGGAGCCTGAGGCAGGGCTTGATCTCACCAACCCCACCCTGAGATCACTCCCTGAGCCGAAATCATGAATCAGCCACTTAACCCACTGAGCCACCCAGGTGCCCCAAATTGTAATTTTTTTTTAAACAACCAACTAAACAACTAACAAAAGCCAAACAAACACAATTAGAGTATAAAGGTTAGAGACAGCAGAATCATGAGGTGACATGGAAGGTAGATGAGTAGACACAGGTTCCGGGCAAACATGACTTCTTTAGCAAATCTTTCTCTCACTCCTGCCCCCGCCCCCAGCAGCCTCTGAGCTCTATATACAATTTCATCACTGCTGTAATGTGTCATTACAATTTTTGTTTGTGTATTACATGTAATCCACTAGCTTTAATCAAAAGCTATTTAAGATTATTACTTTTATATGCATAAATGCTAGGGATATCCGAAGACACTGTTTTACTATAAGCTCTCTGGGTGGGCGTCATAGCCGCTGAGAGTGATTCATGGCAGCTAGAACCCATGTGGCTCCATCTCTAATTTATCACTGATTTCATTTGCATTGCTAGTTTTCTAATAATAGCTTGGAGAAGTCTACGGAAGAGCCCTAAGTGTGATATAAGTGTTTCAACCTCTTTTAGTGCTTATTAGTTAAATCTTTTTGAGTGTGTTTTTTTATTTTTTATTTTTTTTTTTAAGATTTTATTTACTTGACAGAGAGAGACACAGCGAGAGAGGGAACACAAGCAGGGGGAGTGGGAGAGGGAGAAGCAGGCTTCCTGCTGAGCAGGGAGCCTGACTCAGGGCTTGATCCCAGAACCCTGGGATCATGACCCGAGCCGAAGGCAGATGCTTAACGACTGAGCCACCCAGGTGCCCCTGTGTATGTTTTTTAAAAGATTTTATTTATTCATTAAAGAGAGAGAGAGCACATAAGCAGGGGGAGAGGCAGAGGGAGAGGGAGAAGCAGACTCCCCGCTAAGCTGGGAGACCTGATGTGGGGCTCCATCCCAGGACCTGGAGATCATGACCTGAGCCAAAGGCGGATGCTTAACCATCTGAGCCACCCAGGTGCCCTGAAATCTTTCTGTGTTTTTTGCACATCTCATTTTTGTGCTTCCAGGAATGTTAACATTTAGTATATTCCTCAATTTTGACTTCCTATCACAAGGTCTTGATGGCTTGTTCATATTCCTTTAAATCCATCAACTTCACACATTTGTATTTCTATTAACTCACCTTGATCTCTTCTTTCCCAACAGAATAGAAACTTCAGACTAATATTGCACATCCAGTCTGAGGTTTACTTTTATTTTCATAAACTCAGCTGTGTTTTATACCAGGGTTACTGTTAGCTACCTCAAATGGATTGGATAGCAGTTGGCTTTTCTTAGGCCCTCGACAGTTTATATGGCATAGAAAATACTTAATCCTTGACAGTTTCATTGTACTTTCCACTAATATTCACTGGCCCTAGAACTATTTTTGGAGATAATTCTTTAATAACACTTCATTGGGCTTATTCACGTTTGTAATACTTCATGAGTCTGTTTTGGCAATTTTAATTTTCCAAGAGAACAATTTACATCATTGGGATTGAAAAATATTCAGACATATCCCTTTTCTAATTTCTAATTTCTTTTTTTGGGGGAGGTTCTTTTATATTAAAATTTTCAGATTTTATATTTGATTATTTTATTATTTATTTTCCCCTCCCTTTCCAACCATCTTTAGATTTATTTATCAGTTCTGTTGTTTTTCTACTATGCAATTACTAGATCACGCATTATTTTTTTCTTTCTGTTTTCTTGTTTGTTTGACCTTTTCCCTAGTTTCTTCAATTCTTCAAATGGAAAATTTTTTATCATTCTGGGGCGCCTGGGTGGCTCAGTGGTTAAGCGTCCTGGGATCCAGCCCCATGTCGGGCTCCCTGCTTTGCGGAAAGCCTGCTTCTCTCTCTCCCACTCCCCCTGCTTGTGTTCCCTCTCTCGTTGTGTCTCTCTCTGTCAAATAAATGAATAAAATCTTTAAAAAAAATAAAAAAATAAAATTTTTATCATTCCTTCTTAATAACGAAATCATAGAAACCTATTAACTTACCTCTACAGCATTGGTCATACTCTGAAGGTGCAATATTTTTAATCTTTGCTGTTTGGGTTTTTATTTAATCTGATAGTGATTATAGGAGAGTGTGGGGGTATTTCATTCATTTATTTATTTATATTTTTATTTATTTGCGAGAGAAAGAGAGAGTGTGAGCGAGAGGGGGGAGGAACAGAGTTGGAGGGAGAAGGAATCTGAAGCCAACTCCCCACTCAGCATGGAGCAGGGCTGGATCCCACGATGGTGAGATCATGACCTGAGCCGAAATCAAGAGTAGGATGCTTAACTGACTGAGCACCCAGGTATTCTGAGAGTGTGGGGTATTTTAATTACCAAATGGTAAACATTTAACTTGGCTTTTTAATTTTACCAATGTGATGGCTGAAATGATATTCTGTTGCTTTGATGAGCAATTCTCTGGTTAACAGTGAGTTTAAGTATCTTTTAATATATTTATTTTTATTTTCCTCTTCTGTGAATTGTCTGTATGTTTTGAACAGTTTTCTATTCATTGTTTATCTTTTACTTTTGATTGTGGGACTTCTTTATTTACTTTATATTGCAATCATTTGTTTTTTATATATATTACAAATGCATTATTCTGATTTTTGGCTTGTCAATTAATTTTATTTATATTGTCTTCTATTGTAAAGACATTCTAAATTTGGTCATAGTTAAACTTATCGATCATTTCTTTTATAGTTTGGTGTGTGTGTGCGTGCATGCATCCCTTTTTTTATTTTTTAAGATTTTATTTTAATTTTTAATTAATTAATTTTTTTAAAAGAGTTTATTTATTTGACAGAGAGAGAGATAGTGAGAGCAGGAACACCAGCAGGGGGAGTGGGAGAGAGAGAAGCAGGCTTCCCACCAAGCAGGGAGCCCGATGTGGGACTCGATCCCAGGACCCTGGGATCATGACCCCAGCCGAAGGCAGACGCCTAACGACTGAGCCACCCAGGCTCCCCTAAGATTTTATTTTTAAGTAATTTCTCACACCCAATGTGGGGCTTGAACCTGCAACCCTGAGATAAGGAGTTGCACGCTCCACTGACCGAGCAAACCAGGCACCCCTGCATGCTTGTATTCTTTAAGAAAAACTCTGGGTAATTCTGTTAATTAAAATTGTATTGGATTTCTAGAATAATTTCGGTAGAGTTGACATGTTACAATATCGAGTCTTCCCACCTGTACATATTACAAGTTATCCCTGGAACAATTATTGATAGACTATTTTTTTTTTAAAGATTTTATTTATTTATTTGACAGAGAGAGACACAGCGAGAGAGGGAACACAAGCAGGGGGAGTGGCAGAGGGAGGAGCAGGCTTCCCGCCGATCAGGGAGCCCGATGCGGGGCTCGATCCCAGGACCCAGGGATCATGACCTGAGCTGAAGTCAGACGCTTAAGGACTGAGCCACCCAGGCGCCTCTGATAGACTATTCTTAAATGACTGATCTGTGATGGCTCCTCTGCAACATCAGGCTTTCTTGTATGTATGGATCTACTTCTGAATTCTCTGCTTTTCTGTGTCATTTACTACAACTGTAATCATCTCAGTTACTATATACTACCTGTCTCAGGACAGATATTGTTTACCAATATTTGTATCCGTTCCCCAGAGGAGAACATATATTCTTGGCCTGTTGACTGACTTCAGGTGTGAATACAATTTGCTTTGGCTAATAAAACTTTGAGCAGAAGCATCATGAGGGATTTCCAGGCAGAAGCTTAGGAGACAGCATGAGCCCTGCCATTCTCTTTCCTCTGTCACTGTGACAGGCATGTTCTGGATGGTTTCTTTGCCCTCATCCTGGTGCTGCTGGACTGAGGGTGACTATTATGCAGGGCCCCACTGTTGATCAGCTGGGGACATTTGCTGTTGTGAGAAAAACTAACCTCAGGTGTTATAGGCCACTAAGAGTTTAGGATTGTTTGTTATCTCAGTATTACTTACCTTTTCCTAACTGATACAGTGATGTTTGGAGAAGTGTCTGACAAGAGCTTGGGAGTTTTTTTGCCTTCAGAAAATTAATCTAGTAAAATCTATCCACAATGTGGTGATTTGTCTATTTTGGTAGTCAAGCAAGTGATTGTAAATATCTTCTGGAATATCCAAGAACTGTCTTGCTTCACAGGACAGGGATTAGTAGTCTTCTCAAGAGATACAGGTAGAGAGGCCCTTGGGAACAAAGTATTCAATATTGAAGAGTTTTGTCCTTATCCTGAAGGCAGCAGGAATCTGGTGGATGGTCTTTTTTTTTTTTTTTTTTTAAAGATTTTTATTTATTTATTGAGAGAGAGAGTGATAGAGAGAGAGCATGAGAGGGGGAGAGTCAGAGGGAGAGGCAGACTCCCCGCCGAGCAGGGAGCCCGATGCGACTCGATCCAGGGACTCCAGGATCATGACCTGAGCCCAAGGCAGTCGCTCAAACAACTGAGCCACCCAGGCGCCCCCTGGTGGATGGTCTTAAGCACGGATTTATTCATTCAACAAATACGTATTGACCAATGACTCAGTGCTCCTCACTATTTTTGTGATGGCACCACTGTGAGCAAAATGAGTTCCTGCTCAAATGGACCTTCCTTGTGTCTGCATGACAAACCACGTCCCAGACACTGTGGTAATAATACAAGCACAACTGACTCAATAGTTTCTGACAGGACTACTCTTGTTTATTGCCTTAAAATTTACTATGAGAAAGTTTTTTTTTTTTTTTAAAGATTTTTTATTTATTTATTCGAGAGAGAGAATGAGATAGAGAGAGCATGAGAGGGGGGAGGGTCAGAGGGAGAAGCAGACTCCGTGCCGAGCAGGGAGCCCGATGCGGGACTCGATCCCGGGACTCCAGGATCATGACCTGAGCCGAAGGCAGTCGCTTAACCAACTGAGCCACCCAGGCACCCAAGAAAGTTTTGATCAATAGTTGGTGGTGTAATCCATCCCACAAGAATGTATGGGTATGGAACTATGTGCAAGATATGTAACAGTCAGCCTAAAAAAAACAACATCTGAATGATTTGGGCCAATTTTCCAGTTTAAACTAAGAATATTATAGGCTTGAAATGTATCTTGTGATTAAAATAAATGTTGACGAAAGGAATTTAAATAATCTTTGTAATAGATTTTGTGTGCTCTTTGCTCTGACATTGTAGCTGCTTAAGTTAGCAAAAAGAAAAAAATGTTAGGTAACCGAAATGAAGTTGTCCAAAGAAAATCTCCTGAAAATTTTGGAATAAACCAATTCTGCCAAGATGAATTATTCTAAAAGGCAGAAAGGAAACTGCATTTAAAGAAAGTGAACAGAGGAGGGAGCTGCAGACAGGATTTTAACTATATGGATGCAACTGTTTTTGTATTTGCGGTTTCTGATATATACTAATATAAATGATCACATTCGTGAAAAAATTGTATTACACATAAAAACGACATGTTTCTGTATCTGTGAATTGGTAGTGCTTGCTTGGGGAAAAGAATGCCACAGAATGCTTGGGTCAATTCTAGATTCGTGATTGAAGATATTTACATTCAGAAATGTTTCTTTCGGGGCACCTGGGTGGCTCAGTCGTTAAGCGTCTGCCTTCGGCTCAGGTCATGATCCCAGAGTCCTGGGATCGAGCTCCGCATCGGGCTCCCTGCTTAGCAGGAAGCCTGCTTCTCCCTCTCCCACTCCCCCTGCTTGTGTCCCCTCTCTCGCTGTGTCTCTCTCTGTCAAATAAATAAAATCTTAAAAAAAAAAAATGTTTCTTTCATGAGGAAACCGTGTTTCCAAGGTTACTCCCATCTCGGGGGCAAACTGAATAATAGTAACACTTTAAAAAGAAGAAAGATTGCTCTGGCTTTGCCACCATTCAGTGTGCATGGACGCATATTTCTGAGAAGTGGCTTACATGTGATACGCTATGATGTTTATCTGCCTCCTCTTTCACTGGTTTGCTGCTGATGCTTTCTGTGTGCAGCAGCTAGGAAGGCCCCGTGCTATCGCTATGGTTCTGGGAGATGTCTACCCTGATGCTGTCCTGTTGCTGCCGGTGGTACTAATATCTGTGCTAAAAGGGGCCTTTTGTCACCGCCAATACCGCTGGCATGGTATCCACTGACTCTCCAAAATATTGTCACCAATGCCGTTTTTTCCATAGCTCCTTTATCCTCTACTCATTTTCCATCCTAAGTAGATCTCTTAAGCCTCAGAATATGCTCAGTCGTGCTTAAAACCTAGAATAAAGGCAGTTTAGAATCAAGCTTGAATCTCAAGAACTTTTAGGATAATTGTATTGTTATTCTTTGCAAAAGTCAGCGATAGAGGAGGGAGACCCGTATTGGTGAGTATATCTGAGACAATGTCTAGTCTGAACTTGCTCATGGAAGTAAGGATATAAATGTTTCCGGTAATTATTCCTCAAATAACCCATTATCTATAATTTTTCTCATCATTTAAATACATGAACAGAGCTGGGCTATGTGTTTTCTTGTCTTAGACCAATTCTAGTCTATGTATATGAACAAATTTAATTTGGTAATACCTCCAGAGGTAACTTATGCTCTTTGGAATGTATATAAAATTCTTTCTTTCTTTCTTTCTTTCTTTCTTTCTTTCTTTCTTTCTTTCTCTCTTTCTTTCTTTCTTCTTTTCCTTCCTTCCTGCCTGCTTGCTTGCTTGCTTGCTTTCTTTCTTTCTTTCTTTCTTTCTTTCTTTCTTTCTTTCTTTCTTCTTTCTTTCTTTCTCTTTTATAAAACAATTGTCCACATGTCTCTCACATTTCTGCATGTCTTGTGAGCAAAGGCATTGGCCATCTTTGTTCTGGGCTTTATTTCAAGCAAATAGACTTGGAAGATGGAGATAGAGTCTTCTCCTGGAACAAAAGCAGGGTTGCTTACTGTCCAGTATCAGAAAGACAATGATTTAACTTGGTGCAAAGAGTTCAGACAGACTTACCACCCATTATAAAGGTTTCTATGCTTGACGAAAACACGCTGCATGTGCAGCATCCACTTGCAACCCCTACCCCTATACATGCACATATATTTTGATTATGCTAGTAGATTGTAGGTTGTATGCATTTGTCAAACCTCATCAACATTTAAAATGAATGCATTTAATTGCATATAAATTGTACCTGAATAAAATTGATTTGGAAAAATGTAGCATCCAGAACAGAAAAGAACTGAGCCTAGTGCATTAGTTGATAACTCATTAGCATGAAGTAGAACTGGGCTGTTCTCTACTTTGTTATATGCTCTACTGAGTTTCCATGAACTGTATTGATAAAGTATGCAAAAATCTTTATTGGGCAACCACATTGTGTAGAGTACTGTGCTGTGAGTGATATAAACAGTAGATAGCAATGGTGTCTGCCTTTCAATATATCCTCAAATTACCAAAACAGAAACAGTACGAATAGGTCATATGGAAATAGAATTGACAATAGGCACTATACTTTTCTGCCTCACCTATGAAGTTACAAATACTCTGAATATCAGCAACAGGTTATTGGGAAATACAAATTACTTTAAAAAAATATTTTATTTTTAAGTAACTTCTACACCCATCATAGGGCTCGAAATCACAATCCTGAGATGAAGACTTGCAATGCTCTAACAACTGAGCCAGCCAGGCGCCCCAATACAAACTACTTTTTAAGAGATTGATTGTAATAGTTCAACCAAAGAAAAATACTTGCATGTAAATAGTTTGAAATTAGAGCAAGTAACAGAAAATGTAAGCTTGTAGGATGATCTGGTTTATAAGGTTTTTTCTTAAAATTTTTTTATTGTTATATCATCATACATTACATCATTAGTTTTTGATGTAGTGTTCCATGATTCATTGTTTGTGCATAACACCCAGTGCTCCATGCAGTACGTGCCCTCTTTAATACCCATCACTGGGCTAACCCATCCTCCCACCCCCCTCCCCTCTAGAACCCTCAGTTTGTTTTTCAGAGTCCATCATCTCTCATGGTTTGTCTCCCTGTCCGATTCCCCCCCTTCATTCTTCCCCTCCTGCTATCTTCTTCTTCTTCTTCTTCTTTTTTTTTTTTTTTTAAAGATTTTTATTTATTTATTTGACAGAGAGAGACACAGTGAGAGAGGGAACACAAGCAGGGGGAGTGGGAGAGGGAGAAGCAGGCTCCCCACGGAGCAGGGAGCCTGATGCGAGGCTCGATCCCAGGACCCTGGGATCGTGACCTGAGCCGAAGGCAGACGCTTAATGACTGAGCCACCCAGGCGCCCCCCCCTTTTTTTCTTAACATATATTGCATTATTTGTTTCAGAGGTACAGATCTGAGATTCAACAGTCTTGCACAATTCACAGCGCTATAAGGTTTTTGAGCCATGATCCCTTTCAGGGAAAAAAATATCTGAGATTCTGTTACTGTGAATACTTATACCTACATTCAACCAACATTATTCATATGATGTGGGCTTTGGGTCCATGAGTAATAGCTGACATTACTTCTTGTACCTGAGACACATATTACATATGTTTTACTAAAAATATGTTTCGTGCAATCACTTGTGTGCTGGAAAATAGATGTTGTCACTGGAGCAAAGGGAACTTGCTGTGGATGTCAGAGGAGGAGCAATTCTCATCAGAATTCCCCACAGGAAGAAAATGAAGGGTAAAATCTGCAGGATTTCTTCTGCTGATATTGCCTTCTTAGGAAGAAATGTTGATAACCATCTGTTTCGCATTAGGATATATAGGAATCTTGAGATGATGAAAGTTTTCACAATTAAATTTTATTTTGTTTCTTGAGGAGCAGATTTGTAAACTTGTAATTCTCCTTTTTGACTTGAACGAGGAACAAAATCGGTGATTTTTCTGAGGAAGAAATTAAAAAATACTTCATAGAAGTTTTAACAAATTGAGATATAAATGACACATAACATTGTATTGGTTTTAAGTGTACAACATAATGGTTTGATATATGTATATATTGCAAAATGATTACCTGAATAAGTTAACATCCATCACCACATGTAGTTATATATTTTTTTCCTATGATGAGAATTTTTAGATCTACTCTCTTAGCAACTTTGTTACAACACAGTATTGTTAACTATAGTCACCATGCAGTACATTACATCTCTAGGCCTTATTTATTTGGAACTTTGTATCTTTGGACCACCTTCACCCATATTCCCCACTTCCTCCCCCATCTCTGGCAACCACTAATCTGTTCTCTATATCAATTAGCTTCTTCCTCTTCTTCTTCTTCCTCCTCTTCCCTTTCTTCTTCTCCTCCTTCTTCTTCTTCTTCTTCTTCTTCTTCTTCTTCTTCTTCTTCTTCTTCTTCTTCTTTCTTCTTCTTCTCTCCACATATAAGTGAGATCATACAGTATTTGTCTTTTTCTGTCTGACTGATTTCATGTATCAGCCTTTATTTAGTAAAACTGAGTTAAAAGTTACATTCCTTGTTGGAAGGTTTCTACTGACACATGCTGACACTCACAGTGTGCAGAGCGGCCTGGGCAATGAAAAAGCCAGAGAAGACTCAATGGAGAAACATGTGTCTAGACTTCCCATCGAATCCATGGTGATCTCAGTAGCTTTAGAATTATAGTATTTATATGTTGCTGACCTCTCTCTTTTTTTTTTAAAGATTTATTTATTTTAGAGAGAGAGAGCATGGAGGGAGGGGCAAAGAGAGATGGAGAGAGAGAATCCAAGCAGACTCCCTGCTGAACATGGAGCCTGATGGGGGACTGGATCTCATGACCCTGAGATCATGACCTGAGCCACAATCAAGTCGGACACTTAACAGACTGAGCCTTCCAGGTGCCCTATGTTGCTGACTTTTACTTAAGTTATATAATTTTCTCAGATAAACTAAAATTACTGAATAAGGTGGTATCAAAATCTATATCTCCAAACCTTAAAATATACGACTTGAGTGTAGATTGGGGTTCATGCCCTAATTCACATTAAAAGGTGTTGGAATCTAACATTACTTAAACATTTTAAATACTGAAGCAATTACATATTTTGGTCTAAAGGAGCTTCTTTTGATTCAAAATCTTGTACTCCCCAAGGGTAATATAACTTAGCTGAATGCTACTTATATGTTGAAATTTCTTTTACCAGAGTAAGAGGCATTAAATAGATATCAAAAAGCCCCATAAAGTCCCGAGAAAAAGCGCTCCAAGTTACATTATGACTTCTTTGAAAATCTGGAAATGATTCATGAAATCTTGGCTAGGTTGTGAGTTTATGCATGTAAACTTTCCTATCCCTATTTTATTGTTGTAGGTTGTTTCTGCCAAAAGTTGCAAAATAAAAATTGTTTATTTGGACTAAGGAGATTTCTAAAAATGTAGTTTCAAGTAGGAGATTTGGTATTACTGGGGTGATTTCAGGGAAGGAGGGAACAGGGTAGAGATGCATAAGAAAAGTGGGGACATGAAGAAAGCATGGGGTATCTGGGAAGCAGGGAGCAAGCACCCTGACTGCATTGCAAAGCTTGTGTTGAAAGAAATGAAAGCCATTACTGAGTCCAGTTAGATTGTTAGTTAGGATTCAGTGCAGGACACAGAAACCACCTTAGATAATCAAAGCAGTAAGGAATTTTATACAGGGAATTAAGTACTTCCAAAATTTTTTAGAAGAGACAAAGAGAAGATAGTAGGCTGGGTCTCCAAGAATGTCTTTAGAATAACAGAGAACTGACCTCCATGGGAGCTACCACCATGAGGCCACATAAACGCCGTGCCAAAGTCAAGACTGTCACCTCTAATGCTGTGTTTTTGCCTCTGGACACTTAGGAAACCAAAAAAATCGATACACATAACTATGCATACCTTCTACCTTTAGGGATCCAGCTCAAGATGTTGCTGCCTCTGCCAAATTGCCTTCAAATAGCCAGGAATCCAAAACAGTCATTTCCAAGGTAGTATTTGCTAGCAGACTGACAAGAATTGACTGGATGATGACCTCTGATTGGTTTCTGTCCTTTGAATCTTGCCCATTGGCATAGCTTGCACATAAAGCCTTAGGTCTAAGGGAGTCAGAGTAAGAATTTCAGCTTTCTGGCTTCTCCAACTACAAGACAAGTGGATAAGACTTCCACACATTTCTCAACTTCATGGAAGGCTGGGACCACAAAACTAAGGAATTTAACTCAATCTTAGAAAGAAAAATAGCTCACATATATTGAATGCTTACCATATTTCATGAATACTTCAAACCACTTTTATATGTGGTATTTTGTTCAATTTTCTCAATAACCCTATGAGAAATTATCCCCTATTTACACAGGAGGAAACTGAGGCACAGGGAGGTTAAATTACTTGACAAGGGTCACAGAGCCAGTAGTTGGAATTCAGGAGCGATGTTCTTTGATACCATGTTATATTGCTTCTTGAAGACAGAATCAAGGTAGAATACCTGGAGATGTTAATGTCTCAGTTAAGTATTGAGCATGAATAGTAGTTTTCCAGGTGGGAGAGATAGGGAAAAGCTTTTTAGGGAAAGCTTTGGAGATATGATGGAGCATGACTCATTCAACAAATGGCTGGTGGTTTTGTTCAGCTGCTCTGTATGGCATGGGATAAAGTAGCAAAAGATGGCATTACAAAGGCAAGTGTCGAATAGATCCTAATTGGCCTCTGAATTCTGCCAAGACATTTGAATTTTAAACTGATTGGATTTTCATTTTTGAAAGATTAATATAATTACATCATGGAATATGAGTTACATGGGAGCAACACAGTAGTTGTTAAGGAATTGATATTGTCTGGATGAGAAATGAAGAGAGGGGTGGAAGAGCAAGAGGACACAAAGAAAATGTAGGTAGTAGGATCACAGCTACATAGCGACCAATGGGAGGTAGAGGAAAGAGTGTGGGATTATACCCAGATTTCTGGTTTCTATACCATTCGTTCAGTCATGGAGAGGAGGGGGAAGTTGGGTTCCATTTTGGACATACTGAAATTGAAGTACCTGTGGGAGATGAATGGACATGGTTGGTAGACCCCTGACTCCAACCACTGAAAGTGAAGAGTAGAACCAGAAACATTCTGACTATAAATGCCTCTGCTCTGGATAGCCCCAGGAGGAAAACAAAACTCCAAGGAATCTGTGGTTTAAGGAGAGGTTATTGGATTAATGTTGTCAGGCCTCACTCACACACCTTTTCTCATTGTGGACAAAGAGAGGTATTCATCATTCTTCTGGAGAGCTATGAGGACAAAATACAGTCATTATTTTTTAGTTGATGAGGGATGTTTGCTTTACATTCTTGGCAAAACTTTCTCTTTACACTTTTGCTTGACTGAGAACTATCCTCTAGTAATGGACTTCGGGTAACTATCCTAAGACTGTCACTCATAGGGTTTTCTAAAAGAAGGGAATTTCTCCCCACCCACCTCCATTGCCATAAAATAGGATTAGGATGGTAAGTACCTAGTGTTTTGTTGACAACTGTAAGAACTGGAAAGAATTTGCATTTAACTTCTGGTGATAGAGAACTGATTATAGTGATGTAAACACATGAATATTTCTTCTTTCATATAAAAAAGTCCAGAAATTGATATTTTAGTGCTGGTGAGGCAGCTTCCTGAAGCCTTCAAGGACCTCATTTTCTTTGGCCATTTTCTTTTTTTTTTTTTAAAGATTTTATTTATTTGAGACAGAGAGAATGAGAGAGAGCATGAGAGGGAGGAGGATCAGAGGGAGAAGCAGACTCCCTGCCGAGCAGGTAGCCCGATGTGGGACTCAATCCCGGGACTCCAGGATCATGACCTGAGCCAAAGGCAGTCGCTTAACCAACTGAGCCACCCAGGCGCCCTCTTTGGCCATTTTCAACCCACATTAGCACATGGCTTTCTTCTATAAAATAGATTTATGGTCCAGATAGCCCTTGGATCTCTAGCCATTATATCCACATATCCAGGAAGCAGGAAGAAGGAACAGTAAAGGGGCCAAAAAGGGCCTATATAATAACCTCTGTTTACATGTCACTGGCCAAATTGGGTCACACACACAAACCAACCAGCTACAAAGAAGGCTAGGAAATACAGTCTTTTAGTCAGGCCCATTACTATTCTGAATAAAACCAGAAAAAAGTGAGAATGGATTTTGGGTAGATAACCAGCAGTCTCTGACACAGACTAATCCCAAGGGTCAATGGTCCTTGCAGCTAGGCATTGATGAATCAGAGATTCAGAAAGCCTAAGAAAACAAGAAGTGTGAATTTTGAACAAAAAATAAACAATAACTTTCTTATATTTGATAACTCCTTTGTAACTAAAAATTAGGTTATTAACCCAAGGGTCTGTGGACCCATGTCCACAAATGGGCTTTATGGGTTTTTTGAAACTTTTGGAAGTTTTTGGAAATTTCTGTCTATAGCAAGTAATTTTCTAGGGAAAGAGTTCTTAAGGTTTCTCAGATTCTCAAAACCATCAGTCCATGCTGAAAGGGTAGAACAGCTGTCCTGGAACATAAAATCCAAGCAACTGGAAAATTCCTTCATACTTGGATCCAAAAATATTTTCTCCTGTCCCATCTTCTCATGTCAATGATTCAGCACACAGAAAATAATGCATTTCGAATATGGAATATACATGCATTTCTCTCTCAGTCTAAAATTCCCTCTGCCAATTTTCCATTTAGTGAATGCCTACTTAAGCCCTAGAAAACAGTCAAAATATCATCTTTCCTGGAAAACCTTCCTTAACTCCATACATAGAATTGTCTTCTCTTCTGGGATTTTATAGTAGTGATAATGCCTAAGATAACAACATTAGAGATAAGGCTGCCACCACTTATAAAGCTGGATAGAGAAGGTTTGGGGTTAGATATGGAACAGATGGAAATCAAATGAGGTAATGATGCAGAATATGGTTTATCATTGGGGGCGTAGGACTCTGGCTGCTAAGAGAAATGGGAATGAGTATGGCTTACACAGCTGAAAACTGCCAGTCTGACAAATTTTTAATGCCATTTGGACATTCTCTTCTTTTTTAAAAGATTTTATTTGAGAGAGAGAGAGCATGAGCTGGAGGGAAAGAGAGAATGTGAAGCAGACTCTGCATTGAGCACAGAGCCCAATGTGGGGCTTGATCCCACAACCTCGAGATCATGACCTGATCCTAAACCAAGAGTCGGCCACCCAATGGACTCAGTCACCCAGGCACTCCCATTCTCTTCTTTTTAAACTACTTTGCTTAGGTATAATTGACATACAAAAAGCTGTATAAATTTCATGTATACTGGGACTCTTTTTCCCTTCCTCCCTTTCTTTCTTTCTTCTGGTATACAGGGCATTCTTTTTTTTTTTAAAGATTTTATTTATTTATTTGTCAGAGAGAGAGAGAGAGTGAGCGAGCGAGCACAAGCAGGGGGAGGGGCAGGCAGAGGGAGAGGGAGAAGCAGGCTCCCCGCCGAGCCTGATGCGGGACTTGATCCCAGGACCCTGGGATCCTGACTTGAGCCGAAGGCAGCCACTTAACTGACTGAGCCACCCAGGCGCCCCTATACAGGGCATTCTTGATCCAATCCATTCTACGAAGACTTTTTATTTTTATTTATATGCATAAGCATGGTTCAAGCCTATTTAATAAAACTGTAATTATGTTCAAGATTCTCTTCTAAACACCGCAAGAGAGACAAAGATCATAAAATATACAAAATTACTTTTTAAAGACAGAGTGTGATGGAGAACTTTGAACAAGTATGTAACTATAATACCAGAGAGAATGTAATGAACATTAGGAGAAAGTCCAAATAAAGTAAAGTGGGATTGCAAAAGGGAAAGACTTCATATTTCAGAGTAGGGATCATGAAATTTTTATGAAGGAAGTAATAAGTGAGGTAGACTTTCAAGAATGAGCCCGATTTCAGGGGTATAATGTCGCAGAAGATGATCCAGAGTCAGCATGAGCAGAGAGAGAAAATGTTTTTTTTTAATAATTTTTTTATTGTTATGTTAATCACCATACATTACATCATGAGTTTTTGATG
Organism: Mirounga leonina; assembly: GCF_011800145.1. NCBI lineage: Eukaryota > Metazoa > Chordata > Mammalia > Carnivora > Phocidae > Mirounga > Mirounga leonina. The sequence continues at coordinate 16,401,851 of NW_023270314.1, forward strand.
TAGTGTTCCCTGACTCATTGTTTGCGTATAACACCCAGTGCTCCATGCAGAACGTGTCCTCTTTAATACCCATCACCAGGCTAACCCATCCCCCCACCCCCCTCCCCTCGAGAACCCTCAGTTTGTTTTTCAGAGTCCATCGTCTCTCATGGTTCGTCTCCCCCTCCGATTCCCCCCCTTCATTCTTCCCCTCCTGCTATCTTCTTTTTTTTTTTTCTTAACATATATTGCATTGTTTCAGAGCTACAGATCTGAGATTCAACAGTCTTGCACAATTCACAGCGCTTACCAGAGCACATACCCTCCCCAGTGTCTATCACCCAGTCACCCCATCGCTCCCACCCCACCCTCCACTCCAGCAACCCTCAGTTTGTTTCCTGAGATTAAGAATTCCTCATATCAGTGAGGTCATATGATACATGTCTTTCTCTGATTGACTTATTTTGCTTAGTACAATACCCTCCAGTTGCATCCACATCGTTGCAAATGGCAAGATCTCATTCCTTTTGATGGCTGCATAATATTCCATTGTATATATATACACCACATCTTCTTTATCCATTCATCTGTCGATGGACATCTTGGCTCTTTCCACAGTTTGCCTATTGTGGACATTGCTGCTATAAACATCGGGGTGCACGTACCCCTTCGGATCCCTACATTTGTATCTTTGGGGTAAATACCCAGTAGTGCAATTGCTGGATCATATGGTAGCTCTATTTTCAACTTTTTTTTTTTTTAAGATTTTATTTATTTATTTGAGAGAGAGAATGAGATAGAGCATGAGAGGGGGGAGGGTCAGAGGGAGAAGCAGACCCCCCGCCGAACAGGGAGCCCAATGCGGGACTCGATCCCGGGACTCCAGGATCATGACCTGAGCCGAAGGCAGTCGCTTAACCAACTGAGCCACCCAGGCGCCCTCTATTTTCAACTTTTTGAGGAACTTCCACACTGTTTTCCAGAGGGGCTGCACCAGCTTGCATTCCCATCAACAGTGTAGGAGGGTTCCCCTTTCTCCGCATCCCCGCCAACATCTGTCATTTCCTGACTTGTTAATTTTAGCCATTCTCACTGGTGTGAGGTGGTATCTCATTGAGGTTTTGATTTAGATTTCCCTGATGCCGAGTGATGTTGAGCACTTTTTCATGTGTCTGTTGGCCATTTGGATGTCTTCTTTGGACAAATGTCTGTTCATGTCTTCTGCCCATTTCTTGATTGGATTCTTTGTTCTTTGGGTGTTGAGTTTGATAAGTTCTTTATAGATTTTGGATACTAGCCCTTTATCTGATATGTCATTTGCAAATATCTTCTCCCATTCTGTCGGTTGCCTTTTGGTTTTGTTGACTGTTTCTTTGCTTTGCAAAAACTTTTTATCTTGATGAAGTCCCAATAGTTCATTTTTGCCCTTGCTTCTCTTGCCTTTGGCAATGTTTCTAGGAAGAAGTTGCTGCGGCTGAGGTCGAAGAGGTTGCTGCCTGTGTTCTCCTTTAGGATTTTGATGGACTCCTGTCTCACATTGAGGTCTTTCAACCATTTGGAGTCTATTTTTGTGTGTGGTGTAAGGAAATGGTCCAGTTTCATTCTTCTGCATGTGGCTATCCAATTTTCCCAACACCATTTGTTGAAGAGACTGTCTTTTCTCCATTGGACATTCTTTGCTGCTTTGTCAAAGATGAGTTGACCATAGAGTTGAGGGACCATTGCTGGGCTCTCTATTCTGTTCCATTGATCTATGTGTCTGTTTTTGTGCCAGTACCATACTGTCTTGATGATGACAGCTTTGTAATAGAGTTGGAAGTCCGGAATTGTGATGCCACCAGCTTTGCTTTTCTTTTTCAACATTCCTCTGGCTATGCGGGGTCTTTTCTGGTTCCATACAAATTTTAGGATTATTTGTTCCATTTCTTTGAAAAAAGTTGATGGTATTTTGATGGGGATTGCACTGAATGTGTAGATTGCTCTAGGTAGCATTGACATCTTCACAATATTTGTTCTTCCAATCCATGAGCATGGAATGTCTTTCCATTTCTTTGTGTCTTCCTCAATTTCTTTCATGAGTATTTTATAGTTTTCTGAGTACAGATCCTTTGCCTCTTTGGTTAGATTTATTCCTAGGTATCTTATGGTTTTGGGTGCAATTGTAAATGGGATCGACTCCTTAATTTCTCTTTCTTCTGTCTTGTTGTTGGTGTATAGGAATGCCACTGATTTCTGTGCGTTGATTTTATATCCTGCCACTCTACTGAATTCCTGTATGAGTTCTAGCAGTTTTGGGGTGGAGTCTTTTGGGTTTTCCACATAAAGTATCATATCATCTGCAAACAGTGAGAGTTTGACTTCTTTGCCGATTTGGATGCCTTTGATTTCTTTTTGTTGTCTGATTGCTGTGGCTAGGACTTCTAATACTATGTTGAATAGCAGTGGTGATAGTGGACATCCCTGCTGCATTCCTGACCTTAGGGGGAAAGCTCTCAGTTTTTCCCCATTGAGAATGATATTCGCTGTAGGTTTTTCATAGATGGCTTTTATGATATTGAGGTATGTACCCTCTATCCCTATACTCTGAATTTGATCAAGAAAGGATGCTGTACTTTGTCAAATGCTTTTTCTGCATCTATTGAGAGGATCATATGATTCTTGTTCTTTCTTTTGTTAATGTATTGTATCACGTTGATTGATTTGCAGATGTTGAACCAACCTTGCAGCCCAGGGATAAATCCCACTTGGTCGTGGTGAATAATCCTTTTAATGTACTGTTGGATCCTATTGGCTAGTATTTTGGTGAGAATTTTTGCATCCATGTTCATCAGGGATATTGGTCTGTAATTCTCCTTTTTGACGGGGTCTTTGTCTGATTTTGGGATCAAGGTAATGGTGGCCTCATAAAATGAGTTTGGAAGTTTTCCTTCCATTTCTATTTTTTGGAACAGTTTCAGAAGAATAGGTATTAATTCTTCTTTAAATGTTTGGTAGAATTCCCCTGGGAAGCCATCTGGCCCTGGGCTTTTGTTTGTTGGGAGATTTCTGATGACTGCTTCAATTTCCTTAGTGGTTATAGGTCTGTTCAGGTTTTCTATTTCTTCCTGGTTCAGTTTTGGTAGTTGATACATCTCTAGGAAAGCATCCATTTCTTCCAGGTTATCTAATTTGCTGGCATAGAGTTGCTCATAATACGTTCTTTTTTTTTTTTTTTAAAGATTTTATTTATTTATTCATGAGAGAGAGAGAGGCAGAGGGAGAAGCAGACTTCCCACAGAGCGGGGAGCCCGATGCGGGACTCGATCCCAGGACTCCGGGACCATGACCTGAGCCGAAGGCAGACGCTTAACCATCTGAGCCACCCAGGCGACCCTCATAATACGTTCTTATAATTGTTTGTATTTCTTTGGTGTTGGTTAAGGTCATGTAATTATTTCTATTTCGTATGAATGATGCCTTTTTAAAAAAAATTTAAATTCAATTAGGCAACATATACTATATCATGAGTGATGCCTTAATAAGTTATCTGGCTGAAGATCCTTTTAATGTTGTTTGGCTTGTTAAGAAAATAATCACAAATCTCTGTCATCCTCTAGATAGAATCCGTATCCAACTGGTGACAAAAATTTGTAAATTTCATCCATGTTTCTCCAACTCTTTTTCCTCTTTCCACTTTTTTCCACCATGACCACCACTGGTCCAAGCCACTGTTGTCTTACTTAATCAACTACAATAGCTTCCCAAGTGGTCTCTGTGCTTCCCCTGGACACCATCATCAATGCATTCTTTGCAATGCATACAGAATGATGCTGTCAACTAACAAATGCAATCAATTCAACTTCTTGCTTAAAACTCTTAAATGGTTCACCTGACTCTGACAATAAAGGTGACATTAACCAATGTGGCTGATCAGACCCTGTACCTCCCCACTATCTGCTTTGTTCTCTCTCCCCTTCAGCCTGGGGCTTCAGTTTCTTCATGCTCAACAGTCTCTCTCTTATTAATGGGCCTTGGCACATGCTGATTCTTCTGTCTAGAACACTCTTCCATTCACCTTTCAGATTTCAGTTCAGATGTTTCTCCCTCCCCAGCCTCTTTCAAAGAATTTCATAGTTATGGCCTTCTATTTTACTGTGCTACCGACAGCTGCAACTTTACTTTTGGGTGTAATTAATGTCTACCTTTACAGACTCTGAGTTCCATGAGGTAATGATTCTTCTCATTATTGTGCTTATTTTGTGTTGGTCAAGTCCTACTCTATAGCTCACTAATTCTGTAAGTTTTTATTTATTAAGTAATCTCTACACCCAACATGGGGCTCGAACTCATGATCCTGAGATCAAGAGTTGCATGCTCTTCCAACTGAACCCGCCAGGTGCTCCTATAGCTCACTAATTCTGTGACAAGTTAATTGATGCCAGAAACAGGTTCTTGGCATTTCATTCTCCTTATAAACAAGAGGCCTCATTTCCTAGCCTCCTTGGTAATTAGATGTGACCATGGGACTGAGTTCTGGATAATGGAACATGAGTGGAAGTGATGTAATTTATAGATTCTGAGGCTCTAGGGTGTGTTAATCTTACAAGATGGAAAGAGCCTGAATTCCTGCATGGCCATGTGGAAGGCTGCTAACTAATATGGCTGAACTGGACTATAATGTGAGATAGATATTAACTTTTATTGTGTTAAGCTATAGGGATTTTGGGTTTGCTTATCAAAACATAGTATTTTTTTTTTAAAGATTTTATTTATTTATTTGACAGAGAGAGAGACAGCTAGAGAGGGAACACAAGCAGGGGGAGTGGGAGAGGGAGAAGCAGGCTTCCTGCTGAGCAGGGAGCCCAATGTGGGGCTCGATCCCAGGACCCTGGAATCATGACCTGAGCCGAAGGCAGGCGCTTAACGACTGAGCCACCCAGGCGCCCCAGCTTATCAAAACATAGTATTACTTCTGTGGACTCTGAGAAACAAACTGAGGGTTGTAGTGGGGAGGGGAGTGGGGGGATGGGTTAGCCCAGTGATGGGTATTAAAGAGGGCACATATTGAATAGAACACTGGGTGTTATACACAAACAATGAATCATGGAACACTACATCAAAAACTAATGATGTAATGTATGGTGATTAACATAACATAATAAAATTAAATTAAACAAATAAACAAACAAAAAAACATAGTATTACGTAGTCTAACTAAAACAGTGACTATATATGAATTGGCATTTCCTTCAGAAAAATGGGGACAATGTTTATCAGATAGCGCTTTTGTGGGAATTAAAATAATGTGAACACAATGCCTTGCATATGATAGTTTTTTTTTTAATTTAAGATTTTATTTATTTCACAGAGAGAGACAGAGAGAGACAGCGAGAGGGAACACAAGCAGGGGGAGTGGGAGAGGGAGAAGCAGGCTTCCCGCCTAGCAGGGAGCCTAATGTGGGGCTCAATCCCAGGACCCTGGGATCATGACGTGAGCTGAAGGCAGATGCTTAATGACTGAGCCACCCAGGCGCCCCGCATATGATAGTTATTCAGTAGATATCATCACTGTCATCATTATCATTTTATTGTAATTCTTCTTTCCCACTCCCTGGAAAAACGCACTTATCTGTCTCTTACTCTCAGTGGGCTTTGACTGTATTATCTTGTTTAATATAAAATAGTCTACACACACTGAATTCAATTAATCCAATTACATTAATTGTAATGCAACATTTACTGAGTGTCCCCTAACGGTCGTGTGCTGGTCACCAAAAGGGAAATAGAAGGTTACAATATTGGTTCAAATTCCGTGCAAATTGGTTCCAAAGTTAATGACCTTGTGTAATATGCCAGTGTGAATCACAGAGCCCAAGGACTTTTGGGGGGCAATACATGCTTTATTTTGTAAAAATGAAAGATTATTGGGGCGCCTGGGTGGCTCAGTTGGTTAAGCGACTGCCTTCGGCTCAGGTCATGATCCTGGAGTCCCGGGATCGAGTCCCGCATCGGGCTCCCTGCTTGGCAGGGAGTCTGCTTCTCCCTCTGACCCTCCCCCTCTCATGCTCTCTCTCTCTCTCTCATTCTCGCTCTCAAATAAATAAATAAAATCTTAAAAAAAAAATAAAAAAAAGAAAGATTATCTAAGAATGTGCAAGAATTGTTTACAGTTATACACTTGTAAGTGTCCGTTTCTATACATTGCCTCCTGCTATAAAAATATTCTTTACTTCTAATATGAATAGTTCACTGCCCTCTGGCCTGGGGCAATACAGGTTTATTCAGGGAAGAGTTACTCCTGGTTGGTCTATTTCTAGTTAATGAAGGTTTGGTCTATGGAGGAGTTTCAGTAAAAGAGACTTCCCCTGGGAAGGAATCTTTAGTGTACTTTTGAGAACAACTCTGTTGTAGAAGAGCTCTTCCTTTAAAAGGTACTCAGGGTGTTTTAAACCCATCATTTATAGATATGTCTTCCTGAGGATTCAGGGAATTTAGCAATTTTGCATTGATGAATCTAATGGAAGGGTCCCTGGTATTCCAGAGATAGATGGCTTGTGTGTGCTTGGCCACTGGGGTGGCACTTTACATGGTGGAAGCATCTGGGTAGGTGTTGGGACAGATCTGGGGTTATTTCAATAACTTGGGCTCTATAAGTATATATTGCCTAGGACCAGTTCTGCATTACATCTGGCAGTCCTATACTAGCTAGAATTATCCCACTTAAAATGCCAAATGCATTTCATTGAAAAATCTTGAAGGATCTTAGGTTCTATAAGGACAAATGAAAATTAAAAATAAGAAGCTTAATTCTCTCTATTGAAAATAAAGGAAGAGATTTCCCTCTGTTCCTTTTTCTTAGAGTACTTACTCTACAAATCTAGAAAATTTGAACTGTAAGTACTTTCTCCTCTCTTTGAAATGTAAATAAATCCTTTTGCAGATGAGGTAGGACTTTTGTCAGCCTTATGAACCAAGAAGGTCTTTTACAAGGATCTAGGAGCCATCTCTTTGAAATATAACATCGAGAGAGAGAGCACTCCTCTCCTACAGTTTCTGTGGAAAGACAGGGGCTTACCTTTGGGTACCTTACTCAAAGTTGCGACAACACCTCCTCTCATAAATATATGAAAAATAGTTTCTTCTTTGGATAAAGCCAATTAGCTAACACAGTTGGTCCCTTCAATTACCAAGCAAATTTAGGATGAACTACGTGTGAAAAATGATACTGTCAAGTTCTCTTACTTGAGGGCTTGTTAGTGTTTATTTTGAAAACCTGTATGTAATGAGTTCTGTCTGCTTGGCTCTATGAAACCATGAGATTTCTTTCTTTCTTTGCAATCTCTTAATGGAATGCTTGTGATGTGTATCACTTTCTGGTTTAATGTTTATTCTGTCATAAAAGTGGATAAAAGACAGAAGATTTCATTTTTTAATTATATTTTCCCAATAGCTTCCATGGCAATGGCAAAACAAGAGTACACTTCTTGTTACGTGTCTAGGGAAGTAACATATGGGGGTTACTGAGGTTTATTTGGTCACTCATTTTTCCAATGACCATACTACTATTTTCCAAGTTTAGATATAACACAAAAGGACTGGGTCCTGAGATTCCTCTAACATTTGAATGTTTAGTCTTTTGTTCTTGGAGACTTTTCCCCATCTTTAGAGCTAGAAGGAGAAATGATTTACTAATCAAAAGAGTCCAAAATCCAGTCACGTGACTGATCCCAATGGGGACCATAGATTTTTGGCTATAGACAAAAGAATCAGAGGGTGTATATCACTTTGAATCCAAGGATGTGGTCCTGAGACCCATAAATCTAGCTTCTTTATTTGTCCAGTCAAATATGGGATGACTATGATGTAGCCAGTTACAACATAGAGTTTAGTGAATTCCAGCAGGGTCAACAACAATGATCTCATCAGCGTCTTGGTCTAAATCTTTGGTTAGTGGTAGTTTTTTTTTTTTTTTAAGATTTTATTTATTTGCGAGAGAGAGAATGAGAGACAGAGAGCATGAGAGGGAGGAGGGTCAGAGGGAGAAGCAGACTCCCCGCCGAGCAGGGAGCCCGATGCGGGACTCGATCCCGGGACTCCAGGATCATGACCTGAGCCGAAGGCAGTCGCTTAACCAACTGAGCCACCCAGGCGCCCCGGTTAGTGGTAGTTTTAATCATGCTGAGAAGGTAACTCTAAATTACTTGGGATGATGAGAAGAATTGTTTTGGATGCTTGCATCTCCCATTTTCTTGTTAAACCCTCTTGAAGTGCATAACTTTGATTTACTAGGTGAAAACTAGCCTCTTTAGTAGGTATGCTTCCCCTAGCTGAGGAAAGATTTAACATTAAGTATGGAAGCGTTAAAACAATCAAAACTGCAATATTTATATTTGTGTTAAAATATGTACAATTAAATTTGTACATACTTGTTTAGTCGTATGTACCGTGTTTGGCACATTAACAAACATATTATGTGTAAACGTTTGTTGTTACCACCATTACTTATCATATGAAAGAGAAATTGGCCAAAGAAAGTGACAGCCTTATAATTCAAACTTGAAGTACCCGATTAAGTAGTTGACTGAGACTCACGATCTTGAGTTAAAATCTTTTTAGATTTATGTTTAAAATAAAAATGAGAGAAATTTAGAAACAACTTACTAAAAGTTTAATTTATTAGATATGTTAGTACTATTTAATACTTATGGAGGTTTTGTTGATGAGCAAAGTATTTATAAGGAAAATTAATTAAAATGTTGCTATCTTTTTTGATATTAATATTCTTTTTAAAAAATTTAAATTCAATTAATATATAATGTATTATTAGTTTCAGAGGAAGAGTTCAGTGATTCATCAGTCTTATATAATACCCAATGCTGATTACATCACATGCCCTCCTTAATGTCCATCACCCAGTTACCCCATCCCCCCACCCCCTCCCTTCCAGCAACCCTCAGTTTGTTTCCTATGGTTAAGAGTCTCTTATGGTTTGTTTCCCTCTCTGATTTCATCTCGTTTTATTTTTCCTTCCCTTTCCTATGATCCTGTTTTGTTTCTTAAATTCCACATATCAGTGAGATCATATGATAATTGTTTTTCTCTAATTGTCTTTCTCTAATTTCACCCTCTAGCTCCATCGACATCATTGCAAATGGCAAGATTTCATTTTTTTGATGACCGAGTAGTATTCCATCATATATATGTACCACATCTTCTTTATCCATTCATCTGTGGATTGGCATCTGGGCTCTTTCCATAATTTGGCATTTGGCTATTGTGGACATGGCTGCTATAAACATTGGGGTGCAGTTGTCCCTTCAGATCACTACATTTGTATCTTTGAGATATAAACCTCATAGTGCAATTGCTGGGTCATAAGTAAAATGTTGCAATCTTTTAAATTAAATTTGCAAATAGGACCAAACATTATTCAGACTCTGATAGTTATTGTAAAAAATTGCTAATCATTTTATCCATTGGCTGAATAATTTTTCCAGTAAACTTAAGTGAGAACTTTCAGATTTTCAGCTCCTTGTGGCAACTTTAGTCTAGAGGGGAAAGCACATTCTTGTTGGCATCTGCATAGACTCAGTGAAAGCACAGGGAGAATACTGGAGAACTGCATGGAGATTCTTTCTTTCTTTTTTTTTTTTCTTCTTTTTATTTATTTTTTTATTCTTATGTTAATCCCCATACATTACATCATTAGTTTTAGATGAAGTGTTCCATGATTCATTGTTTGTGCATAACACCCAGTGCTCCATGCAGAATGTGCCCTCCTCAATACCCACCCCAGGCTAATCCATCCTCCCATCCCCCTCCCCTCTAGAACCCTCAGTTTGTTTTTCAGAGTCCATCGTCTCTCATGGTTCGTCTACCCCTCCAATTTCCCCCGCTTCATTCTTCCCCTCCCGCTACGTTCTTCTTCTTTGTTTTTTTTCTTAACATATATTGCATTATTTGTTTCAGAGGTACAGATCTGAGATTCAACAGTCTTGCACAATTCACAGCGCTTACCAGAACACATACCCTCCCCAGTGTCTATCACCCAGTCACCTCATCCCTCCCAGCCCACCCCGCACTCTAACAACACTCAGTTTGTTTCCTGTGATTAAGAATTCCTCATATCAGTGAGATCATATGATACATGTCTTTCTCTGTTTGACTTATTTCACTCAACATAATACCCTCCAGTTCCATCCACGTCGTTGCAAATGGCAAGATCTCATTCCTTTTGATGGCTGCATAATATTCCATTGTATATATATACCACATCTTCTTTATCCATTCATCTGTCGATGGACATCTTGGCTCTTTCCACAGTTTGGCTATTGTGGACATTGCTGCTATAAACATCGGGGTGCACGTACCCCTTTGGATGCCTACTTTTGTATCTTTGGGGTAAATACCCAGTAGTGCAATTGCTGGATCATATGGTAGCTCTATTTTCAACTTTTTTGGAGATTCTTTCAAATAAACTTATGGCTTATGATATAGACTGGGAAAGCTTTGAGGAACTGACTTTCTGTGTTCTTCTACTTCAAGAGTCTTTTTTATTTTTTTAAAGTAAACTCTGCATGTGGGACTTGAACTCAGGATCCTGAGATCAAGAGTCAGATGCTCTATTGACTGAGCCAGCCAGGTGCCCCTACCTTAAGTGATTTTGCTGCAGTGTTGAACATTAATAGACCTGGCAAAGCATGGGGTAGTCCATGTATACACAGGAATGCATGGATGGCTTGAGTGGTCACAGAGGGCAGATGAAGAAACCACCTCTGATCCCCTCAAAACAGAAGAGCTACTAGACATGACATAGCCTGCCAGTTAGAGAAATAATGCTAGTCTCAACAAATGATCAGTCCTTTATGTTTTATTATACAAACACTATGGCCCTTTTCTTTTTTCCTTTTTTTTTTTGGAGAGACAGCACACATGGGGTGAGAAGGGCAGGGCAGAGGGAGGGAGGGAGAGAATCCCAAGCAGGCTCCACGCCCATTATGGACCCCCACGTGGGTCTTGATCTCACCACCCTGAGATCATGACCTGAGCTGAAATCAAGAGTCAGTGGCTTAAAGGACTGAGCCACCCAGGCGCCGCTGGCCCTTTACAATAGCGTGTTAACCAGCACTCCTTGAAATGGATTTTTGATATTTGCTCACTTATGACTATTCTTTCTTCTCCTGAATATCAGGGTATTTCTCTCTTAGTAAGATGAACCCCTCTTCCACTGTGTAAGTGTGATTAGACTCACCTCTCCAGTGAGGACTGACCATAAGACAATTTTTCCTGAGGGGTCTTATCCTGTACACATATATAAAACAAAAGTTGTTATTTTGGGGTTTTAAGGCACTGGATATGCTAGCTACACTGTTACAGGTTGGTGATTACCTTCTGTATTTTCTTCATGCAATACCATTTTTAATAAATGAGAAGTTTTGGGTGGTGGTTCAGTCAATAAAGCTTCCAACTCTTGATCTTGGCTCAGGTCTCGATCCCAGGTGGTGAGGTTAAACCCCACATTGGGCTCTATGCTGAGCGTGAAGCCTACTTAAAAATAAAAACAAATTAAAGTAGAAAAAATAAGTTAGAAAGGTTTGTTTTAAAGTCTAAGTCTGTGATGTCTTTTCTACTGTAGTGGAGGGTAACATGAAAATTTTTCTATTTGTAGATCTCTTTATGGTAAGAAGAATAAGGACCGATTATACAAATTTTTAAAAGCATGTATGTTTTCATTTTCATTGTAAATGTTTTCAATTTTATTATTCTCTTTCAATAAAAAAGTTTGGTGATTTTGCTGCTATGCATTTCTCACCATTGAGTGTACAATGTGTTATGGTCTTTTATTCTGAAATTACTTAAGATTTATTGGTGACTTTATTTCTAAGTCACTGTTTTGTTTTTTTTTTTCTTTTTTAAGTAGGCTCTACACCCAGCATGGAGCCCATGTGGGGCTTGAACTCATGACCCTGAGATCAAGACCTTAGCTGAGATCAAGTGTCAGATGCTTCACTGACTGAGCCACCCAGGCCTTCTTGCTGTGTTTTCTTAAATACAAATCAAGCATAAAATCTGATGTCAGATACGTTTCTGCCCCTCCCTTCTTTGAATTACTAAAATTTAACTAAAGCTCAACCTGTTAAAACATGTGTTATTTTTGTGATCCCTGACTTAATACATATTCAAATATACTTAAAATTCTAATGTAGCACTGAATTATAGTTGGCCGATTATAGTATAACTCAAACAACTATTTGACAGCTGCTCAAAGCAAATGGAGGCTAGTTCATTGCTAAGTGGTAATTAAACAAGTGAAACCTGTGACTTAATAAATGTTTTGAAGTTTAATTCAAAGCCTCCACATGCTCTGCAATTATCAGCAAATTCTCCTGTCAGTTAGTGTGGTATCTTTATTTTTATATTGGCAAGCTGGGATTTGAGAATATAAATTTTTTCCAGGCTCACTAGAAAAGCTGAAAGGAAATCCCTTAATATTTGATTTCTAATTTTGTTGCATGAAATTTTCCCTTTTGCAGGTTTTTAAATTAATCAATAAGCTAAAACAAAAAGAATATTGAGCATCTATGTTGAGGCCTTATAAGAAGTCGTGACATATTAAAATTGTTTTTCAAACAATAACCAGTGGCAATCTGGAGGGTGGGCAATAATTGGGAACAATTGATGAGGGACAGACCAGATAATAGGCCATGCAATAGTCCTACTAGACATTTTGAAGGCTAAAATAAGGTAGTAGCAACAAGGATGGAGAGAAAATGTTAGAGTGCGAGTCAGTTCTGTGATAAAATTGACTTGATTTGGTGTCTTGTGAGATAAATATGGAGGTTGAAAAAGAAGTTAAAGATAATATTCAAATGTGTAGTGTGGGTGACTAGGTGAATGGTGATTCCTTTTACTAAAAGAAAAATTTTATAAGGTGGAATAGGTGGGCTCATGAAGAAAGACGATGAATTCAGTGAAAAATATTTATTTTTAATAAATAGCCCATAAGTCTGGAAAAAACTTAAAAGCACAGAAGAATATAAAGTGAAAAGTAAGTTTCAATTCCATACTTGGCCTCCAGTGTCCAGAATCAACCACTATCACCACTTTTTGTGATGCCAGTTACTTAGCATACACCAATTTTTCTCTTTCTTCTTTATCAATGGAATCTTAATTTTTTTGGAGGGCTCAGTAAACATTTTTTCTAGTCTTCTTTTCAAATAGAAGTGGCTATGTCACTCATTTCTGATCAGTGACATTAAGTTGAAGCTATTGGATTGGATTTATAAGAAAGTTCTTTTAAACAGCTTTTGCTCTTCTTCCCTTTCTCCTTCATTTCTATTTGGCCTGGAATGTGGATGTGATGACTAGATGTCTAGTAGCCATCTTGGGCAAAAAAGCAACCATGAGAATGGGAACCATTCACTGATGATGGTGGACCAGAAAGATGAAAGGAGGTGAGGGGTCTGATGGCTATGGAGTCACCATCCCAGTCCTAGACTATTTACTTCCTGATAACTTTGATGTGAAAGAAATATAAACCTGCATCTTACTTAGAAATTCTCTCTACAGCCAAAAAATCTTAATTGATTTAGGATTCTTTCATGAATTAATATTCATGATATATATTAATATATATTAATCTTAGGTTTGAAAATTTTATTACTGTAAATCTCCAGTATTGTTTTCTTTGATTCTGTCTTGTTTGATTCTAAAATGCCAATCTTCTTTTTTTTTTTTTAAAGATTTATTTATTTATTTGCGAGAGCGAGAATGAGAGAGAGAGTACATGAGATGGGGGAGGGTCAGAGGGAGAAGCAGGCTCCCTGCCAAGCAGGGAGCCTGATGCGGGACTCGATCCAGGGACTCCAGGATCATGACCTGAGCCGAAGGCAGTCGCTCAACCAACTGAGCCACCCAGGCGCCCCTGCCAATCTTCTTTTACATTAACATTTTTATGTTCCGTCTTTTCCTGTTCCTTTATTTTTTAACTTTTCTGTACCAACTTGGTTCAGTGTTATTTATAAAGGGCACTTGCCTTGATTTTTAAAAATTCTAACAGTCAGTGTTATACAGAAAGTTTATCCATTTATATTTATTTTGATTGCTGCTATATTTGTAGCTTTTTAAACCATCTTATTTCATCTTTGACACTTATATGCTTTCTTATTTTTTTATCCTGACTTTCATTGGAATAACTAAGTTTTCCTTGTTCTCCTTTTTCCTCTACTGGATATATATTATACTAATCATATATTTTTTTCTCAAAATACAACCCTCATCACAAGATAAAAGTTTAATGTGTTACACATCCTTTTGTATTTCACTTCCACTTCCTTCCTCTCTTCAAACTTACATTTTGATACAACATGGACTTTTAGATACAGATATTTTTAAAAAGGTCAATGAATTTTGATACTTATGTTTTACTCATTTTTTCTCATCATTATTTGTTGTATCCTATAATTCTTCTTAGATTCATTTTTCTTCTTATTATAAAAACATTTTCTAGTAACTTTCCTAAAGACAAATGATGAGTACTATAAATAGTACTTCAATGTTTGAAAATGTCTGTATTTTATTTTGAATAAAATAGAGTATAAAGCTCTGAGTTTATAGATATGGTAGACTGCAAAAAGGCCCTAATTCTTTAGTCTTTCCTGTATCTATGGCTTGATTCTGGGCTTGGCTCACATGACTTATTTTGGCAAACAGAATATTAGCAAATACAACACAAGCAGAGTATTGAAAAGCTTTTGTTTTATTGCTCTTGTGTTCAGCCATTGCCTGGAACAAATTTACCCCTGTTATCCCATATGAAGCCATCCTAGGTTAGCCAATGGCCAACCAACTTCCATACATAAGGATGGGCCCAAGTGAGACCAAAAAATCACTGAGCAGAGTTCAGCCTAATTGTCCAATTTGCAGACTGATGAGCTAAATAAACCAGTATTGTTTCAAGGTTTTGTTTTAGAGTGACATTTTGTGGTGGTAGATGACTGATAGAACAGGTATCTTTCTTTGCCACTTGGAAGATATTGTTCTGTTACCATCTTGCATATAATATAACTGTTGAGAAGTGTAATAAAAATTTGATTGTTTTTCCTTTATAGATAAAGTATAGATAAAAACTTTCTGGACTTTCTCTCTACCTAGATGTTCAGAAGTTTTGCTACTATATACTATATCTATCTATACCTATATATATAAAACTAATATTTTCAGTAGATGCATTTAGCAGTATGTTAATACAAAGAAAAATGTATGAAAAAACACTGGGATGCTGCTTGAGGGTAAGGGAATACTGTTTTAACCTGTCACTTCACACTTGTAGTGAGTTAGCAATCAAGATGGAACTGGAAATGCTGAGGGTTAGGGCAATGGCAGAATACTGAAGTTTACTGCTGTAATATAAGAATTCCTATACTGGCATGGAGATCCAAGGTTCACAGTATCATCTGCTTATTGGCTTTGGATATCTGCCTATAGGATTGCCGTTTTGGAGCTAATAAACCCTAGAAACCCAAAACTTGCTTTTTTAAGCCTCTACCCACAGTCCCCAACTCTGTAACAATAGGAAGGGGTTGCTAATATTAAGAGAAATTCTCCCCTGTGCCTTTTTCAGAAGCGATCTTCAAGAACAAATATAAGGATGATCTTCCCAGAGAACAAAACTAAGGAAGCTTTTTGGTTGGCAGTCCTTATTTGTTGCTTCTTTTTCTCTGCTAGGTCAGTTAGTTGTTCTGTATCCACATTCTGTCTTCAAAAACTTTTTGACATTTCTAAATCATCCAAAGAACCAGTTACACACATAGAGTATGTGTTCCATCAAAAGGAAAAAAATGAATCTTAGAGGATTTAAAAATTAAACAACAAGCAAAGCAAAAACTGTATCTGTTTCTGCCTTTTATTAAAAAGTTGACTTCATGATTTTTTTCCTGCTCTTTATTATATCGGTTTTTACATATCTATATCTGTCTGTTCTACTGAAGTTCTAGAAGTAAGAAAAGTAGTTGTAGTACACTACTTATCCCAACAACATTTATAGCTGGTGACAATGTAAGCACTGATATGACCCCGTTGGGATGATGGGGGAAGGGGAAAGAAGTGAAACAGACCACATCAGAGCCAAAAAATCATGACAAATCTGATAAATCAGAAGTGACATCACACACATATTTAGGAATGCAGAAGAAATTTTAAAAAATGGCCCGAGAGTTGACAATGGTTGTTCCATGGGCGGTAACTGGGAGTAGCATGTGGTGGTAAGGAGAACTGCTCTTTTTAGATGTATCTTTTGGTAGTATTTGATTTTGAAAACCATGTGCAACTATAAAACATTTGTAACTAGTTTTGAAAATAAAAAAGATATCTTTGGTATTATTCTATTGTCTATATAATGGAAAGTTATTTTCAAAGATATAATAGAGACGAATATAAAGGAACTATAAGCATTAAGTCTCTGAGCCCTTTCATGAAGATGGCACCAAAAGTGAAGAATGAAGCTCCTGCCCCTCCCAAAGCTGAAGCCAAAGCAAAGGCTTTGAAGGTCAAGAAAGCAGTGTTGAAAGGTGTCCCTGGTCACACAAAAACAAAGATCTGCATTCATATACCTTCCCATAGCCCAAGACACTGCATCTCCAAAGGCAGTGCAAATATCCTTGAAAGAATGCCCCCAGGAGAAACAAGCGTGACCATTATGCTACCATCAGATTCCCCCTGACTACAGAGTCAGCCACGAAGAAAGCAGAAAATAACAACACACTGTGTTCACTGTGGATGTCAAGGCCAACAAGCACCAGATCAAACAGGCTGTGAAGAAGCTCTATGACATTGACATGGCCAAAGACAACACCCTAATCAGGCCTGATGGGGAGAAGAAGGCATATATTTGACTGGCTCCTGATATGATGCTTTGGATGTTGCCAAAATTGGGATCATCTAAACTGAGTCCAGCTGGCTAAATCTAAATATAATTTTTTTCACCATAAAAAAATAAGTTTCTGAAACTTTGTTTTTTTTTAAGTATATCAAAGGACATCTTACTAACTTCATTTTGTAAGGGGACATGAAGATGAAGGAAAAAGCAAATGATTAAAAACCTCCAAACAGATGGAAGAAATAAGATTAGGATGAAGATAGCTTTTGCTTTTAAGTTTAAGACAGAAATCCAGTTCTAAGCATACTATTACTGACTGACATAGAATTAACACTCCAAGGACTTTTGTTTCAGCAAAATAATTTTTTTTAAAGATTTTATTTATTTATTTTGAGAGAGAGAGAATGAGAGACAGAGAGTATGAGAGGGAGGAGGGTCAGAGGGAGAAGCAGACTCCCTGCCAAGCAGGGAGCCCGATGCGGGACTTGATCCCGGGACTCCAGGATCATGACCTGAGCCGAAGGCAGTCGCTTAACCAACTGAGCCACCCAGGCGCCCTTCAGCAAAATAATTTTGTAGAAAAGCTGCAATTTTATATTCTTCAAGTTAGTGGATTACATTTTGATTTTAAGGAAAATGGAATTCAAGAGATTCAGAAAAGGATACAGAACAAAGTTATAAGAAGTCCTTCAAAATATTGCTGATAAAATTAATGAGACAGGAAATCCAATAAAGAATTAATGTTTGGAAAAGGAATCATTGGCAAAGATCTCTAGCATGAAAAGGTCAGAAAATAGAAGAGTAGATAATAAAGTACAATGAATCTAAAGACTGAAAAGAAAAAAAATGGTGCCATAAATGGTTTAGAAATTCTATTGTACCTCAGAACCAAAGGTCCATTGATAAGTCGCGGGGACACAAAGAAGGAACTTTTAAATGAAAGCTTTTTGTAATTGTTGATATATTTGGGTTTAAAATCATGTATTTTTTTGTCCTTTCTTTTGTGTACCGTCCTCTTCTAGTTTCTTTTTGTCTCTTTTTTTGCCTTCATCTAGATTTATTACTCTTTGTCAATCCATTGTTTCCCCTTTGTTAGTCTGGATTTTAATAAAAGATATATTCTAAAATACATTTTAATGGTGATACTAACATTTCTTTTCTACCAATTGAGAACAAAATTGATAATGTCAATTTGAAGTACAAGTTATTTGGCAATTAATTCATTTATGTGCTATCCAAATACACGTTAAAAATTGTAGAATATGTTCAAATCTATTTATCCTATACCAACTCTGAGTTATATGCATGGAAAGAAGAAAAAAAACAACAAAAATACTAAAACCAAACCCTTAGACTTAAGCTCTCAGTCTTTTGAAGTAACAGTGAGCAATTAAAAACCAAAAATACTACTGTTTCTAACTTAGTTCATATTATCACTCTGAAATCTTTCAGATAATACTATTATTTATAGAGCCTAAAGTTAATGGATCTAGATTATTCTTTGTTACAGTAAGCATTCTATATAAACTTCTATGAGTTAATCTCTAAATAATTTGAAACAAGCTATATTACATGTTATAATGATAATTTGGATGTGGAACAGTTCAATTTCTTATGAGTGTTCATATAGGTTTGAGTAACTCCAACTTCATTAGAGAAGTCTATAAAATAAAAATGTAATACCTTGAAAGCATTCTTAAAATCTCATCTGCTCCTGTCCTATGCTTCTAGACAGATTCCATTTTTCCTATTTTGTTTTAAAGGAACTGAAGTGTAGTGTAATAAAATTGCTAGCTCACACTCTTACAACTAGTAGCAGAGGGAAAAGGGAGAGCTGAGAGTCCTACAGTCTTCCAGTAAAATATACTGATCCTCATTCTGGTGTACTTTAGATTAGAAGTCAGGAAGAAAAGCAAATAATCCTGGGTAAGCACTTAGGTATCTGTTTCTCCATCTCTTTAAAGTCAGAATACTATAGTTCATTTCTGTCCCTTTCCCAAAATCGAAGGGAAAAGAGAAACTTACACTCTTTAGTGGAAATGATTTCTTTCAATGTGAGCATTTCATAATTTTCAATCCTGTCCTGACATTTACTCATCTGGTAGCTAGAGGAAAAGAGTAAGACTAGAATGGGTTCTATTTTCAGATGTCCTGACACAATTCCTGTAATTCTTCTCTCAATCTCTTGAGTAGGACTTCCATAGTTATTTCCAACCATGGGCAGTTTAATACTTCAACCCATTCTAATATACATGTGTTTTTTTTAAAGATTTTATTTCTTTATTTGAGAGAGAGCTTGAAAGAGAGAACATGAGTGGTGGGGAGGGGCAGAGGGAGAGGGATAAGCAGACTCCCTGCTGAGCATGGAGCCTGACGTGGGGCTCCATCCCAGGGCCCTGGGATCATGACCTGAGCCAAAGGCAAACCCTTAACTGACTGAGCCACCCAGATGCCCCTAATATACATGTGTTTTTAATAAATAGTTGACTTAATATATACTATTTACAAAATGCTCTGAAGAGCAAATTAATCGTCTCCTTATCTCATCATATATATTTGCAACTCCAGTGGTAGATACTCAATTTTAATATATCATTTCCTTGTGGTTTTCTTGTTCTCTAACTTACAAAAATTCAATTCAATAAGAAAAAGATGATGCAGTTCAAGATTTGGGGATGAGTAATACCCAGTTTCACTAAGCTTATGTACAAAATGAAGACATCTATTTGGATTTCAGTTCCATTCTGCATTATGATACCCTTGGGAAATTTGCTATAAAATCCTGCTTCATTAGGCACTATTTTTTATATGTGCCAATAGTTCTCACATCTGTTTTTGTCTGGAAAGGACAGAGCCCAAATAGAGTTATTAATGTCTTTGTGAAAATTTTTTTTTAATAAATGTTAAAGAGTAACAAATTGGTGAGTGTGTGATTTCATATCACCATGGTAAATCAGCGCTTAGTACTCAACATCACCATCTCAATGTTGGCACTCATAACCATTCCCACAAAGTCTATTTCAAGTATTCTTAACATTTTGGCTTTGGTTAGGTTGCAAGAGTGTCACTTATGGATGTAAGAAAATATTTTAAGACTAGCTCTTTCCTGGCATAGCCTGCTATAGTATTTCTCAAACTAGAATCCCAGACCACTGTGATTCTCAGATATATTCTCTATAAGAATTTTTAAATTTTGTATTTTCTTTTGATGAAAATCTTTAAAATATATAAGTATATTTCGAGTTGTTTGCATTTCTACCTTATAACCAAATGTGGCAATTTCAGTTTTCATGTTTGATTTTGTGTTGATCATGGGATCATCTTAAGTGATGTTTGTTTGTTTATTTATTTATAGATTTTATTTTTAAGTAATCTCTACACCCAACATGGGGCTCGAACTCACAACTCCGAGATCAAGAGTTGTATACTCTTCCGACAGAGCCAGTCAGGCACCCCAAGTGATGTTTAAATTTTAGTAGGGGGATAGATTCTTCTCATCACTGGAGTCAGTGAACATATTCTCAAGACCAAACAATTCTCAAGTTTGGGATGTACTGGTCTGGCTCTTTAGGTGAGAACAAAGCTATTGCTTTCTGTACAGACCAGTACTTCCTTGGAGAGAAGTCTGTGAATCCATATATATATTAGAAAAGATGTTTTAGGGGCGCCTGGGTGGCTCAGATGGTTAAGCGTCTGCCTTCGGCTCAGGTCATGATCCCAGGGTCCTGGGATCGAGTCCCACATCGGGCTCCTGGCTCAGCGGGGAGCCTGCTTCTCCCTCTGCCTCTCTCTCTCTCTGTCTCTCATGAATAAATAAATAAAATCTTTTAAAAAAAGAAAGAAAGGACATTTTATTTATTTATTTTTTTTTAATTTTTTTTTTGGTGGGCTCCATGCCCAACATGGGGCTTGAACTCAGGACCTGGAGACCAAGAGTCATATGCTCTACCAACTGAGCCAGCCAGGTGCCCTGATAAATATTCAATCATATGTTTTTGGGTGTGTTATCTTTTCTAAAAACTTTCTCAAACAAATATTTTTGTTGGACCATGTAAAACTGCCTTGATTAAAAGTGTGCATATCCGCATGCAAAGATTTAAATTAGACCCTTATCATACATCATACATAAAAATCAACTTAAAATGGATTTAAGACTTTAACATAAGACCTGGAAACATAAAACTTCTGGAAGAAAACATAGGGGAAAAAGTTCATGACATTGTTCTTGGCAATGATTACGTAGATATGATACCAAAAATACAGGCAGCAAAAGCATAAAATCAGCAAGTGGGACTAAAACAAACTAAAAAGTTTCTACACAGCAAAGGAATAATCAACAGAGTGAAAAGGCCAAACTACGGAATGGGAGAAAATATCTATAAACCATGTATATGATAAGGGCTTAACCTCCAAAATATATAAGAAACTCCTACAACTCAATAAACACCCCCCTCATAACCTGATTAAGAACTGGGCTAAAAACTTGAATAGATATTTCTTCAAAGAAGACATATAAATAGTCAATAGGTATATGAAAAAAAATGCTCCCTGTCACTAATCTTTAGGGAAATTGAAATCAAAACCACATAAGATATCTGTCAGGATGGCTATTATTAAAAAAAAGAAAAGACAACAAGTGTTGGTAAGGACATGGAGAAAAGGGAGCCCTTGCACACTGCTGGTGGAAGTGTAAATGGTACAGCCAATATGGAAAACAGTATGGAATTTCCTCAGAAAATTATAGAACTATTATACAATCTAGTAATCCCACTTCAGGGTATTTACTTTAAAGAATTGAAATCAGGGTCTTGAAGAGATATTAACACTCCCAAGTTCATTGCAGCACTATTCACAATAGCCAAGGTGTGGAAACAACCTAAATGTCCATTGACAGATGAATGGATAAAGAAAATGTGGTATATACACATAATGGAATACTATTTAGCCTTAAAAAAGAAGGAAATTTTGTAATATGTGACAACCTGGATGAACCTGGAGGACATTATGCTAAGTAAAACAAGCCAGTCATAGAAAGACAAATACTACATGATTTGACTTATATGGGATATCTAAGGTAGTCAAATTTATGGAATCAAAGAATGGAATGGTGGTTCTAGGAGAAATGGGGAAATGGAGAGTTGCTCATCAATGAGCATAAAGTTTCAGTTAAGCAAGATAAATAAGCCCTAGAGATCTGCTGTACAACATTGTACTTGTAACCAACAATACTGTATTGTGCACTTAAACATTTATGAAGACAGTAGATATCGTGTTAGGTATTCTTTCTACAATAAAATAAAATGAAAGAAATAAAAAATATTCAAACCCCCCAAATTATGAGTCTCTGTTCTCAGCTTACACTATTCCTTTGAACTTGTTATGTCTTCTTCCTTCAAAAATCTACCCATGATTAAAGACTACCTTTTGCTTTTAATGTTTCCCAGTGACTCTGAGTAAAAGTGATCTCTCCATCACTTTGTTCTGTAATCATTTTCCTAATATTCTAAATTCCATGTCTTTTGAAGTCAAAGTATAGTCTACTAACCTGTCTCCACTGTTATGGTAATGATTCAGGTTCCCCCTTGTGGCATATATTTACAGATATCACAGCTGGAAAGGATTCATTAAATTATTTGCTGAGGATACCTTAATAATGCTTGTTTAGTCCACTGTTAAATTACTGCAACTCCCATTCAAGCCCCAAGAGAGCGACAGACTTACCCAACCAAAGTCAGAAGCTAATGAGCAAGACTGCATGTTCATAGCTTTCTGGTAGAGCAGAACTCTTTCAAGAATATCAAGTTCCTGGAAATGAGGAATGAGGAGTCAAAATATCTTAACCACAACAGTTAACATTTATTGCCACTCTGATGTTTAGACAATGAACATAGTGTTTTTTGGGCATAATCAAATCTAATTTTCATAGTCCATGAAGTAGTTACTCTTACTATCTGAATCTATTCTGAATGGTTCTAACTCCTAGATCTCCTATAGTTACCAGTCAGTGCATGGACAGTTTTGCTTATAACTATGAATGTGTAGTGGAGTAAAGTTCAGATCAGGCTTGCCTGTGAATTGCTATTTTTTTTTCAGGGCTTTGTCTTTATTTTTCCAAACCTTAGTTTAATATTCTCATGAAACTTCATCAGAGTCCTTTAGAGTAGGTAGTTCTTTTTCTTATTGCATTTATACTGATGAGGTACAAAGAGTTCATGTCTTCAAAGCAACATCACGTTGGAAAGCATGATTTAAAAAATTTTTACATTATTTAGCTACTATTATCTTGCTCCCAGGTTAATAGAGATTATATATTAACATACATTCCTTATTTGAATTACCATCCATATTTATTGTTTTCTTAAGTCAGAAAGGATGAATACCCAACTTTTGCATCAACATGGATGGAACTAGAGGAGATTATGCTAAGTGAAATAAATCAAGTAGAGAAAGTCAATTATCATATGGTTTCACTTATTTGTGGAACATGAGGAATAGCATGGAGGACATTAGAAGAAGGAAGGGAAAAATGAAGAGAGGGAAATCAGCGGGGGAGACAAACCATGAGAGACTATGGACTGCGAGAAATGAACTGAGGGTTTTAGAGGGGAGGGGTGGAGGGATGGGTTAGCCTGGTGATGGGTATTAAGGAGGGCACGTATTGCATGGAGCACTGGGTGTTATATGCAAACAATAAATCATGGAACACTACATCAAAAACTAATGATGTACTGCATGGTGACTAACATAACATAATAATAAAAAATAAGACAAAATAGTGATGTTACCTTTTGCTTTAATTAATACAAAGCATCATCTCCCAAGATAGACTCTCCTATCAACATAATTAATATGCTTTTAAAAATTATTTTAAAAATTTTAACAACTTTATTGAGGTATCATTGATATAAATAAAACTACACATTTAATATGTATGATGTGATGAGTTTGGGTATAACATTGGTGATACTATCACCACAATCATGGTAGACATACCCAACACCTACCAAAGTTTCTTTGTGGCCCTTTGTTATTGTTTTTATAATTAATATGCTTTTAAATTTTCCTTAGAGATCACTAATGACAAACGAAGGGAAAATAAATATTTTCTCATTTTAGTAACCCTTATAATCTAATCTACATTCTTGTCAGATACTTTCCCATTTATTTGGCTTTGTATTTTTTTTTAAAAGATTTTATTTATTTATTTGACAGAGAGAGAGACAGCAAGAGAGGGAACACAAGCAGGGGGAGTGGGAGAGGGAGAAGCAGGCTTCCTGCAGAGCAGGGAGCCCGATGCGGGGCTTGATCCCAGGACCCTGGGACCATGACCTGAGCCGAAGGCAGACGCTTAACGACTGAGCCACCAGGCACCCCTTGGCTTTGTATTTTATTTGCACATAGCTATGCTATTTTATATGTCAGTTAAACAAATTAATAAAGTATTTAAAGACACTCTTTTTAATTAGACATATAGAGGTTTCTCTACTGAGTGTTCACTGCAGAAGAAAAATTCTATTGCCTTTTATTATTCAAACATTAAAAAAATAATTTGTTATTGCTGAGGACACCTTAACATGCTTATAATTTTTTATCATTAAATTCCTAATCCTTTGTTATTACTTAGCTAAATTATTTCTTAGTATTGTTTTCCTTTTTTAAAAAAATTAATGTTTTCCATCAGTAAGTAGTGCAAATAAACAATATGGATGGAGCTAGAGAGTATAATGCTAAGTGAAATAAGTCAGTCAGAGAAAGACAAATACCATGATTCCTTCATTTGTGGAATTTAAGAAACAAAACAAATGAACAAGGTGGAAAAAAAAAAGGGGAGGCAAAGCAAGAAAGAGACTCTTAACTATAGAGAACAATCTGTTGGTTACCAGAGGGGAGGAGGGCGGGGTTTGTCACAGCAGCCATAGGTAACTAATACAATAGGTAAATCACTTAATGGTAATGGGCAGGCTGTGGGGTAGCAGAGAAACAGCTTCCAGCTATAGAGCCCAGCACACCTTTTGTCTTCTGGCCCCGCCATTTTCTAGAGAAAAGTGTACTTAAACTCCATGAGTTTCAATGTCCTTGTTTGTAAAAATGGGCCTAGTAAACTCTCTCTATGTGGTTATAGTAAGTTATTGACTTAACAATCCTTAGAACAGCATCTAGAATTGAGTAAGTGTTCAATAAATGTCTTTTGTCATTGTTATCATTGATATTTACAACAAGCTAGTGCTGAAAATCTGACTCGTGCACAGAAATTGACACTTTGCTTCTCACTCTCAAGTTGCTAAAAAACAGTAGCACAGAGTAGAGCCAGAGAACCATGTGCAAATAATCTATCAAAATGACTACCAGAGCATCCTCCTCTTTGCTGGAATACCCTTTTCCATCTCTCCTTGTTAACAAAACTCTTGTGTTCAGCTAAATCAAAAAGCTAAAGGATGGACTTAATGAGTGTTAATTAAGATGAGTCATACTTTTGCAAATGCTAAGTCACTAGCCTAGAATAATGAATTTGGAATAAACCAAATTTAAAGTAGTCCCCTTCAAAAACTGGATGCAGCTCAAAGGAAACCTGGGAACAGATGCAAGAGCAAAGTATGCAAAGGAAGAAAATCCAGCTGAACTCTGACCCTCCAGAGGGGACCTGGTTTAGGTGTCCTGAAGAGGGACCGCTGCCTGAAAGCCAATGTTATTCTCCTAATTTTATTCTCTGCTCAGGAAAATGCTCTTTCAAAGGATGGGTTTCTCAGCAATTTTTCATCATTTTGGAAATTATACTGCAACCTAACTCTGAATTAAATTTGAGTAATTCAAATTAATGAATAATGGCAGCAGAAGTAAAAGTGCTATAAAAACTTGTTCCTCCTATGTTCTTCCTATAATCTGTAAAAACTTTACTAAAGGACATAAATGTCTACCTGAATGTGGAGCTGTAATGAATTTATGTTTCTGGATGGGAAGACTCATTACTGTAAATGTCAAGTCTTCAAAATTATATTCAATGCAACCACAGTAAAAACTTGATAAGATTTTAAAATGGAATTTAAAAAGCTAATGCTAAAGGTCATCTTGATATGTTCAAGAACTATCACGAAAATGCTGAAAAATGAAAAAGAATGAGGAGGAACTGGCCCTATTAGATGTTAAAATGTACCACAAAGCCAGAAATTTGACTATGTATAGACAAAGATGAATTGAGAAAAAAATAAGAGTGTACAGAAACACATGTATGTATATGGATTAGGTATGTAATACAGTTGGCTCATAGTGGTGAACTATCTAGCAAATGGCATCAAAACACTTAGCTATAGATCTGAAAAGAAATGCAAAAATAGATTGATTATTAACATATCATACACAAAGATGAATTCTAGACAGTATATCTATAACAAAACTAAAAAAAAAGAATCCTGAAGGAAAGCAGAAAAATATTTACAAGATTTTGGATTAGAAAAAGTTTCTACTAAGCAATATACAAATCCCTGAAACAACAAAGGAGGTAAATTAAAAACTCTGGTTATTAAAAATTTTTAAAAATTTATGTCAAAGACTTAATAAAGTTAAAAGCAAACAACAAACAGAGAATGTATCTGTCACTTTTCTGAGAAAATAACTGTCCATAAAATATAAAGTACTTCTATAAATGACTAAGAAAGCCAACAACCCATCAAAAATGAATAATGAAGTTTTTTTTTAAAAAAGATTTTATTTATTTGTGAGAGAGAGAGAGAGAGAGACTAAGCACAAGCAGGGGGAGCGGCATGCAGAAGGAGAAGCAGGCTCCCCACCGAGCAAGGAGCCCGATGTGGGACTCGATCCCAGAACCCTGGGATCATGACCCGAGCCAAAGGCAG